>NC_037090.1:49099856-49411999 GCF_002994745.2 Rosa chinensis | reverse complement strand
AGAAAGCTACCTCACTGCCACTCACAAACACAAAGTAAGTGAGGAGGAGACCTATTCACATTACCCGCGTATGGTGAGGAAGAAGATCGTCCAAAGCCAGTAAATCTGTATAATTTCCCCACTTATCTCACGAAATAAGAATCCAAGTGTATAAAGACGTGACCCCGCACGCCAAGATCATCTCAAGTTCCAATATAAGTAGGGTATAAAGAAGTATAAAGTTTTGCTTCCTCGAATTCTTATTTCGTAAATCTCTTAAAAAGCTCCAAGAGCTGAATATAAATATAAAATCAATAGTATAAATTTCCGAATCCACATAAAACAAAATCCTCAAATCGAGCATAACGGATCTTAATTCAAAAGTTCAAACCAATAAAACATTCAATAATCCAAACCAAAATAAAATGCTCGATAAATAGTTGTTAAATCAATAACTTAAAACTTGCGGAATTTAATTTGCATGCATCAATTAAAATCAAAGGTCCACTCACGATATACGGCTAACGTGGTATCCAAGCGTAAGGATCCTCGTCGAGCGATAGGTCGGTATCACGTCCTGTACACAATTATAATCCGTAAACAACAAATTGCTAAATATTTACGATAATCAATAATTAAATCTCAAAACCCAAAACCTCAACTTCTCCAATCCTCTTCCACACCCAATCAAACTTCACCATTAATATCCATCCGTCGATTGATGTATTCCATATCGGAACAAGGGAAATCCGAAGGTCGGATTCCCACAATTCAACAACCGAAACTCCCAAACTTCGGAAATTCACAAACAATTCCAAACTCCTCCAAAATTCACCAAACTTCACATACAAGCTCTATGATAATTATAGAATTTAACTAGCCAGAAATTGAAATTAAAAAGCTACCCTAGCCGCCGTTACAGCCGCCCACAGTGGCGGCGCCGCCGCCACTGCCACCAACTCCAATGGACACCAAAATTTGACAGTAGCACCTTCTCAACACACTGATTCAACTTCTCAACTACAACATTCCCAAATAACAATTAAAAACGGCCGAAATCGATCAATGAACAAAAACCCAGAAATCCTCAAGAACCCTAGAATTTCAATTCGTCGATTCGGCATCTACACAACAAATCGTGATACAAGGCCATAGGGGAAATGATCAGTGACGAAAACCGAACCTTCGACGGCGAGATGGGGACCGGAGGTGGCTGGAATCGCCAGAAATCGGCAAAAACTTCAAACTGCAGCCGGAGGGAATTTGGCTTCGATCCGAGCTTTTCCGGTCAAATCGTCGAAAACTACCTCCACAGACGTGACAAGGGGAAGAAACCGAGCTTGGGGGTGGCCGGATTGTGCCCTGGGTTTGCCGGAGGAGGAAGAAACCGGAGGTGGACGAGATCGGGCCGAGAGGGGAGAAAGGGTCGGGGAGAGAGAAAAAGGAGACTTACCCGGTTGGGGTAGATTTAGAAATCTACCAACAGTAAATTTCCATTTATATATACAACTTACCATGAACAGTAAATTCCACATTTTTTGCCATAACTTTCGCATACGAACTCCAATTTTTACGCACTACATATGCACGCGCTCGGTTTAACGTCCCCAACAACTTTCATGAAGGAAATTTTCTCAAATTTTGACCCGAACAAAAAGTCGACTTTTAGGGCCACTAAACGTACTGAAACGATAGTAAAAGTGAAAATAAAAGTCGTTTACCGTCCAAATGACTAGTAAACGGGTAATTGAGATACGGGTCGTTACAGAACTAATAACCTCGACTACCACTCACGTGAGGAGGAGAATAAATCACCTCGACTGCCACTCACAAACACAAAGTAAGTGAGGAGGAGACACTAGAGAACGACCCCAGTATGGTGAAGAAAATAATCAAAAACTAGTAAATCCATAAATCCATAAAGCTTCCCCAATTCCTCATAAGAAAAATAAGTATATTCCAATGACGTGGCCCCAAGCGCCAAAATATTCTCAAATTCATAACAAAATAAGCGAGATCAAATTATAAATCGTAAATCAGAAACAAAACCAAATTCAAAATCATCATTAAGGCATTCCCAATGCCAAAGTCGATAAATAAATAAGAAAAATGTCTCCATTGAAATCCCATTTTGAAAATCTTTCAGAAATCACAAATCGACGAATAGAAATATAATTAATTCCGGAGACCACCTCGGAAAATAATTCGTCGAAAATCATTAATAAAATCATAGATCATACTTTATTTTGAAATTCGCAATATCCTCTTTAAAACGTAGAGCCAAACTCATTCTTAAACTATAACCGAGATAAATCATAAATTCGAATAATACTCATCTATATATGGAAAATAAACCATTGAAAGCTCAATATTTGAGGAATAGTAACACAAATCCATTTCGCAAATCATAATCAAGGTAAAGTATATTCGATCTCTGAGAATCGTCCTTGAAAGCAAATCCACAAGAAAAAATCGAAAATCAAATTCTGAAATTAAATTATATGCTCAAAATATAACGTGATAAATAAATAAAGCATTAATTCAAGAAACAAATGCATGCATCATCGTTTAAAACAAAAGTCCACTCATTGTACTATTTAGGCGACCATGCATATGGGTTTCTTCGTCGAGTGGTAACTCGGTATAGCTCCCTGTACACAATTATATTATGTGAATAACAATTCGGCAATTAAATACGAGTCCAAAAATCTATCCTCTTAAGTCAACATCTCCATTTCCTTCTCCGATTCAACCCAAACTTCACTACTAATATCAATCCATCGATTAGAGTATTCCACAGAGGAAACAAGGGAAATCCGAAGGTCGGATTTCCATAAATCGACATCTGAAACTCCAAACTTCAGAAATTCACAATTGATATCAAACTTCTCCAAAATTCACCAAAATCACATATTCAACCTCTACAACAATTATAGGATTTAACTAGCTAAAAATTGAAGCCAGAAACCTGCTTTACAACAACACCTACTCAACAAGCCTAACAACTTTCTCAACTGTGACAAAGTCAGAAAATACCTCGAAGTGGTCGAACAATTAAGTAACCCGATTGTACAGTAAAATCTTCCAATTATGCTTTCTTCCTCCACGACGCAAATCGTTGCAAGAGGTTTGGAGAGCATGAAGAGTGGCTCAATGTACTTCTAATGGAACTGGGTTTGTGGCCGGAGGTGGCCGGATTCGAGAGAAATCGGCATTGACAACTTCTGCTACAGTAACCACATGCTTCTTGGTGTTGGTTCTTCATTTTCCGGCCATGATGCCGTGAAATACCACCGTAGGCGTCGAGAGGAGGAAGAGACGAAGCCAAAGATGTCGGTTGCACACCATCAGGTGGTTTGGAGGTGGAGAAACAGAGAGTTGCAGGAGAGAGAGAGAGAGAGAGAGAGAGAGCACGGGGGGAAGGAAATAGAAAGAAAAAGAAAATTATTGTGCAGCACAGTAATTTCTGTTTTCCCCTTATAACTTTTGCATACGAACTTAGATTTTTACGTACCACATATGCACGCGCTCGGTTTAACGTCCTCTACAACTTTCATGAAGAAAATTTTCTCAAATTTTGACCCAAACAAAAAGTCAAGTTTTAGGGCGACTAAAAGTATCGAAACAAAGTAAAAAGTGAAAGTAATTGTCGTTTACTATCCAAATGACTAGTAAACCGATAAATTTAGGTTCAAGACGTAACATTAGCCTTCAGTTGAATCACACTTGACCTTGATATAGTAGCAAAGCGTTCCTCTAGAGAAGTCCAAGCTTCATGAGAACTCTTAGAACCAACAATGGATTCCATGGTGTCATCAGAAAGAGTAGCCGTGAGTAAGCTAAGCAAAGCTTTATCATTCTTTTTCCATTTTTTGAAGTCTCCAGAAATACGATTAGAAACCATCATCAGTTACAATATATTTTGGGGGTCATAGTTTAGTTGATAGGAGCATTTTAATGCGACGTTTTAATTGTTATTTCCTCATATTTACTTAGTTATTTCCTTAAATGAATCCTTCTTGTTTAGGAAAGTTACTATTTTTAGAAAGTTTCTATTTTTAGTAATAGTTTCTATTTTCAGGTCCATGGAGCAAACAAAGCTGAAATGAGCTCAAAAAGAGAAAGAAAAGCTAGGGAACGTTGGAGAGAGCTGAGAAAAGGCACAAGGGCTGCAAAAATGAGCTGACATGAGGATATGAAGTTTTCCTGGTCCAGCCAGGAAATCCTGTTCCAGCCAGGAAATCCTGTTCAGAAGAGGAAACTTTGTCAAAGCAAGACTCCTAAGCCAACCAGGAAGTATGGTCGAAATAATGAAGAAAAATGGCGTTGGGAGAAGATTCCTGGAGGCACTAGGAGACATCATGGCTTGAAGATGACACATGGAGGCCCAAGAATCTTCTAGATTAATTATGGATTTCGGCAAAAAGGTGAAAAGCCCAAGTGATTTTGGGTTGTTGGACGTAAGGAAGATATTTTTGGGAATTAAATCTGATTTTGCCATGGGAAATCATGAGGATAATATGAAAAATCTAGAAAAAATAAAGGAAAAACGTTGGAGATATTCTAGGGAGAGTTTCAAGGGATTGTGCAACAAGAAAAAGCTCAAAACAAGTCCAGATTCGTTCCTAAATCCCCTCAATATATTTTGGACGAAAATAAGGAATAAAATCTGCATTTTGTCATGAAAATCAAGAGAAAATCAAGGGGAGACGTTAAAGATAAGGCCATGGAGAGTTTTAAGGGAGAAAATGTTCAAAATGTGTCCAAATTCATTGTCTAGGTTCATTCCTTGATATTTGGCCGAAAATGAAGAAGAAAATCAGATTAAATCCATATATATTTTGGCAACAATATATTAGGGACTTATTTTGAAGGCTTTTGATTGGTTGGGTGACACAACAAAGCTGACATGGCACTACGTGATTGGTCGAAGCTGTGTGGAATTATTAAATAAATCTTTGGAAAAATAAAAGAAGATTCATGAAGCTTGGAGACCAAGTTCATACTCCCCCCTAGGCTTGACGTTCCACACATTCTCTCATTCAGAAAACACTTCCATAACATCAGAAAGCTCTCTCCCTCTCTCCATTCTCTAGTTGCAAGTTCTGCGTTTTCAAGCAAGGAAGAGGAAGAAGAAGAAGGAGCCATGAAGACATAGCCTCCATCATCCACCTTGAAGACTTGCTTCCAAGATTCAAGATCCAATGTTCAAGCTCTCCATCTCCATCTCCCCTCACGGTGTAATTCATTCTTTTTCCTTGTAATATTTTGATTTCCTTGTTTGGATTCGTAGGAACTTGTTTCTAGTTAACAATAATGTTTAGGGCAAAGTTTAAGCCCAATTTTATGTTTGAATAAAGATTTCAAATTCCATAATTGTGATTCTAAGTTGCTTATGTGAGTTTGTTCGATTGAATTTGCTTGATAGAAATCTTTTATATGTTTATCTTATATGGGTCGACACTTATAGGATTTGCATGTAATTGGTGCTAGATTTAGGTTAACAATTCACCTAATAGTTTTGTGAACCTATTTCATAAGTAGTAAAGGCTTTGGACAAAGGTCGAATTCAATTGAAGAGGATTGCAAATAGATGAACTTATTCATACTAGGTTGTGCACTTAAGTTGATAACCTTTCTCTATGCTTCTTACGTTGAACATGCTTGATTAGCTAACTTTCTAAAATTTGATTGCATGTTTAATAGGATTGATCTAGGTGTTTTCATTTAGATTAATTAGTAAAGGAAAGTAAAATATGGGAAATCATTTGCTTCGAATGTTTCACATGATCAACTTCTTTCTCATGACTTAGATGATCAATTGTAGGATTTGAATTGAGTTTGATTATATAGAATTGGTTTTGATCTTTGTTTATTACGTTTCCTTCTTGTATATGTGTTTTTTTATATTTTCTTTCTTTTTATTTTAATTTTCGGAAACCCTAATGTTAAAACCCCCCTTATTTTGTTATTTTGTATATATCCTTTGTTTTATTTTTGTAAATATTATACTTTATACTTTGGGAAAATTTCGCAAACAGTACACCAAGTAAAGGCCACTAATAATTCTTATACACAAAGTTTCAAACCAAACATTTCGGTACACGAAATATGAAACTCGACCCAATATCAGTACACGACGTCAATTTTTGACACCAAAATGTCCATTATGCCCTCAATTCTTTTTTTTTTAATAATTTTTTTTTCTGTTATTTTTTTTTCCTTCGTTTTTATCTCTTTCTTCTTCCTTCTTCCGGGCTCACTCCCTCGCTTCTAACCCCGCCCTTGCGAGGTGAGCTTCTCCCGCCGCTGCCGCTCCGCCTCCACGTGGTTGAGTGGCGTGTCTCAGCCCAGCCCGGGTTTCTAGCCCCATTTCTTCGGCGCTCTTTTCATCTGGCAGTCGGAATCTGCGAAGTCCGGGTTTGGGTTCAGAGCTCCGTTCTTCTTCTTGCTAGAACCAAAAACTTGTTTCTTGTCGTCATTGTACGAGCTATGATCCTCTTCCTACACGCCGGCAATGATGCCGATGTCAAAAATGGAGAAGTTCCGGTTGATGAACTCGAGCGGTCTTGTTTCCGGGTCGGGCTGATCCGACCCGAACAACGACTTGGCTTGCATCAACCTCCAGTTCTCTCTGATCAAACCGGAGGAACCCATTTCAAGAACACCGTTGGAAGTTGGGATGCAGATCAAGGTCTCGATCCTGTGGATTTGGGCCTCTTTGGCTCTCTCGCAGTTGTTGAACTGAAGCTCGTGGGCCCCGCTCAGCCAGATTGAGGTCCCGGAGCCGAAGACCTTACCGGGAACAGAGCTGTCCCCGACAGCGAAAGATCGAGTGAGGGAGTGAGCCCGGAAGAAGGAAGAAGAAAGAGATAAAAACGAAGGAAAAAAAAATTATTAAAAAAAAAAGAATTGAGGGTATAATGGACATTTTGGTGTCAAAAATTGACGTCGTGTACTGATAGTGGGTCGAGTTTCAGATTTCGTGTACCGAAATGTTTGGTTTGAAACTTTGTGTATAAGAATTATTAGTGGCCTTTACTTGGTGTATTGTTTGCGAAATTTTCCCTTATACTTTTATTAATTCTTTATTTGTTTTACAATGACAGGTGTACCCTCAATCCCCGGATTAGAACGATCTCTATTTACCGTATACTAACGATGATATTTTCAGGGTTAAATTATACGCTTGCTTTTTAGCGTGTCATTAGTACCCTCTAAGAAATTAAACAAATCATTGCCCTCAAGTAAAGATTGCAACTGAAAGGTCCAAGTAACATAATTGGTCTTAATTAGCCTAACTGTGACCATGTTAAGTAAGGAATCGATATAACTATGCCCCATATTATCAGACATCTTCAAGAATAATGTTTGCAACAGTCACAACAATTTAAACAAGTAAAGATTGAAACTTGTAACTCTTCAGAAATTCAAACAAAGCCTCAAATGAGAATCATAGAATTGGTGCCGATTTGTGATGAAAACTGGACATAACAATACTGAAGAAAGACATCGATCTGTGATTCGTTAAGATATGAGTGGAAGCGAAGTGAGACGAAGTCGCAATCGGTGATCGGTGAGCAGGATCGAATTAAGTGCATGAGCCTGAATGCTCTGATACCATCGTATGAAGAAAAAAAAATTAAAGAACACAATGAAAGAACTTCCAGTAATCCTTGATCATATAAACACATAATATAATCATATTACAAACAATCACACTCTTTTCTCTCTTTTTTTATCTCTCAATTACAACAACCTCTCACTTCTTCACTAAGTTCACTCTATTTTTCACACATGAAACAAAAGTACAAAACCAGTAATCTCCCTTTTTATATACTACCAGATTAATAACCTTCATGTTTAACCGACTTCAATCTTATAGCAGATATTGCCATCTGGCCTAACAGATAGTACTATACAGTCAAAAATTAGCCAGTTAAAAACCACAACAGCCAGTTAAAAATTATTTTAAAAAAATAATGCATATTATTAAGTAGATTGACGTTGGTTATTAGAGTTAAACTGAGTTATAGAGCACGTTAAACCAAATTTGTGGACTAGAAGGACGTTAAAATTAGAGTTGTAACGAAGAAGTTATAGACGTTAAAACTCAGTGGTAGTTTTATAAATTTTGGTAAATACTTTTAACTAAAAATACTGTTTCTAGAAGTGGAAACTACCATTTTCGCAGCTTCCATTTCCGAAAAGTCAAAGAAGAGAACCCAAAAAACTGCTGAAAAATTTCGGCCTCACCACTGTCACGTTCGACAACCTCAGACCCTGAAGCCAGTCTCAATCTCTCCGTCTTCAAACCATATAAGCTTTGCATCCTCTCATTCACCATACATGATGAATCGAAGAAAAGAAGGCCCGAACCTTTTCTGGTGTTTTCTTCAAATTCTGGCCAACTCCGGCAAAATTGGAAGGGAAGACCAACTAGGCTTTGTCTGTATGGAGATCCTCTACAAAACCTGCAAGTATCGTAGCTCGACTCAACATGAGGAAGAGCTAGGAATCCAAGAATTGAAGATTTCGAGTGCTAAAATCTTCCGAGGTAAATTCTGGTCATTTCATTTCGAATTGGACTTTGTTGTAATTGTAAAAGTTGTTCGAAATGTAGTACAGAAGATTTTGGCATAGGTCTTGAACCACAATTTGATGGTCAGAGGTGCCGGCACGTGGGGGCGCGTGCTGCATCTTTTGGTACTCTAATGTCACCCATTAGATAGAGCTAATTGATATGAACGTGTCGATATGATTTTTGTTGAATTAGGTGAATGTTGGGTAATCGATCAGAAATTTTGATTCTTCAAGATCTCGGGGTATTATTTGTGATGATCTGACCGTTAGATCGACCCCACTTTTTAATAGATTGTTTGAATTATCGAGGTAATGTGACTTATGAAGTTTAAACTCGTTCTGATGTAATTCGAGCTTTCGACGAATTTTTGTTTAGGGTTTTAGTCTTGTTATCTTCATTTTAATTTCAATTCTTGAAATTAGTTATTCATGATTATCATTTTGTTCAGGAGAACATGAAGACCAGGTCGAGGAGGAATTCGTTAGACGGCTGTCATAGTTGAATTTCTATGAGTGGACATTTGCTTTTTAAATTAATTATGCATGTAGTATTATTTCCGAGTATTAATGAGTTATCATATTGAGTTAAATTGATAATGGTTGAGGTTTAATATTTGATTTCCATAAATTGACGATCTATCAGCATTGAGTTCATTTTGAGTTATGAATATTCTTAGAGTTTTTACCAACCTTGAATTATTGAGTTATCAAGATTTCATGAATTATGTTTTCGATAATATATTGAGGATTTATATGAACTTCATAAAATTATGCTTTTGATGTCATGGTGATAAATTTTGAGTTCGGTTGAAGAATAATATTGAGTTTCCTTTTCGAAAGTATTTATTGATTATCGAGTTAAGTAAATTTCGAGTGATTGAGATTTCCTTTATGAAAAATGATGAGTTATTTAGATTTTTAGGAATCATGTTTGAGTATGGATAGTTTGTGGAGATTTTATAGATTATTGAGTTATTGAGAAATTGCTTTCGGAAAGTGGATGAGTTAAAAAAAATTTATATGAGAATTAATGAGTTCAGATTATGTATATGAGGAGGTAAATTATGAAAGTTGATGATGTTAGCGTATGCATGCATTACTTGGTCGGCAGTACTGTAGACCCCAGTACTTTTTATTGTTTATTTTAATTTGTCGTATAACATATGAAACTACGTATTCGTCAGGTACACAAGTATTCACACTCAGGTTAAGACTTTGAGGTCATTTAAAGGATTAAGAAATTAGAGAAAATCCAATTTGGGTCTAGAAAAGGATTCTTAAAGTATCGAGGCTTAGGACAAGCCCGGAAAATTTTCCCGAAAGGATTCGGTGAAGTACCGGAGAAATAAGGATGTTTGAAGATGTATTTTCGGTTTGGCTTAAGGAAAATTAAGAGGAAAATGAAAATGGAACAGCCCAAGCCCATTTGGCCCAAAAGGAGGGGCAGATTCGACTTTTCACAATTAAATTTGGGAGAGGTATTTAAGGAACACATTCTCCAAACCCTAGCCTCAACCCTCTCATTTTCTCCCTTTCGTCTCTCTCTCTACCCGAGAGCTTCTCTCTCTTCATTCTCGCCGGAAATCGCCGCCGTCGCCGGAACTCGGATTTCAACCAAAATTTCCAGATTTTCTCCTCTTCCTCCCCTCTTTCCATTTCTCCAACCAAAATCAAGAAATTTGGCCATTCAATTCTCCAAAAACCCTAGAACCCGAAGCTAATTTGGGGGTTTTTGTGATTTCTTCTTTCCAAGCTTAAATCAAGGTAATATCCCTCCTAATCTAGCCTCTATTCATCTGATCTACACCTATTTCTTCCTAAATCCGGGTTTTTGATTTTGATTTGTGATTTTGTTTGCATGAATCCTATTTCTCCTTAAACCATGAAGCTAGGCTACGGGTTTGGCAAGGATTTTTGGTAAGGATCTATCCATGCAACCTTGTTTTAGAGGTTTTTGGTTGAGATGATGATGTTGGACGGATTTGTAGGTGAAGAAGGCCACGGAGGAAGTATAGGCCGTGAGTTTTGAAGAAGAAAGGGTAAGGAATGGGTTTTGGACAAACCCTAGAATTTTTGGAATTTATTTGCTTGATTTTGATTTTGTTGAGCTATTGTTGTTGTTGGAAAAATTGTGAAAATTAGATCTTTGAGGATGGTTTAATTAGTAGGATTTTATTAGCCTAATTTTCAAAGTGTTGGACTTTTGTTGTGGAAGATTTGGTGATTGTTGTTGTGTAGTTTTGGCCAAAAGAAAAAGAAAAGGAAGAAGAAAAGAAATTGATTTGTTTTTGGAAGAAAAGGAAAATAAAGAAAATGGTAAAAGTTTGTTTAAATGAGTTTTTACTGTGGTAAAGTGGTAAAAAGTGAAGAAGGTGAAAGTAAAGGTAAATTCGGTAAAAAGAGAGGTAAAAGGTAAAAGTGAAAGTGTGGAGGTAAAAGTCATGGTAAAAGTGAAAAGGTGAAAAAAGGAGAAGTAAATGGGTAAAAGTAAAAGTAAAACCTTATTTATAATTATTTACTTATTTATTTTTAATAAATAAGAAATAATAGTAAATAAAGGATTATTTGGTCAAAAATCAGAAGTCGTCAAAGGTCAAAAGTCAACTCTGAGAGTTGACCGAGGTTGATCGACCTCGTAAAACGTGAGGATCGACTCGACTTTGGTCGCTCGGATTGGCGAAAGTTTAGCGGAGCGATAAGGACGTTTTCCTTTTTAAGAAAGAAGTAGTTTCCCAAATTGGTAAAGGTTGAAAGAAATAATTAACGGCCTCATTGAAATAAAAAGGATTTAGTATGCGCGATTACTTAAAGTTAATCATAATGTTTACCTGGATAATTGCTTTCAAACTAAGTAATGGTTCAGGAAACACGATCGTTAAGGAAGCTTAAGTGAAAAGCATCAAAGTGTGGAGTACGCCAGCATTTTCCAGGTAGGGTGAGCTGTCCCTTCCTTGTTAGAGGCTTTTCGATATACGTCGAATACTCTAGTATAATATTATGTTGCCTGCAACTATGTTTTTGGTTGTTCATTAGTTGATGCCTCGTGATACCTATGTTTTCATAACTGATGATTGTTGATTGCAAAAACCGAGGCTAGACTTGCATGTTGAGATACTGTACCCTTTGTATGTTTGTGTTTGTGACCTGAAAGTGAATGGGACCTAGACGCATAGATTTCTAGGGATCCCACGGTGTCGATAACCGTGAACCTCCGGAGGGGGCTGTGCTCCTATGTTTGTCGAGGAAAGGTGAGTACAGACAGTGAACCAGTCATAGGAGACTCAGAGCCAGGAAATGGACACTTTTGCTACTTGTAGCCATAAAGACTATAGAGTAGTTGGCCGGTTCTCGAAGGATGACGAACCAGGTCGGTCACCGATTTATTTTAGTTTAGCCGGCAGGTAAGTATCTCGGAGTTCCAAGTTGTGTGAAGCATGCTGCATATGATTTCCTGAAACGAAACAATTGTGATTGTTTTTGTTTGCATTTATTTTACTCGATTTTACAAATGCGCCAATCTATATTCTAATAGTTATGTTTTTCCTATTAGTTTTCAAACCGAACTAAGGTTGGGTCGGCCCCTATTGGGATAGGGAGGACGAAATGCTCACCCCTACATTTCAGGTTACAACGAGGTCATTCCGGACGATTTCGATTCGAAGTGGATCGTTGGCCGAGTCCGTGTGTTGCTGTTCCTGTTGCTTGAAGTTCTTCCCTTTGGTACTTTATTAATTTACTCGTTTTTCATTCCATGTTGAACTCTGTGAGGTCCGCCTACCTGGGAGCGCGCCTCACCCCTTTGTTTTATTGTTATTGTTGAACTCCTTTCATTTCAGTTATGATGTAAGCCCTAAGGCGCCACAGTGCACTTGCCCACTTTATTTTTAAGCATTTCCAGACTTGTTCATTTGAGTTTTGGGTTGTTGATTTAAAGTCTTTTTCAAGAAAGTTTTTCTTGGTCTCCTATTTTCTAAAAATTGTATTTTCAAAAGACCTTGTAGTATTAAGTTGGTAGGTCTACGGTATGTCTGCGACGTATCGAGCTCCTATTGGCTTAATATTGCGGCGTTGTGGTATACCCATTCGGGTCGCCACAAGTACCCTCCAGGTAATAGTCTGGCCGGCAGTTTCCTCCAGACAACATTATGGTCAGCCGTACCCTCCAAAATATATTTCGATCAGTAGTGCCCTCTGATGCGTCATCTTGTCAGCAATACTCTCCAGATAGCATGAGATGGTTAGTCGGAGTATATATACCAGCAGGAATATGCAGAACTACCACATGAACGTTACACTATCACCACACTGCACCGGGCCACCAAGGTCATGTGACAATAAACCAGGGATCAGGGATACACGTTCTGCTGAGCATATTTATTGAAGAAGAAGAAACAATCGATCTTACAAAAGAGATGACGATGGGGTGATGATGAGAAATGCAAGTCTACTAATGATAAAATGGAAGTATCACTTTTAGTTTAAGCAAGGTAAAACAATTTGATTGAAATTGAATGATAAACCAGTACCAACCTCAGATGAAAGATGACTCTCCTGGTGAAGCATAGCCTGAAGTTTGGTTTGAGCTGTTGAACGTCCACCCTAACCTCTACCTCGTCTAGTGTTTGATTTGCCTGCTATACGACCAAATGCATTACCAGATGCTCCAACTGATGCACCTTCCGATGCTTGACTGGAGTCTTGACCAAATCTTGTAGTATGCCTTTGAATCAACTTTAGGAATCCCTCATTTAATGATCCTGCTGGCCACATTGATAACACTTTCTACTACCTGCTCGGCACTGACCCTCACTGTATCTACCACAAGTTTGACACTGCGGAAAGTAACTCTGACTCACGTAAGTATCGTAAGGATCACTAAAGTCATCAATTTTGTCCTTAAAGTGCCACTCATCCATCTGATCATATCTCGCGCCACGTCCACCAAAACTTGGTCTAGGTCTAGAACTAAAACTGCTAGGTCTACTACCGCTTTCAAACTCTTATCCAGAAGTAGAAGCAGCCCTCTTAGGTGGACCGACTAGGACCACCAACTTCAAAAGGTCATGAGCAAGATAGAATCTTGGCCTCACATCTGAACTTTGGGTAATCATTAGGTGTTAACCAATCCTGATATTGCTTTCGTAGCCCCTCAATAAATCTCTGGGCCCTTCATTCTCTCAGTAGCTACCAACTTAGGAGCATGATGGGATAGAGCAACAAACGTTCCTCATACTACATAACAGTCATATTTTTCTCCTGTTCGAACCTCATGAACACACTGTGCAGACGATCTCATATAGCTTGATTAAATTATTGCTTAAAGAAATGAGTCTTGAACTGATCCCAAGTCATCGTGTGTAAGTGAAACCTCTCGCCTTCATAGTGTAGCACCACAAATATGCATCACCATCCAGAAAATCAACTGCTAAGAGAACTTTCTTGACAGCATGACAACCCAATGAATCAAACACTCTCTCCACCCTAGTATTCCAATCCTGCAGCGGATGCCTGTGGCGTCTAGCACGCTAGCTCTACACTAAAATCTGTATTCAGTTTTGGAAGCGCTACCGTAAAACGCTCAAACACACGTTCAATGGTACCTAACATATCCCAAGGTACACAGTCATCACCATTCCCCTCAATGGGTGAAGGATTCCTAACAATACGATGTCGGCATCCACGAGGCATAATATCTGAGAAAACCCTAAGGTCAAGTAACTTAATGAAATAACAGAATGACACACACCTCATACACTTGATAATTGCACCAATACCAAAGAGTATAGATGGGAAACCGCTGCAGTCGGGTTACCAAGTACATGATGAGTCCAAGGCGTACTCCTGATCGTCCCTCCGTGATGGGTCCGGCTTCGACCCATCATGAGCCATGAATGCTTTATGCTGGAACTGCCAAGGGATTGGGAACCCTTGGACAGTTGATGGGCTAAAAGGGTTGGTGACCCTTCACTTTCCCAAATTCGTTTTTTTATCAGAGACTAGATGTACTGTTCGTGAAATGGATTCTGTTCGTAGGAAGCTTGGAAGGCGAAGTGCGTTTACTGTTAACTGTCAGTTTGTTCGGAAAAAACATGGAAAAAGAATTAGTAGAGCTGGTGGCCTTTGTCTATTATGGAATGATGATATTACGGTGTCTTTAAAGTCTTATAGTGACAGTCACATTGATGTTATTGTTAATGAGATGTCAGGGCACCAGGTTTGGAGATTCACAGGTATTTATGGGCAACCCAAGGTGGAAAACAGGCACCTTACATGGAATTTGATAAAGAATCTTGGAGGCCAAGGTAACTATCCGTGGCTTCTCGGTGGGGATTTTAATGAGATACTTTCTTCAATGGAAAAAGAAGGTGACCCGTTGAGAGGGGAAAGACTCAAAGACAGATGGATGGCTTTTGTGAAGCTCTGGAGGTTTGTGGTTTGAAGGATTTGTTTTTCTCGGGGCCGCAGTTCACTTGGAGGGGGAATAGAAATGGTGAGGAAATTAAAATTCGGCTTGATCGCTTTGTTGCAAATCCAAGCTGGTTACAAATGTTCCCGGCAGCAAGAGTGGTACACTTGAATCCCAATGAATCAGATCATCTTCCCATCTTAGTTCAAGTTCGATGCAAGAGAACCAGAAGAAAAAAGCGGCAAAAGAAGTTTCGTTTCGAAGACTTTTGGCTTCGAGAGAATGATTGTAAAGATGTGGTTGAAGCGGGATGGGAAAGTGCTACAGGGTCGTGCCCTTTTACAAAAGTTTGTAACAAAATTTCAACTACAAGGGAAATGTTGTTAAGTTGGAGTAGGACTCGGTTTGGTAAGCTATGAGAAGAGATACAAATGGTTAGAGAGAAATTGGCTGTTTTTTATGATAGCACGTTGTCCTCTCCTTGTTTGGAGGAACGGGTTGCCCTTGAAAAAGAACTGCAGGAGCTTTTGCAAAAGGAACAAATTTTTTGGCAACAGAGGTCTCGTGTATTTTGGCTAGCCGAAGGTGACTTAAACACAAAATATTATCATCAGAAGCCTAGCAATCGGAAAAAAAAGAATACTTTGAAGGGACTTTTCAATGAGGAAGGAGTGTGGTGTAGCGAAGAAAAAGAAATGGAAGAGATTATTCTACGTTATTATGAGAAGTTGTTTACTTCATCAGTGCCTACACTGGGTGAGGGTGACTTGAGCTTTGTGACAAATATACTCTCTGATGAGGAGAATATCAGGTTGAATAGTGAGATCACGGAGGAGGAAGTTTATATGGCTTTGAAACAGATGCACCCCTCAAAAGCTCCGGGGCCGGATGGCTTTTCCCTGGCGTTCTACCAACAGTTTTGGGACGTTGTGGGATCGGATGTGGTGGAGGCAGTGAGACAATTCTTGAATTCCGAAGACCTTCTCAAACAGATCAACTGTACTTGGGTAACCCTAATTCCAAAAGTGAAGACTCCAGAGTTTGTCCATCAGCTTCGACCTATCAGTTTGTGTAATGTTATATATAAGATTGGGTCTAAAGTTTTAGCAAATAGATTGAAGCCCTACTTGGATGATATCATCTCACAACAACAGAGTGCCTTTGTTCCCGGAAGATTAATTTCGGATAATTCGTTGCTTGCGTTTGAGATTTCTCACTGTCTCAAGCATCGTAGAAGAGGTAATGTGGGTTTTTGTGCTCTTAAATTGGATATGAGTAAGGCGTATGATAGGGTTGAATGGGATTTTTTGGAAGTAGTCTTGGATAAATTGGGTTTTGGAGCTACCTGGATTAGATGGACTATGGCTTGTGTTCGTACAGTGAGCTACTCGTTTTTAGTGAATGGTGATCCGTGTGGCAATATTTCCCCTTCTCGAGGACTTAGACAAGGTGATGCAATATCACCGTATCTATTTCTTCTATGTGCTGAGGTGCTATCAAGAATGATCAAGGAGGCTGAGCGTAATGACCTTATGCATGGAGTTAAAGTTTGTCAACAAGCACCTGCTATTAGCCATCTTTTCTTTGCAGATGACTCGTTCATTTTTTCTAAAGCAGAGACCACTGATATTTTGTGCATGAGAGATATTTTCCAGAAGTATGAGCAGATGTCTGGGCAACAGATTAATTATGAGAAGAGTTGCATATCGTTTAGCAAGAATGTTCCGAGATGGAAGCAGGATGATTTGGCTCGTGTGTTGGGCGTGAAAAGGGTGGACAAGCACGATAAATATCTAGGTTTACCTACAGAACTCAGTTACTCTAAAGATGAGGACTTCAGGTACTTGGTTGATAGAGTGAGGACGAGGACGCAGGATTGGAGAAACAAAACTCTAAGCACGGCAGGGAAAGAGGTGTTAATAAAAGCTGTGGTACAGTCTATTCCAACATATGTGATGAGTTGCTTCAAATTACCTAGACACTTATGTGATGAGATGCATCGACTGATGGCTCAGTTTTGGTGGGGAGAATTTGGAGAGGAGAGGAAGATCCATTGGGTGGCATGGGACAAGCTTTGTGCACCAAAGAAGGAGGGGTTCAGGGACATGAACTTGTTTAACACTACCTTGCTTGCTAAGCGAGGATGGAGGTTAATCTGCAGGCCGGACTCTTTGCTTGCTCAGATATTTAAGGCACGTTATTTTCCTAATACTGATTCCATGCATGCTGTTTTGCATAAGGGTGCGTCCTTTTCGTGGAGGAGTATTATGAAAGGGAGGGATTTGTTGAAAAAGGGGTTGAGGATTCAGGTGGGCAATGGGGAGGATATTTCGATTTGGAACGATCCATGGGTGCCTCTACCCTATCGTTTCAAACCCTTTTCCATCCCTATGCAGGGTGCGGAGGATTTTAGAGTTGTAGATCTCATTGATGAGGAGACTGGGGATTGGCAGGAATGGTTATTACATGAGCTATTTACACCTATGGAAGTTGTTAATATTATGAAAATCCCTCTGAGTCTAAGTGGAGGGATTGATAAGCTTGTGTGGCATTTTGATAAGAAAGGGAGGTATAGTGTGAAAAATGGATATCATGTGGCTCGTGTTACGGACAATTTGGAGAGGACGGCATCCGGCTCCAGCTTCGGGGCAGATCGTGCAAGGTTATGGGGAAAACTATGGAAAGTTAACGTACCTCCTAAGGTACGTATGCATGCATGGCGTCTGGTCAAGGGAACGTTACCCACTCGAGCTGCCCTAGCTAAGAGGGTCCAGCTCTCAGACGTGAGATGTGTGTACTGTTCTAATGGTGTGGAAGATAGCCTACACTTGTTCAAAAACTATGATGCCTTAAGAGCTTTCTGGATGCATAGTTCACTCGAGTTACAACCTGGTAAGCACCCCTCTACTGTTCTTGACGTTTGGTTTTGGGATATGGTTGATGCACTTAATGGTGAGAAGCTGGAGTACTTCTTGATGGCCCTTTGGGTGGTTTGGATGGAGCGAAATAATATAGTTTGGAAAGCATCAGTTTCCAACCCCACTAACATGCATGCATGGGCTAAGTCATTTCTTAATGAATATAAGCAATTACATAAACGTCAAGGAGGGAAGGCCAAGAGATCACTTATCAAGTGGACTTGTCCACCAAGAGGAAGGTTGAAAATTAATATAGATGGAAGTTTTTGCACAGAAACTGGTGGTGGAGGTGTGGGGGTTGTGGTTAGAAACTTTGAAGGAACGTGCATGGCTACTTTTGCGCGACCTTTTCACTTTGAACAGTCAGCCATTCATATGGAGGCCGAAGCTCTTAGGGCGGGGTTGTTAATTGCAATTCAACAGGATTGGAAGGAAATTATTGTTGAAAGTGACTGCGTGAACTTGGTGAGTGCATTACGTGCAACTGATGATGATTTTTCGAGCATTGGAAGGATCTTGGATGATTGTAGAAATACCTAATGCTTTTACTTTATTTCATTTTCAACATATATGTCGCGAAGCAAATGGTGTGGCCGATAGATTAGCCCACCTTGCTAGATGTGGTAATTTAGATGCGTTTTCTTTAGAAGAGACTCCTGTTATTATTCAGGACGTTCTCTATGAGGATCTTTGTAATCTTTCTTGTGTAGCTCGGGGTTCAGGTTATATGTCCCCCCCGATGCAAAATTTTAATTCAATAAATGGAACCGGGCGTGGGGCTGAGCCTCCCAGCTAGGCTGGGTTCCAAACCCTTTTCAAAAAAAAAAAAAAAAAATTCCAATCATCATTCCAAATCCAACGAGCTTCCATGCTCTCCTTAGCATTCAACTCCCACAATGTAATATAAAGAAAATCTTAAATGCAAATCTCGAATCTTAATATATCAATATTACAGACATTTGACAATCAGAGCAGTCTAGACCAGGAACTAAAACAAGATACAAGTAGGTTAAACATGTAACTTACAACAAAGATAAAGGGGTAGACACTATGACTCTACACCTACGCACGCTCGACCAAAAATAATCTGCAGACTGGGTACGAAAAAACTGAAAAGCCAAGGGAAAAACATTTAAAAACTGTTAGAGTGAGTGGATGAAAAATAAATGATTTCAAGGAAAATAAATAAATAATGTTTTCCCAATTTTATTCTCAAATAAAAGCAAAGCATGTAGTACGTGAAAATACTTTTAGCCAGTCTCTGATACTTATATCATAAAACATATTGTAAATCAACTCATTTAAAATTCGAGCATCTCATTTAAAATACGCGATCTCAAAATCATTCCAAATTCTCACATGATCAAATATCTCAAAATCTTTTCAAAATATATTGAGGGGGTGTATTGTATCTGGAATTAGTTGAACTTTTAAAGAAATCGATGGAGTTCAAAAGTCTGGGTGTGTTCAATATAGACTTTTAGCAGTCCATGAAAGTCTTGGGGTATTTGATTAGGATTTTTAAAGACTTCGTGAATTCCACCAAAATCTAGAAGTATAAAAATAATAATAAAAAAAAAAAAGTCTATCAAAGTTCTTCTCTCTGCACGCGAAGAGGTTGGTCCTCTATCATCTCTCTTTCTTAGTTTTTTTGTCTTTTCTCTAATCTTTTATGATATCAACCTTTTTTGATACCCATCATGTTCATTGTAGTTGTTGAATGTGATTTTTTGTTTTTCAATTGTGATACTTGGAACCCTAATAGCAATAAAAATGATTTATGAAACCTTAAAACCCAAATATTGTGGTCTACCCATAAAACCTTGAATAGTGTTTCTATGAATAACTGGATTTTGTATCATTGATTATTCTCATCCGTTTGAATTTATATTATGGTTCAAAGAAAGCTTGAAGTATTGAATTTCAATTTATTGATTATAGATCAAGGCATTGACCAATATTATTATGATATATGTTAATTGACAAAAACAAAATTGATGAGAATAATTAATCATAATCATCAAGTGATCTATATTGTATTTTTGTGTTGATTGAGAGATTAGGAATGAGAACAAACTAGCTAGACAAAGTAATAGTCATTCATTTCAGTCAATTTTTACTAGAAGATATTTCATAATTGTTAGAAATAGGTATTGTAAGTAACAGATCAATTCTCAAAAAACAGAACGCTGTTTGCATCCAAATATATATATATATATATATATATATATATATATATACATACATATATATTTACGAGTAGGATTGCAAGTAGTTAGCAATCCTAAAAATAAAAAAATAAAATAAAAGCATATTGAAATATGACAAAGGATTGCAGTGATGTTGCAATCCTAAAAATAAAAAGAATGATAACAATACGTAAAGAACAAATGAAAGAATATCATGAAGGAGGAATCAAATTCACTAACTTGAATCTCTGAGAGAGGCTTTCTTTGGTGCAATGTCCTAAGACAAAAATATGTCCCTACACATTTGCTGTAGATTTTCGTGAACGTTAGCCCTGGAGGATACAACTCTCAATTCAAGGTTTGCAGTGTTGCTTTGGATACTATTATGAACGTCAATTTGTGTTTTATCTCAAAAGATTTTATGGAAGATATGTGAGTCTCAGAACTGATGTATTTGGGAATTGGCCTTTGTGCGTCTTTTATAGGGTTCAAATTGAACCGTCGTATGAAGAGTTACAACTGTTTGATTTGAATTTCAAAACGAACAGATGTGTTCTTTGTAACTGCTGTCATATTTATCTGAAACAAAAGAAAGACGTCTGTTCTTTCAAAACAAAATAAAGAGGGTCTTTGACCCATAGCACCAAAATAGACTAAAATTAGCCCCCACTTACACCACCAACAAAATTTTGTTCCCACTAACCCCACTTGATAGCTAAATGACGATTTTGGGCTCCAAAAAATAAAAAAATTACAGGTCGCCACTCTTATCTCTTTCGCTGACTCTCTCTCATCATCGATCTCTCTTTGCAAGGACGACGTCGACTCTCTCTCTCTCTCTGCAAGGACGCCGTCGACAACTCCCTCTCATCACCGATCTCTCTCTCTCTCTCTATAAGGAAGACGTCGACGACTCTCTCTCTCACTTGCTCTCTCATCACCGATCTCTTTCTGTAACGCCCCAAACCGCACCTCACCAGCTTGGGCACGTCACAGTGCCGCGGGGCTCTAAAATATAAACCGAAAGCTCGATTCACATTCTAGAGGACCGCTAGGCATTTTGTTAGAAAACTTTTTGCAAAACACAACGGAAGCTACCAATATTTTTGAGGTGAAAAACTTGAGTTGCTGAAATCTATTTCACTCATCCAGTACTTGGATAAGGATCACACGAGGTATGAATTTCAATGAAAGAGAATTCAACTAAATTTGACACGATGCTAAATAACCACAAGTTCCGAAACACGGAGTTCGAGAAATAGAATTTAGAATAAGGTACAAACGATGATTTACCGAACTTGTTTCCGCACACCCAGCTCCTTCCGCTATTGTCCCGTCACCAGTGCACAGTACCTGCATCCATACTGTTGTAGGGGGTGAGCTATCGTCCTCGCTGCTCAACAGGGACTCTACCTCAAATAGACTCAAAACCAATAAACAAATATTTGGGCTGCCCAGTATGAAAACATATTTAAACCAAATATTTAAAAGAACGACAAACTTTAATGATTTTCCACTTGAAAACCGATGCATGATGCTTAAATAAAAACGGCGCCAAAACCAAGTATTACCTGATGGCCGGTCCCATAGACCCACTACACGACCTTACCTCAAATTAATTTATCACCAGGTAAGCGTAGCGAGAGCGTCCGCTACCTAGCTACACACACGGATTGGGTCGTCATTGCGATCGCTCACCGTCCGACCGGTGTAACTAACCCTCCGGAGGTTAAGGGGATCAAACCCAAGGAAGTCAGAGCCACCCTTCGCTCTCAAGCCATCACATTTCTCACATGATTTGGTTAGTATGCATTGCATTTGAACATAACCAAACCATACCAACTAACATGCATCATTTAATAACAATATATAAGAAAATCACCAACCGAGGAGAGTCCTGAATCCCTACCTGGACTCCGATGCGTTCTCTCACGTACTCCGAGAGTCGCGAACCTTCTGTTCCTCGAGTAACTGGAGTCCTAGATTCAGACATTTCGATAGTTAATACCTTTTGAACAGTTAAACGAAATCTCAACGATTAATATATCGCCCATCCCCAACTTTTCCTGGTTTGACCAGGAGTTGACCAAGGGTTGACCACATTTGACCATTTGCGACAAGTTCGATAATTAAACCCCAAATTACCGAACATTTACATGAAGTTTTAAAGTATTGACCAAATATGCATTGAGTGCACCCAACTACTAAGGCCACCCATTATACATATATAATAATTCCTTTCATTCACTATCAATTTAACATATACACAAGCAAAGATCATGTTTCCAATTTCGTAAACGATTTATCCCAATTCACCCAATACTTGGTCTTTTATTTCCATTTCACATTTTGTCGCATAGTAAATTCCATTGAATTACTATGGACACCCACATAACTTAAACCATCCCTTAGCACCCTTTAAATTCACTCTCAAGCATTCAACATCACAACCAAATCATAATTTCTGTGTTGTTACCCCTCAAATAACAATAGCCACAGATCAAACATAACAACACGATATCATTTACTCATTCATAACCAGTAATCAATTTCACAGAAACCTCACACACACACTCACAATCTCCGATTAACAATACACCAATTTCTCAATCCATAACTCAATCGATTCTCCAGCCAACAAACCGAAACATTTCCATCAAAATCTCGATATTACCTCCAGTACTACAATCTGCAAAGAGATCCTCAAACCACCAAACTACACAACTCGATCAAACTATGCATAACACCATGATTCAACCAAATCTCCAGGACATAATTAATTCAAAAGCTCTTCAGTCCACAAGTTTCGAATTCATCACAAGAGCAACCTTTGAATCCAAGGTTTGGAATTATACCTTCGAAAGTCTACGTTGATCAAGCTCGGGTTTACAGAACCCCTTGAACTGGAATGTTGATGAGTTGAGGATTTTGACGCCAATAACCTAGCAAGACTCTTGATTTCTGGTCCACAAGTGTAGCCAAGGTGAAAACCAAGCCCAGAATGACCGGGAAGGTCACCGGTGTCGAAGAACACGGCGGAGCCGTGGCTACCCAGAAACGCAAAATCGTCAAAACTTGATTAAATTGAAAAACTAATTTTACTAGGGTGTTGAGCATGACGAGGAGGTGAGTTTCCATACCGGAGGCGGCCCAGACGGTGGCCGGAAACCACCACAGAACCGGTGGAGCAGACGCTGCTTCTTGCCTTTGACTCGCCGTTCACGATCGTTGCACGGACGATCCAAGGATAGGAGGCTATTGGCGATGGCGAGACGAAGAAGATGGTGGTCGTCAGTCGTCGATCGGTGGCCGGACGACACCACTTTGGTCGGGTTTCATGATCGGGTCGCCGAGTCTCAAGGATGGGTCGATCTCTCTCGATGTTTCTGATGCAATCTGGTCCCTTCCACGGAATTTATAATCCAAACATATCAATTCCAATGGTGGAGATCAAGCGGTGGAGTCAACAGACGGCCTAGATGGGTCCACGACATTTTCTATTTTCTTAAATGATTTCCAAAATCTCAAAACTTCGGAAAATCATAACAAATAGGTCGGGTATCCGAAAAATTCCCCGAAAAGTCCAACGAACTCATCGTGTCGTGCACTTTATTATCCAATCCTTACATCGAGGATTTCACTTTATGAAAATTTCTGAAAATTTTCTCGAGCATCTTGACCTTTATTGAGATCGTTGAATAATTTCTCGTACGATCTCCGCTAGGCTCGACATATTTTTCCGGGGCTCACACTTTCTCTGCAAGGACGTCGACGACGACTCGAGGATCCATCTCTCTCTCTACAAGGAGGAGGACCCCAATGCCGACGACGAGGATTTATCTCTCTCTCTCTCTCTCTCTCTCTCTCTCTCTCTCTGTGCAAGGACGTCGTCAATGACGACGACGAGGATCTTAATTACAAAAGCACCGAGTCCGATCCGAACCTTCTTCCCCGCACTAATCCCTCCGTCGGCCTTCTTCCCCGTTGTTTTCCAACACTGACTTCGTCGTCGTCATCTTCGGCATGACCGGCGTCTTCATCTCTAAGGTTGTGATTGATTGAATGATCTACTTTGGACCAGCTCGACCTGATGCAACTACTTTGGAGTCAGAGCTCCGAACACCGGCGAGAAACGCATCCGGCTTTTGACTTGGGTGCCCAAATCGTTTTTTTTTTTTTTTTTTTTGTAAAATGAGTGCAGAATTTAATTTATTAATTTTTTTTTTTTGGTAAAGTGGGGGCGGAAGGCCCATAAGGAAAGAACAAAGAAAAAAAATTATTGGGGGGCGATAGACGTCTATTGGGGGGCAGTAGACATTTTGAATTGATGTAATCTTCTTATTTTTTTTCTTTAATCAAAATTTTATTTGTCTAATTTTAAGAAATAAAGGGGTATTAGGGGGCAATAGACGTCTATTGGGGGCAATACAGGTTTATTCAGGGGGCAATAAATCTCTCCGACCTCATATGAGATCTACAACAACCTCTTTAGAGACTTCCGGCAAGGTTTCATTCTATTTCCCCCCAATAGACGTCTATTGGAGGGCAATAGAGATTTATTGCCCATCTATTCGGGGGCAATAGACGTCTATTTGGGGGTAATAAACTTTTCCGGCGACCTATGAGATCTTGGATGACCTCTTTGGGGACCTCCAGCGAGGTTTTCAGAAAAGTCCGGTGAGCGGCGACCGATGACCGGAATCCGGCAGCCGGTGACCGGCTCCGCGCGAAGTCTCCTATGGTTTCTATCTCTTCCATTCTCTCTCTCTCTCGCTAAGTAACAATGGGGTGAGGGTAAAATGGTATTAAAAAAAAACCTTAATGAGGTATTAAGGAATACCTCTTTAGAGTGTTTGTGTAAGAGAGAATTAAAAAAACTTAAAGGGGTAAGTGAGAAAAAAAAACCCCTAAAAATAGTGTAAATGGACAAAAACCTAAATAAATATGCTCAAGTGCTTAGGCCCGAGACCCAAGGCCCATGGCCCAGTCTTTGATCACAAAATTCCGACAACAATTGAAGAAGCCACGTATTGCAGTTTGCACTTGGCCCCAAGAGACCAAAGGCAATTCTTAATCTAACATGAGACATATTGCAGTTTGGATTAATGAGGATGCCAGGAGGCCAGGACCAAACCTCCAAGTGATAAAATGCTATTTGGTGCCTTTAAAAAAAAAAACAATAAATTATTTGGTGTAATAAGTCGTCGTGGGTGATGAAGAGGACCAAAAGTAATGTGTGATGGGCTATGTAAGCGGTGACGCATGTCTCGAGTAACCAGCTAGATAATAATCATCCATGAGTATCTGTAGATCGAGGTTGAGTCGTGGATGATGGCTGCTCAGAATCTGAATGGGCGGGTGGCAATTGTCACCGGCGGTTCTCGTGGCATCGGCCGTGAAATTGCTGTCCACCTCCACTCCCTGGGCGCAAGACTTGTCATCAACTACGCTTCCAGTTCCAATCAGGCAGACGAATTGGCCTCTCACCTCAACAACAACAACAACAAGAGCTCACAGTTGGCGGCCATTGCGGTAAAAGCAGATGTTTCAGATCCAGATCAGATGAAGCTCCTCTTCGACAAAGCTGAGCAAGAATTGGGTGCCCAGGTCCACATCCTGGTCAACTGCGCCGGCGTCTTGGATCCCAAGTACCCGTCTCTGGCCGACACCTGTGTCCAGGATTGGGATAACATATTCAATGTCAACACCAAAGGGGCCTTCTTGGCTTGCAGAGAGGCCGCCAACAGACTCCCACGCGGCGCCGGCGGAAGAATTATCATGATTACCACCTCCCTTGTTGGGGGACTGATGCCGGGATACGCCGCCTATACTGCCTCCAAGGCGGCCGTGGAGACCATGACCAAAATTGTCGCCAAGGAGCTCAAGGGCACCGGCATCACTGCCAACTGTGTTGCTCCCGGCCCTGTTGCCACCGACCTCTTCTTCGCCGGTAAAAGTGAGGAGACCATCAACAGGATCAAGGATGCTTGCCCTCTTGGCCGCCTTGGTCAGCCCCACGATGTGTCCCAGGTTGTCGGATTTTTAGCCGGCGATGCAGGGGAGTGGATCAACGGTCAGGTCATTAGGGTTAATGGTGGATTTGTCATCTGATATATATTTCTGGTTCCAATTCCATCTGTTGTATTATTATATCTTGTTCCAATCAAACTGGTTTGATGGATTCAAAAATATGCCTATTAATTCTCCATCACTTGCTTTTCTGCAATCTGAAAGGAGCACCTATATATCCTGATGTACATGTCTAGACTACTCCAACTTACAGATTCATCATCAGTTTTGGTCCTAGCTAGCTTGCTGAGAGCTTGGCAATTCTCAACTTCCATTTAAGAACATCAATCTGGACTCATTTTTCACACTGTCATTGATCACATCTTCAATCAATCCGTGCGCAAATTATTTCATAAACACCATTCAGTTAAAACAAAACACATGCTGAAGAAACAAGCCCAAACAAAAAACACATACTAGAACTAATTAATTAGAAAGGCTCCATCAGCTTGGAGTTGAACAAGATGCTCTATCATCTTGCTTGCCTTCTTGCTCAATTGGTATCGCGACATCAACAAGCCATACAACCAACGAAACCAGCCGTCATTGGCATCACCTTTGTACTCGAAGAATTTGGTCACCTCTTCGGTGAGCCTGTCCACGCTGGTCAGCCATTTCTCGACTTCAGCTCTGACTGCCACCTGCCCCCTCTGTTTGGCGTCTTCGACAGCTTGGCGCACCATGTCTCTTGCGGCCTTGAGCTTCTTTACTTGTTTCAACAGATTCTCGATGTTGGTCTTGTAGCTGAGAATGTAAGCAACGTAGATGTTAAGGTATTTGGTGACCACAGGTCCACTGCAGGCAAGAAGGTACTTGGCCAAGTACTGCCCAACAGTGGGTTTGATTGGAGCAACCAATTGATCAACAAAGCACTCCACAGCAACAAATGTAAGGAACCCAGCAGCCAAGGGCGTAATGGTTGCAACCTTGTAGGTTACTCCTTCCATTAATGAATCCATCTACAGCTTAATTAGTACCCAGACTTTGATTTGACGATGCTAATATTGAAGATGATCCAAAACCAGATCGATCACGTATGCAATATATGCCCAGCTGATGCATTATTATAAAGAAGAAGACTTGAGTGAAGCTTCGATCAACAAGGAAACAATTGCTCAGTGAATTAATTAAGAAATACATGGTATTGTGTTTAATATAGGTATACCGTTTACTGCAATTTTAAGAGCATGTGGTGATTGACTCAAAATAATGATATATGACTCGGAAACTGATCCGATCCAAGCCGGTTTGGATTGGGCTTTTTCATCCCAGTTGATAGGTCACTGGACCCGCCACGATGTCCTCTGGGCTGGTAGCAGTTCGTTGTTGGCGTGTTGCCTCTGCTTGGTCTAATGTTGTCGAAGGGGAATTTGCTGGCGGTGCTATTATGGTTTTATGGTCAATCACAATGATGCGGCTGAAATAGTCTCACAATTTAACCCTGTAAAATATAGTTGTCAGTATAGGATAAGCAGAGATCGTTCAGTCCATGGATTGTAGGGTACACCTACACAAAAAGGTCAATTAAATAAAATAATAAAATGGGGGGTTTTGAAATTTGGTTCCTAATCTACTTAAAATAAAAACAAAACCAATAAAATTATCTACAATGATCGACTTCTTCATACTCAAATCAGAATTTTCATTCCATGTCAATATGCAATAAATTGTTTCAATCTATACAACCTAAAATCGTGTCAACACTAAATATCAGAAATGAATTCAAAGTACAAGTCTGAAGAGATGGAGTACCACTTTAATTCTTCTTTTTAATCTCCTAAGTTAGGAAAAGTCCATAACTTATAATATTTCATATAAAACATTACGTTAATATTGAAGTGTTAGATTCAATATGAAACATAAACTTATAACTCAAGTATACCATCTCAAATGTTAAATCAATGTTATGAAATAAAATCATAAAACTAACTTGGTGGATTGCTGTCGTTATCCATTTGGTGATCTGCTGCCGTTATCTATCTGATCTTCTCCTAGATACACACCGTATCTCTCTTTATTGTTTGATGGGACAAACTCAATGAGACCGTTTTATGTTCTAGTAGGGATCAAATACAAATACCATTCTATATATAAAGCTGTTGAACACAGCAGTTACATGGTAGTTCCTTCCATCAAGGAACTGTCAAAATAACTTCCTATCCTAATAGATTTGTCTGGATAACCACACATTTGAATTTCAAATTCTTTAACAGATATTCTAATATATAAACTAAATTCGATTACTTAATAAGTTTATATATAGGGTCCTTGCCCAAAAGCACCAAAATGAGCCAAACTTTTCCCACTTACCCCAGCAACAGTTTTTCATTCCCACTAACCCAATTTTAGGAAAAATGACTATTTTGCCCATAACTTAATTAAAGAATTACATGCTTCTGCCACTCTTTCATCTCTCTCTCTCTCCCCTGGATCTCCACCTCCGGTCTCTCTCTCTCTCTCTCTCTCTCTTTCTCTCTCCCTCCCTCTCCCTCCGGTATCCACCTCCAGCACAACGTCGATCGCAGACGACATGACGAACTCCGGCAATTCGCGACGAAGAGCAGACTGCTCTTCACACCCAAGCAATTGCTCAGGACACCCAAGCTCTATCTTCTCGCTGAATCTGTCGAACACCGTGTTGCAAATCGAACACCTCGCCCTCGCGGTCAAGATCGAGCTTCTACACTGGCCAATTCTCATTCGGCCCCGATCTCATCTTTGCCTTCCGTTGTTGCAACCATATTCGCTGCACGAGCTTTTCCGGCCTAGCTCCAATTCACTCACCTTCGCCAGAGTCGATCTGAGATCGAGATGTAGACCTCCGATTCGCTGCGTTTTGATTTCACGATTTGCGTGCTCGACTTGGCTGTGTGAGTCAGTGGCTCACCGGAGCTGTGTGGATTGACATGTGTGTATAACACTGAGTGAAGCAGTGATTGAGATTGTTGCATCGGGAAGAAGAAGAAGAAGAGTGGTGGAGTTGGATTTTGGAGTTTGCGACTGGGATTGTTGCTCCGGCCACTGGTTTTGGGGTTGTTTTCTTTTTCTCCTCTCTTCTTCCCCAAACTGCTTATTTACTTTTGCTTTTCAAAAAAGCACTTTCTCGCTTTTGTAAACTGTGGGAAGAAATCCGAGAAGGAAAGGGGAAAAAAAAAAGAAAAAAAAGTTGTATTGGGGGCAAATCAAAATGGTGCTACTTCTGTTTTGCAACAGAAGGCCCGAAAGGAAAGAAAACAGGAAAAATAATATTTTATTGCTCCCCAATAGACATATATTGCCCCCCAATAGACGTCTATTGGGGGGCAATATATGTCTATTGGGGAGCAATAGACATTTGAATTGATGTAATTTACTCGTTTTTTTGCTTAATCAAAGTTTTATTTATCTAATTTTAGGAAGATTAGTTCCCATTATGACTATCGAAAGTTTTATTGGGGGGCAATAGACGGCTATTAGGGGGCAATAATTGATGTAATCTCCTTATTTTTTTCTGTAATCAAAATTTTATTTGTCTAAATTTATGGAAATTAGTTCCCATTCTGGCAACTGAAAGTCCTATTGGGGCGCAATACATGGCTGATAGTCGTCTATTGGCCCCCCAATAGACGTCTATTAGGGGCAATAGACGTCTATTAGGGGCAATAGACGTCTATTGGGGACAAAAAAACTTTCCGGTGAGATTTTCAGCAAATTCCGGTAGGCCGCAGCCGGTGACCGGAATCCGACGAAAGTTAACCGGATTCAGGCGGCCGGCGACGGGCTCCGACAAAGTCTCCTATGGTTTCTCTCTCTTCCATTTTCTCTCTCTCTCTCTCTCTCTTTAAGTAACAAAGGGGTGAGGGGTAAAATGGTATTAAAAAAAATTAAAAAAAAAAAATCTTAATGGGGTATTAGGGAAGACTCCCTTAGAGTGTATTGGGTAAGAGGGAATTAAAAAAACTTAATGGGGTAAGTGGAAAAAAAATCCCTAGAAATGGGGTAAATGGACAAAACCCCTTATATATATTGGTTAATGTATTTATATTTGAATTCAAAATAGTTTATTTACATTAACTGATGCATACATAATGTAATAGTTAGTTCATATCTATTGCTATGCAATAGGTATGATCTCACAATCTCCCACTGAACTAGATATTATATGATGTATACCATGTAAATAACCTATTTCTTAATTGTGCACTTGAATTCAAAAATACTATCTGTTTTACAAAACCCTATCAATTAAGATTTACTAAGCTGAATCATAGAAGAGAATGACAAATTAGCATTGAACATTAATATGAGAGCATTGGAAGAATTAACCCTTTTACCCCCAAATGACAAGTTACAATGTCATTCCAAATTCTAGCTTATTATTGACATGCAGAGGAAAATATATATTTTTGGAGGTGTGGAGGTGTGATGCCTAGAGTAATTTTGTAATCTTCATCACTCTTCTCAAAATCCTTAACAACAGCACTGCCATACTAGCTTAGAGGTTAAGAAGTCGAGCTATCAGAGGTCCATGAAGTGGCAAATTGTGCTCAGAAGCTCTAACTTAACCGCTTTACGCTAATGACAAAGGACAACATCTCATTATTATCTTTTGTTCTAACTAGGCAGGCACGAAACTAGAGGGGGGCTAGGTTGTGCTGCAACCCACCCCAGTGTTTTTTTGAAAAGAATTTCAAACTAGACAAGAAATAATGAGATCAGAAATTTTCGGCATTGACCATTCCTTTTTTAAATGCTCACAACCCGAGATAAAAAAAGTCCGAATGGAGTGATTCCACTTAAACTAGAAAGTACACTCATAGAGCTTTCCATCCATATAAAGTAGGTCACCCAATTTCCACTTAAGTGAAAATGGTAGCTTGTCAAATTTGATAAACTGTTCTACAAACTGCTTCAGACCTATCACTCAAATTGCTATTTATCCAAATCCAGAAGATTGAAAAGGATGAAACCACCTGGAACAGAAACTAGACTCATTTCCCCTTCTTCCCATAAAATTTCACACTCCAATTAAATCTGAGTAGAAAACTATAGACCTGCAAATTCACCGTTCAATTATGCAGATTTTGCTGTAAGCTAATTCTGATATTGGTGTACTTGGTTGGCTATTGTGTAAGTTAAAGGGCACAAAATTAAAAACTGTTTCTCAGGCATATGTGAGACATTCAGGTCTATGTTCCCGCAAATTTTAAGCTCCATATTCCAGTTGGTTTAGGAACTATAGCCTTCCAAATCAATCTACAATAATTTTTTTTTTCTCACTCTCCAGTATTCCAATCAATATTCCATAAGTTTTACGATTCCAAATGAAAAATCCTTTTAAAGGAAAACACTAGACATAGAGAAATACAATCCCACAAAATTTCAGGGCTTATGCTCTCTTGAGGTGAGATATATAGGTCTCCAAAGTCGATTGATATTTCTGACATAAAAGTGTTTAGCATGAAATAAAAAAAACTTGAGGTAGAATTTGACAATCTAAAATTTAACCCCCCTCAATTTAATTTTCTGGTTCCGTCCCTAATAAACTAGGAGTATTCTATACCACTCCCAATTATATGCTGAGTAGGCAGCTGTTTTAGCACAAGCAATGATGATAATCGATTAGAGCAAGTTCACTCGTTGGGTCACCAGGTCAGCCACTATTCACTACTTTTTAGTGTTACTTTCACCCTCTAGGTCATGAGCACAGTGTATTTTGTGCCCTGGGTCATCCTGTACAGTGTTTTGGGTCACCATTATGACCTGCATAGTTAATTTCGTACCCTGGGTCACGGGCACAATGTATTTCGTGACCCAGAGAATGAAAATATACACTAAAAAGTAGTGAATAGTAGGTGACCCGGTGACCCAACGGGTGAACTTGCTCTTAGGTTTGGGGAGAGAACATTTTTGTGTAATCGTGAGAGACGATTTGAGCAAGGGTGTAAATGTATTTTAATTTTTTGAATGGGGGTGTAAAACTGTAAATGTATTTATGAACACAACCGGCAATATCCGGTAACCCGCAACTGGTAACCGGGTGCGTAATTATCTGTCGGTCAACCCTTGAAATTATATATACCCGGAAGCAGAAACAAAAGGGTCCTCGTTGCCTGGGTATATATACTTCTGAGAGCCCCAACAAAAGCTGCAATCGAAAGATCGGAATTTCTTCCATCAGAGCCAAACCCATATATAAAAAATTCTGATTTGAAAATTTCCCTCCTCCAATTCCAACGAAACGAAGCGAAACGAAACGTTTTTGTCCGGTTTTGTTTAATTTTGAAACCCTAGATTATCCCGAGGTTGGAGACGAGGGATCTGATCAAAGACCAGAAATTGGGAATGGGGGAACAAGGTGGATTGGAAGAGAGCCAACCCGTCGATCTTTCCAAGCACCCATCTGGCATTGTTCCCACTCTTCAGTAAGTCTCTCTCTCTTTTTCACAAGATCCCATTCCTTTCTCGGATCTTCCCTTACACAAACCTTCAAATTTGTGCTTTACTTTGAATTGTGATGGAGCTATGTTGTTTCCTCCCTCTATCGATGCATATCTTGTTTTTTTTTTTTTTTGCAATTACTCACCAGCCTTACTACTACTCTTATATATAACTTTTAAGTGGGGCTTCAACCCTGTAATTTGCTCTCATACCAAATGTAATGGTGGAATTTGCTGCTGAAAATCACATCACAACGGAGTTGTGCTCAATCTGCAACTTAGGAATTGTGCGCATTAGCCCCTGATATTATAATTTTTGTTAGTAATGTGGAAATATGGCTAGTCACGGTCATGTCAAGTTATTTGGGTATATAAAACACGGAACTGCCAACAACAGCTTATTTGTCATTCTCTTCTCGTTCAAAGTGATTTTATAAGTATTCATTTCTCTTTCACTTTGAGCAATATATTCTTGTTGATTATGCTGAATGCTGAAGCTTAGTCCTTGCATCTCCCTTGATTGTGTTTGTAGGAATATTGTATCGACAGTTAATTTGGATTGCAAGTTGGATCTTAAGCAAATTGCGTTGCAAGCTCGAAATGCAGAATACAATCCCAAGGTACGCAGGAGTTTGGGAAAAACCTTGCTGCATAGTTCATGTCAGCATTGTTTTGGTATTTTAGTGGTGCCAATGCACTCTAAGAAGATATTTATCAAGGGCTCTTGATATTGTGGTTATCTAGGATGGGATGCTTGTATTGGTCTTTGTTTATTAAGTAAAGTCAGTCTTTGTAGCTGAGTCTAGCACTCATAAAAAAAATTGAAAACTAATTTTTTTTGTGAAACTGAAAACTAAGTTATTAAATGAATGGAAAAGGCATTTGGCAAGTTCAGAAGATCTTATAAATTAATTCACTTTGCATTCTGGAACAAACACATGGATCTATCTTAGCAGACCATTAATTCTTATGGTGATCGAGTTATTTATGGGATTTAATACTTACTTCTTTTCATTGGATGGCCTTGCAGCGTTTTGCTGCTGTCATAATGAGAATAAGGGAACCAAAAACTACAGCTTTGATTTTTGCCTCTGGGAAGATGGTGAGCTCTCCTAAAAGTTTCTGATATCCTACTTGCTGAAAACTATATGATTTCATCCCTGATTTTCTTTTTAATTGTTGTTTTAGTAACATTTTTGGAAATACTGTGAAATTTTTCATACCATACTCATATATCATCGGTTGAAATCAGTTATTGGGTGCAATTCAAACATGAATATGTCTTTTTGGATATATATTTGGAATCCCCCACACACAAACATGTGAAATTTCATGTCCAGTTTGAGTTCTGTGGAGCATGCATAATCTGAATCTTAAATTCACAAATTTTGATGCTCAAGATCAATTTTGAGATGGTGTGATTTTTGTAGGAGTTCTATTTTATTGATGGGGAATTGCTAGTGTGTGTACTTCCATTGGCATTGTGTTACTTGCCTGATTTTGAAATCATATGTATGTAGTGGCCTAGCCAGGATTCAGGAATATAGTGTGCGTGTGCGTGGGGTTGGTTTGGGGGAGAGGAGGAGGAGGGGTGGAGCTTGGTGTTTTTTTATATTTTATTTTATAAAATGAAGCAATTTCAACTATTTGATTGTACATGAGAGCAATTTCAACTATTTTGAGGGTGAGCAGATATTTGGAATCGCAACACAGTGGTATTTTAATAAAGTCAAGCGATTTCAACTTATTAATTGTATACGAGAGAGGGCAATAAGCTTGACTATCGTTTTGGGGGCTAAACAGATATTTGGAAGCAGATATGGAACTTGAATTATCTGAAATGGTGTTCAATAAACAAAACATCTGTTGGTTTTTAAGTAGAAGAGAGAGGAAATAATACAAACCAAAGAGGAAATGTGAAACATTCGGGAATTGAAGGCTAGGTTTGTGATTTTAGGGATCACCTTCAAATTTTATTTGTAAAAGAATGAAAAATAAAACTCAAGGAGAGGTAGAATATCCACTTGGATGAAGATAGTCTCTACGTTTTACTGGCAATACCTTTAATCATGGGTGCTAAGTGGTTTGTTAACCAGTTTAAAAATCATGTTTTGCACCTGGCATTTTTAGAACTTTGGCTTCCAAATTGTGACTTATACCACAATCCATAAAGTACTGCATTGTTTTCGGATGCTTGGACCTTGATATATGACACCCTGCTCATATTTTTAAAGTTGAGGTATGCGCTTATCATGTCTTTATTTCCTAATATTTCTGCTCTTCAGGTATGCACAGGTGCCAAAAGTGAACAGCAATCAAAGCTGGCAGCAAGGAAGGTAGAAGTTGCATGCTTACGTATTGGTTGTTCTTTATATGGGAGGTTTCATGTGTTTGACATAATTGCATTGTGCGGCAATAGTAGTGTGATTGTGTGAACTTTAAGCCTTGTTTTGGCCTTATGGCATGTGGATCCAAATAATTCTTTCTTCTCCCTGTCATAATTATTGTTTTGTTTAGAGAAGAACTAATATTAAGCAGGTTGCGGGGATATACTTCTGGAGTTATTTTCTCTGATTTAATACTTTTTGTTCCCAGTATGCTCGAATTATCCAGAAGCTTGGTTTTCCCGCTAAGTTTAAGGTCTCTCTCTCTCTCTCTCTATATATATATATATACACATACTTTCTTTTAATACTTGCTTTTATGATTTTCAGGATTTTAAGATTCAAAACATTGTTGCCTCATGTGATGTTAAATTCCCAATCAGACTTGAAGGTCTTGCATACTCCCATGGTGCCTTTTCAAGTGTAAGTGAGAACTGGGATTTTTTTATACTCATGTGTTTCTAATTTTTAAATGTGATGTTGAGCTCTTTTCATTTTTTTTTTTCCTTTATGTTTAACAACTTTGTCTAGGTTCTTTCATGATTTCATGATGTTCTACTCCTTGGGTCTACCTAGATAGTATTGGCATTTTTTCTGATAATAGGAGATTAGTATCTATGTATTTTGCCATTTAGCATCTTATGTGCGTATAATTAATGAGATCAACCATTTTGTGTGTTGGCCTGATGCATTTTAGGTGTATATACTTGATTGTGAGTGTGTTTTTCGGTATGTAATTGGTTGCCATTTTAAGTGCATGTTTTTGGTTTATATTTCAATCAGTGTGTGTGGACTTATTGTACATTATGTTAAAGGAAGATAATAATTTTGATGAGGTTCAGAAGAGATTTGTGGGAATTTCAATTTGTGATGCTGTAAATGGTTATTAAGTAAAGACCAATAGAGAACTCCAAGGATGAGATGAGAGGAGAAATTTAAAATGAAAAGGACTAGAGATATTTCTTATCTGTAGGACTATGGGGATTACTGCTAGAGATCTTATGTATCACACCTTAGTTTGCATCGCACATTCATCTAGATAAGGAAAAGTTTGCTGGAAATACTGTAATTTCATGACTCCTCATTCTAAAAAAAAAAAAAATCCCACATCATCAGTTTGCTATGTATTTACCCAGTAAATGACCCTAGACATAAATGACTCTTCGCTACTGCAGTTAAGGTAAAGCCCACTGCTCATTAGTGATTGAACGTGATCATATTTAATTATGCAACATCCCAAGTACAATATATGCTGAAACTTAAAACCAAATTTGTTTGGGCTGTGGTCTTGAAACACACCTTTCGATGTCTGAGGTGAAATTTAAAAGGCGCTTCCAGTATTCCTCCATTCACAAGGACAAACTGATTCCTGAAGTTCAAATTCTTAAACTTGATGTATAGTTATGTTGAATTATGATATGGTTTGGATATGAAAGTAATTTGGTAGTTTTGATGCTTTTGTTTAATTAATAAAGATGTAATCTTGTTTGTGCAATACTTCCTCGGCATAAACACTTTGAGAATTATTTTGCTGGTTGTATTTTCCATAGTCATCTTTTGGCAAGAACAGTAACACTTACATTGTCTTATGTTTATGCAGTATGAGCCAGAACTTTTTCCTGGACTAATATATCGCATGAAGCAGCCCAAGATTGTTCTTCTCATATTTGTGTCGGGGAAAATTGTTATAACGGGTGCAAAGGTGATTTGATGCTTTTCTTGTGCATTTCCTCTTCTTCCATATCTTTTCTCCTGCTTTAGCAGATGGGGCATTTCTTAATTTATCTAATTTAATGTCGTAGGTGAGAGACGACACGTACAAGGCTTTTGAGCTGATATATCCTGTCCTTACAGAGTTCAGGAAGGTCCAGCAATGGTATGAGCCTCCCCTTTTTCTTTTCTCATCCTGAAAATCCCAAATCGTTGCTCATTTCTTTTGTCTTATTTTTTATTGATTTTATATCCATATTGCGTCTGTTAGATCATACTTACATGTATCTTCTGTTGGTGGCAGACGCACATCTCAACGTAGCTCAAGGGCTGCTGTGGGCAATGCCTGCTACAACATTTTTGCTTCTTTCTTGCATGGTGTTGAAGGCAGTAGATTTAGTTGTGAATACATAATATAACAGGATTTGTTGTCAGTATGGCAGATAAGCTACAATTGATTGGTGTCTGATCCTTTGAGGACTTTATAAATAAAAACTTCCAATTTTGATAGTGGGGAATCTTTTCAGCGTTCAATGATATATACTTTGCCAATTTTGACAGAAAAGATGCATTCATGAACATCCATATTAAGTTGTGGAAATTGTTCATTTTATTGGTACATTATGGCAAAGAAAGATGTGCATGCCAATTGCAGCGTTATACAACTTCTCCATTGTTGATCTATTTATTGGCCGCGAGTGATTTGCTATTTAGTTAATTACCATAATGATATTTACCGAACCAATTGTTGATTGCTGTCTTGCCGACTGGTCCAAGGCGAAGGTTCTTTAGGATACCATGGTCTTTGGGGCTTTATGGTGTTCAGATGAAAAAGCCATATCCATTTTGATTTATGCTTTGCTTTACTCGCTTACTGCTTATGAAGGGTTCCTTCCCGACAGTCCCCGATGGTTTCTCATAGCTCCGTATGATGTACTTTCGAACTTGGCTCTGGTCCTGCTGCAAACCTAAATGGTTTTAGGTCAAGTTGAAGCATTTCCCCTTTAAAGTCCGAGAGGGTTGGAAGAGTTATTGGTGCTAGTCTAGGCACTGTCGTTAGCATGGATAGGCTTAGCATGCGGCTTATGTTGTGGTGGTTAGGGTTCGGATTAACCTCAATTTCTTGGGCTACTTCTTGTAGATCAAGAGTCATACTTGCACTAGTAACGGAAGTGTCAGTCTTGAATACGGCAGCCATGCCACGTGGTTGGTACAGTTTAATCAAAATCTGAAATTTTTTAATTTTACCCCTACTTTATTAAGGTGAAATACTCAAAACACTTCATGCATGTGTATTGATTAGTTAGTCACACATGGCACAGCTGCCGTACGGAAGTTCTCAACTGAAGTTGAGGTTTCTTTATAGGGGTCTTGCCCATTTGCCCAGTATTTTCCCCTTTTTTGCCCCGTAAGGCCACTTGGTCCGTATTGTTCCCACTTACACAATTTTCTTAAGAAAAGACTAAAAATTACATTTATTTTTAAGATAGTGACATTTATATCTTATGCTGACGTAAGCAAGGTTCAAAAATGACTTTTTCTTAAGAAAACATGTTCTAAGCCTTGAAATAAAAATAAACTAGCGTTCAACATAGCACAACTTCACCCAACGGTTATTAAAACAAGCGGAATCACTCCTACTTGTTTTTAACACAAAAAAAAGAAAGAAAAAAGGTTTCCTTCAAAACAAAAATCTTGGACTTTAACAAATGATAATGATTGCTAAATAATAACAAAAACTGAAGTATAATAACGATTATGTTGTAAATATTAATGTGGCTATTCATGTAATAGCAATTAGTGTTGCGTGATAACGTGTTGTAAAATGATAGTAAAAGAATTTGAGAGAGAGAGAGAGAGACAGTTTAGATGCAGAGAGTAGAGTATTTCTATTCATCTCACCATGAGGTTTTTATAGGACTACCTCAAGTATTCAAAAGGTAACTATTTAATGATTACACCAATCACTCGTCTGATTACAAATCAATCAATCGCTAATTATATTATGTTAATCACCAATCAATCTTAATTGACATATATCACGGCTAACGTCATATACGGATAGTGGGTCAAGCTTCAGATTTCGTGTACCAAAATACTCGGTTTGAAACTTTATGTATAGAAATTATTAGTAGCCTTTATTTGATGTATAGAAATTATTAGTAGCCTTTATTTGATGTACGGTTTGCAAAATTTTCCCAAATAAAATTGTAGAAGGGAAACAAAGGATGAGTGTATGTAGAGGAAGTTTTGATTCTGGGAATCCGCGACCAATCATACATTTCAAAATAGCTTCAAACTAGAACCCAAGGTCCCAAGCCATATATGCTAACCGTTCCAAAAATATACTCCCCCATACAAAGACTTTTAACATATAACAATAATAAATCCTGTTAAGCTTTATTGAATAAATCAGAAAAAAAAAAAAACTAAAATTCTCCCAGAGGCCAAGAAAACAAGAAAAAGGATTCTACTAAAGGCAGCTGACCTGAGCTATCTACAAAAATCTATAGCAACAGTATCGAGAAAAGTACTATGAATACTGTGCCTACCAGTAGAGAGGGTCTTAAAGAAAATGTAGATGAAGAAGCTATCTGAATAATGAAATTGCAAGTCCCTTGTGAGATGTTCTGTGTTGTCACGGCCGCCATACCCTGAAAGTTGCAGGATAGATCATCCTGATTCTGAACCTGATAGTACATATTAAACGCATATGAAGCATTCCCATTAGCATCTAAATTGTTGCAAGTAGACCCGTATTCCAGTGCTGTGCAATCTGCATAGGTACAAGCATAGTTTATGTTATCTGCAAGTTTGCTCAGATCTTTGGCGTTTGGATTGAACGCACACCATTTCTTTTCAAGATATTGCACATTCTTTGCGCCCATTAGGAACTTGTTTTGACCCTGACCAGTAACGTCAACTGCAAACTTTGGCTGCCCATCATAACCGAAAATTCCCCAATGACGCTCAAAACTTCCAGGGGCAATGCTCTTTGCATCCTCATCAATAAGTCCAAACAAGTAGACTTCTATATATCCAGGCCGCAGAGGGGTGCCTCTATTGGCTCCAAGTTTTGTAAAAAGCCCGTTATAAAATCTGTAAGCATTACCAGCATTGGCATTCTTGTCTCCGTCTGTTGGCCATCCCACCTCCCCTACTATAATGGTCATATCCCCAAATCCGATTGCTTTCAAGGAAGAAACCAAGGTATCAAAATTAGCATCGAAAACATTGGTATATTGAATCCCAGTGGCGGTGTCGACAAGGGCATTTGCATCCCCATCAAAGAAGGCAAAGTTAAAAGGGAAGCCATCATTTCCATATAGACTTAGGAAAGGGTAAATATTTACAGTGAAAGGCGCCTTGTTTTTGGCAAGGAACTGGACAATGTCAGTCATCAGTTGACTGATATCACTCCGGAACCTTCCTGCAGATGGGACGGAATTGGACTCTGGTGAGTTGTAGACATCAGCATTCAAGGGCACAGTAGCCTTTATGGAATCTCCAACCCCAGCTTCATTAAGGGCGTTTTGAATGTTCTGAAGTGCCGGGAAGGTGACATTCAGGAATGAACCATTGTACGATGTGAGAAAAGGCTCATTCCCAACAGCTACATACCTTTGCAAAGACAGAAAGACAATAAGAATAAACAGCAGCTTATTGCAGGACATTGGTTTGAACAAAATCACCACAATCTTAAATTAAAGCCATGGACACAAAAATCAGGAGACGGCAGATATAAAACAACTTGTGTGCTTGAAGCTGAGAACAAAAGTAGCATTGCTAACAACATCTTCCAATGTAGAAAAGAAGAGAAAACTTGAACAAAAGAACAGGAAAAAACATAAGTTTCCATATTTTTGACTTGTTAGAGCAAGTTCACCCGTTGAGGTTGGCCGGTCAAGACTATTCACTGCTTTTTGCCTTTCATTTCCATCCTTTTTCTTGACCAGTCAAATACTGTTCACAAAAAGTCACCGAATGTCAGTTGGCAGGTCAAGAAATTGACCCAGAGTGACTTTTTGTGAACAGTATCAAGAAAAATGGTGAAAATGAAAGGCAAAAAGCAGTGAATAGTCTTGACCTGCCAACCTCAACCGATGGACTTGCTCTTAGTGTCAGAATTCTTTGATGTATTATGTTGGAGAAATATATGTTCCCCATAAAAGATGAAATAAAATTACTCCGATAAAGAGCATAGTTTAATTAACATTAACTCTTTCTGAAACTAAATGGCAATTCCTTTTTAACTCTTCCTAAAAAGAAGAAACAGAAAGATAAGAATCGAAGTGGTGGTCCAAATACAAAAACAAAAACAACGAGATCTGTCTGTACAAAGGGGGCAGCAACAAAAAAAAGAAAAAAGAATAAGAACAAGAAGAGTGGACCGAAACAAAGCATTTACCAATAGGGGTTGTATAAAGAAGGTTTCGAAGGACAAATAAGGTGATGAAAATAAAAGCAGGAATTGCAGGAAGCTATGAAATAAGCAGGAAAAAAAAAAACCTTTTACTTAGAGAAGTGATGTAAATACAAAAGTGAAAGAGAAAGGAGAGAGATGTTTACTTGACGTGAACTCCTCCATTGAAATTGTAGCGGGTCACGTTCCTCCGGACCCATTCCTTGGCACGGGCATAGTTGGTCATAGCCTCAAGTTGATCATTGGGAATGGCAACCATGACCTCGATGTTAGTCCCAGCCAAAGCACTCATGGTCGACTGTTCGGCGTCGAAGAGCTTCACCTTCTGAATGCCATTGTCCTTGAGCATCTGGACAACGGTGTCCGGAGGCATCTTATGCGTAGCCATGGTTCCCCAGTTCACACCAAGCCCTTCAACACCACCACAACAACCCAACACAGCCACCACTGTCACTGTCACTGTTGCCAACATCATCAAATATCCCCTTTCCATTTCCGAGTCCGTTCTGGGAAACAAACAAGAGGCTAGGCTTTTGAGTTATGGATCTCAAAATAATCGGTCCGAGAATTTCTCCCACGAATCAAATAAAACACGAAAGAAAGAATATAACTCACCTTCAGTTGAGGGAGGAGGAGGCCGACCTGATCCCCAGCTATCAAAATCAATTGGGAAATAAACGAGGCAAAGTGATGGAGGAGGAGAGCTGGTTGGAGATCGATGGAATCGATATATAATTAAGCAAAGACAGCAACTGGGATGGAGCAAGGGGATTCGAGGCAGTACGTGGTTGGTCTAACGGCTACTTTTGAAACGAGGCAGAGGCGTTTGTTTGCTGTAATTTTCAAAATAAATAGGCAGCTTTTGTTTTTCGATGGATTGATTAGATTCTCGTCTCCACAGTAAGCTAGGTTGCTTTCTCAAGAGACGAGAGAGAGGAGAGGAAGACCCTTTTCTCTTTCTCTACGTTTATTGTGGAATCGAATTTTCAAATAATAATTCTCTTTTTTTCTTTTTCGACATTGATTCCCAAAATAAATCATTAATTAAAACTGTGTGGTGTGGTTCCAAAATCTAAAGAATGTGAATCGAATAGATTAGAATTAGAGATTAGAGGTCGGTGGTGACGTGGCCCACTCGCCCGCAAACACATCCACATTCCCCCACTTTTTGAAAAGGCGTAGCCACGCGGCAACCAACTTACCGACATCACACGTTCTCGCTTCGGGCCTCTTCTTCTCTTACTCTTTCACCCATTGGGCTGCCCTAATTGGACCCGAATTGGTTTTCCCTCACTTTTAAACTCATCTTTTCATCTAAAACTAGAAATTGTATCCGCGCTTTGCTGCGGGTTTTGGAACTACAACGATATTTCTTAAGGACTAAATTCAAAAGCCTATAAAATATAGTTAACCTGATCATTATATTAACAACTATAAAACATCTCATTTATAAGTTGCAGCTTCATGCTAAGAAACGAAAACATTCAAGAAGAGCAGACCTATATTGCTTTAGAGATACTACCATCATGAACAACAAATCTAGCAAGACACACCATGGGTTGCCCGACTACTCCATCTAGGAACATTGAAACTTGTTAATGCGTAATTGTTAATCTTCTTTAATTAGCTATTAGTTTAATGATATCTTTATCCACAGCAATAAATTAAGTCACCAGTTTGGTTTTGACGCTAAAAGAGATTGTTAATTTTGTCACTTCCTTGGTATGCATACCACATTCTTATCTTGTACATGGTATTTGGAGAACTGGAGAACTTAATGTTAAACATATCCTGCACTTGAACTATTTTGAAACAAAATTTCTGTGTAGTGTGAATGAAGGTAGATGAACACTCACTTTGCTATAAGACAGAGAAGATGACAGAGAATGAATTTGTAATAAGATATCAAGGAAAGTTTTGATCATGCATGCCTATATCCAAAATATATACACACCGACAGTTTTGTGCTGAAGGAATTAAACTACATCTTATTTTAGTGTTTTCTCATCTTCTCATTGAGCACATTGCATGAGAAAGATAATTGACTGATGTTTTCCTCCCATTTCATACTCTGTTCTCTAAAATTGCAAGAACATATTTAATAGTTCTGTGGTCAAAAACAGACCCTTCTCTTCTCAGCCCTGACTCCCTGAGCTCCAGTAAAATGGAGTAATTTGGTGCTGAATCATATGATTAAGCTCCTTCAAGGCTTTCCTGAAAAACAAACACTGCAAATAAGTTTGTGCTTTCTATTAGAATACTCATAATACAAAATCATCTAAAGAATCATCTCACCAGATAAAATAAAATAAAAAAATCTAAAGAATCATCTCAGTCAAAACCCATCTGCTTCTGACAAACTTCTTTTCCTGGGTGAACTAATTATACTTATGTGTCTTCTATCCAAACAGGTAAAGTAACCTATTGTAATTTCCAATTAATGGCTTGGATTGACACATTCCAAAAGTAACCAAAACTTCCCCATTTGAGACTGGTACTTCTGATCTCTCTCTCCTTCTTCTTTTCCTTCTTTCCCCCTTTTTTTCTCCCTCTCTTTCTCAACATTTAAGTAGGTTTCCTCAATTTACTTCTTTCAGACATTAAATACAAAACCCATAAACATGCAAGAAAGCACATAACCCACACCTGAAACACAAATCTTCTGAACAGTAATCACTTGAATTAGAAACAGTAATAAGAAACAAAACCTGCAAGCAAAATCAATCACAACCCAATATCAAAAACAGCATATATTCCATTTTGAAGCATCCAATTCTTGACTCATTAAATACAAAACCCATAAATAGCTTCAATCAGAAAATTTGAGATCAAAAAAATACCGTCTACTTGTTTTCTCTTCAAGCAAGCAAGAGTTTCTAATCTCTCTTCTTCTTCTTCCCTCGTTCTCTTCTCCCTCTCTTTATCTGTGTGCTCAACGAACAACAAAATCCCAAAAGGAGAACGATTTTATCAGGTCTAATGGGAAATAGAAACCCAAACTTCATCAAAAGAGACCCAAACTCTATCAAGTTTTGATCGATAACCATACCTGATAATCTTGAAGAGGTAACGGTATCAAGAACCCAAAATGTATCAAGCTTTGATCAATCACCAAACCTGATAATCTGGAAGAGTCAACGTTATCAAACTCTATGAAAGCTTTGATCGACAACCAAACCCGATAACCAGGGACAGCGAATTTCGGTATATATAGAGGCTTCCAGATTTGTAGATAGACGCTTTTATCGGTGTAAGTAGGTCGGTGTAATTAGAGGCTCTGAGATTTCTAGATAGGTCGGTGTATATAAGAATCAGCTCGGCTCCAACTGACACACCAAAAACAGCTTAAAACAGTAAACGGCTTATGAACAGTAAAATAGCTTAAAAACAGTTAACTGACGTTTTATATATAGTAAACTAGAAATTTTGTCCGCGCTTTGCTGCGGGATTCACCGTTACCAATGAGTAATGAATTAGAAGTATGTAATGGGAAATAGATATTATTACATATGATTGGAATAACTGAAGTTTATTCATCTAGTAATTGTTTTTATAACGTTATCAATGAGTAATGAATTAGAAGTATGTAATGGGAAATAAAAATTATTACATATGATTGGAATAACTGAAGTTTATTCATCTAGTAATTGTTTTTATACATAAGAATATCGTTGAAGACTAATTGTTTTCGTCAAAATGTACATATGTGGTTTGATTTGAACTTTTTGACTCTGGGGGAGAAATTTGGCTTGGTGTGTGAGAAGTTTTTGATGGATGTTGGCTTGAATACAGGTAGCTGATGAAAAAGTAATTGTTCCTTCAGAAACAACTTTAACTCGATTGCTAGATGTGGCTTGAACACAGTTCAACTGTTTGTCCAGAAAAACAATTTCACTGTAATTTGACAGAAAATTAACTGAATCAATGAAACTGGAGAAGGCATTAGTACTGTTATCATTAGAGGTTCATGTAAAATGAGAATAAAGTTGAACATAATATGATTATAGATAGCAAATACAATAATGAATTTTGATACGCGAAAGATGGTTCATTTTTCAAGTTCAGTGCTTGAATTCAAAGGCAAAAAAAAAAAAAAAAGTGTAGTGAATCGAGTATATACAGTGAGAAAAGAATGAAGCTTGAAAGGAATTGAAAGGAATAAACTAAATTAACTAATTCAAGAATATGAGATTGTTTAGTAGAATGTAGCAGACAAATAGCACACCTGCAGATTTTGGAGCTATGATGCTATGGTGTTCCAAGCTTGACAATTCTACATATTTTGGAGCTATATATGATGTTCCAAGGACCACACCTGCAGATCAAGATCAAAGGAAGGAATAAGAGATCAAGAGTAACTAAACTAAAACAGATTTAGTCATTATAGCAAGATTTTCTTTATGTCTCTTCTGAAATTCTTTGACCTGAATGATATATATTAATTCTTGTTTGCTTTGTACTTCTCCATCTGTAGATTATAATATTTATACAATCAAACTACGTAATAGAAATAAATGTATCAAACTAACGAACGATGCATTAAGATGTCAATGTCTAGTAATGAATGTGTTGAATGGAATCAGTAGGGGAATTAAGTCTATCCATATAACATACCTTTTCATACTGTCAAGCCAGTCCTGGGTGAATTATTATGACCTGAGAGGGAAACAATGTGTTGTTGTTTCAAAGGGGGACTTCGATCCAGCGTTTCCATTGGGCTGACTGTCATTTTTCCTGCGCATATGATAATTATAACAAATACATTAATTAGTCAGCTTCAGAACAGAAAATATCATAAACACTTTTCAATATGTATAGAAAAGAATAGGAAAATTGTGTAACTATATAGAACTAAACTCTAACAAATGTTCAAGTTGAAGTAAGCAAGGCAAGGAAACATCGGACCAGAAGAAATGCATACTGATTGTGCGTTTGAAATGCATACCAAGCAAGCAAAGAGAGGTGAATGGATGCGGGTGGGCCTGTGTATAAAACTGGTAAGCTTAGACCGTGAGGGAATGAGGATAGAGTGTAAACAAAGACGAAGAGCAGTTAACCGACTTTCTTTATTTGGAGTGCATGGAGTCATGTGTGCAGTCCTGCAAAACATTTAAAGAATTAGAAAGAATTGCATTATTACATTAGAGGTTAACTTTTATTAATCATAGAAACATAATAGTTTGAGGAAACTCACTAAGGGAGACATAAATGGAATGAATGATGGAAAGTTTGGAAGTTAAGATTTTTTGCTGTTTGGTTAATATCCTGATTATCTATTTGCACCGGATTACACTTTGTTGTCCCAGTCAAGGACTCAACCAAAGATAATACTGATGGTTAGGTTTTGACTCCAGAATCTGGTTTATATATTTTAGGAAATTTTTATTCTAATTAAGAACTCAGAAACCAATTAACTTAGAACTACATGAACTTAATGTTGGATGGTGATAGGTGGCTTACTCAAATCATCTTCTATGTGCTGACATTAATGGTTCATCTAATGAGTTCATCTATTATTAACTGCATAAATTAATGTTGGGTCCGTGCAAACCCATAGGTTTGACATAATGTTCCAAAATTTAGACTTAAAAAACCCAACCATGGCACATAAATAGGTATTATTCCCTTATCATTCAGACCATAAAGAAAACCCTTCAAGAGGTTTAAGCACCTGCTTTTGTTATTTTTTTGTTCTCCTGCGGAATAAAACTGCCAGCAGATCAATTCTAAAGCAAGAGATATGGTATAGCCTAGTTGGATTTGTTAACTCATTCCAAGAGAAACAGAACTTGTGTTTGCTTTTGCACTGCGAAATACAGACATTATCCTCTTTATTGTTAACAGGTATACAAAGAATCATAATGTGACTATAAGCTGTTCTATTATATCAGTGGAAGTATTGGAATAATACTGATAAATCAATTTCCAAACCTTACAGCTGAGTTTCCCAATTTCTTTATCGCAACTGATTGAAGAGAAAACAAATAGTAAACAAAGTTACAAAGTAGTATTTCAGGAATTCTGTTTCGTGATATAAGGATGCAGACTCTAGTAATATATATGTAATGTCATCAAACTGATTTGAGTTATTATTCAATGGCATATAAATTTAAGTACAAACCAAATGAAGTAATATTGAATGTTTTAATTACCTGGTTGAAGCTCAAGCTTCAATCCAATTTGAAACTGTGGTTGGCAAATTGATACACGACAATTCTGAACATGTGAAAAGAACTTATCAATTAAACCACAAATCGACAATAACAAAATATGTGTAGCTTTAGTGTATCTCAGAAAAACAAAGCAAAGATTCAAACGTGATTGAGAACAGATGTTACAAATGTAATACAAATAGAAATTTGATATAAGAAGCAAACAATGATTGGAAAGAGCCAGAATCCGAAGAGTGGATAATGATTGTCAACAACTGTGAAACTACTTGCAGTTTTATAGGTTCAAATCTTTCCAATTAATCAGTCAGATTTCAAAGTGGAAAAGAAACAAAATTTGTGAAAGATAAAACCCCATATCAATTCGAAATCAACAACAACAAAAAAACCCAATCAAAAAGTAACAAAAACGATAGAAGAGAAAGAGTTTGAAACCTCGAATCTTCACCCATACGAAACAAACTAAAAGCACAGATTAATGATGTGGTAAAACTAATTGAATACTGTAACAATCCAGCAAAAAAAGAGTTAAAAGACTTGAATCAAAGAATTTGAATCTAGTAAATGTAAAATCTTACCAAGCTTTTAGCGATGTTGATGTTGATGGGCGATTTCGATGTCGGCCAAGAGGAAAGAGTGATGTTGATGGAGGCTTCTGGAAATCAAAAGGCAGGAGAGACTTTGATCCTAAACTAAGGTTAATCCCTTTTGAGCACATGACGTGCAGTCCTACAAAGACAGTCAATAACTATTAGCTCTGCGGCCTGTGGAGACAAAACCCGACCCCGAATTGAAGTCTCCGATGAAGAAGGTGGCGTTGGAGGAAGAGCCGCAGTTGAAGATGTAGTCGTCTGAGTGAAGGAGATTTCTAGAGGCTTCCAGATTTGTAGATAGGTCGGTGACTCGGTGTATATATAAATCGGCTCGGCTCCAGCCGACACACCAAAACAGCTCACAAACAGTAAACGGCTTATGAACAGTCAAACGGACGTTTTATCTTTATTAATTAAGCCAATTCCTGATAGAATGGTTAAATTTTTGAAGTGTCTATAATGCCCACGGTTTATTAAAACTCTACATATAAAAAAATGCTATACGAGGAATATGATGGTAATTTTCAAAATAAAAGGCAAAACAAAAACAAGTCCGCGGCAGAGATGAAAAGAAAAGAAAAAATACAAGAAAAGAAGAAGAAAAACGGTCGCCGTCGCCCACGATCTCATGGAGGCAGAGACTCAGGACGACGTGGGAATTCAAATGTATACATCAACACTCATCGTCTTCCAATTCCCAGTTCACACGAAAATAGGAAACAAATAAAGAAAGAAGAGCAGCGCAGAATCAAACCAAAAAGGAGGAGAAAATTCTTATCAAATCGGCTTAGGTCAGACTTGATAATTATCATTGGGTAAGTTTCAAATTTTGTTTTCCATTGAATTTCAGATTCAGTTGGTTTAAGCTTTTCTTTGGTGTTTGAATTTTTCAGTGATATGCTAAGAAGTCCGGTGTGATCCTTCGGTCTTTTATTTTATATCAAACCGTTAAGTGCATTGATTTTATCCTTGGGTGATTGATTTTATATCAAAAGTGTTGAATTGTTCAGAATTTTAGTTATTTCGGTTTCATTCGCTTTTTCAAATGAATTAATTGTTTTATGGAACATTAGCACTCCGTGTTGTTAATCTTTCGGTTTTGTTTTGCTCAAGTAGTGCTTCAGTTTCTGTTATCTAATGTCCAGTGCTATACATGTCAGTATGTGTTATGTAATCAGGCAAAAGAAATTCGTCAGTTTTACTCCAACAAAATGGTCTTTATTGTTTCTTTCCTGTCATACTAATGTACGATGGTTATATGTGGTTTAGGAACTCATTGACTGATTATATCAAGAGATATTGGTGTTTTGGCTTAATTAATAAAGATTTACTGAGTAAATTGCTTCAAGAGGAGGTGGGCCTGCCAAGCAATAGAGATATTATACAGAAATATATATAAACACACCCGGGTTTTCTAATCCAATCCATGGGGTTCAGTTATAATATCAAAGTCTGTATATCAAAGTATGTATGTTGGCATGGGTGAAGCCTGACATTGGACGTTTAATACTTGAAGGGTTAGTTTAGTTCATCTTTATTCAATGGTAATCATTGTCGATCACTTGGTTTTTTTTCTTTCCGTTTTTTTTAAAGACTATGCTAAGAAGTTTGCTGTCATCCTTGGGTAATGGAGAAGTTTTTTGTGATCCTTAGGTATATTTACAATTTTGGTTCTTTTGTTTATAGTCAATTTAAATGAACTAATTCTTTTATCTTTGGGTTTTGTTTTGCAGAAGTATTAGGCGAAGCCACTTTTGCACTCTTTTACGGAATATTTATGTTTGAATTCTGAATTGTGCTTTAGTTATGTTATCCCCAAAGCTTGGATCCACTCTTTTGGGTTAGTGGATTACTGCATTGGGGGTTTAAGAAGGTTCTGTGTCGCATTTCAGTATTGATTGTGTGTATATACATATAAATCCTGTCCAATTTTACTGCTGCAAATTGCCTCGAAAGCTTTAGTGTAGGAAATTGTGTGTCTTTTTACATTGACTATGAATCATGAGTTGCTTTCCATACTTTAGTTTCTGTAGATGGATAAATTCTTCGATGATGCTATAACTGAGTTAAGTGCTTGAAGGGTGTGTGCCCATTTCTTTTGGTTTGAGGTTTATACATTTCTTGATTTTTTCAGCTGCGGTAGTTAGAGGTTGTGGAAAGTGTGGACTATAGTATTTGGCTGAGCCTATTGATGCATGCTCGACATTGATTTTTTTGTCGTGTGTTGATTTATAGTGTATGCCTTTTCGTGCAGCAGAAAATCCTTCTGCATCGACCGGATTATATTGATACTTTGATAGTACACCAAAAGACTGGGCAACTCGACGGTCAACTCAAGTCCGGTTGGGTTCACATACCACTATGTCTGAGTCAGATTCACATACTAGACCGATTCAGGTCCACAGAGACGAATCAGGGGCAACCCAGACTATGGATGCTTCAAGTACGTACTGGGCTAATACTGAAACTACCATAAAAATATAAGAGGAACTATAGCCAGGTTAAAGCATGCACTACTTCCAATAAGTTCTGCTACGCTGTTACCGTAACACACTGTTACTACATGATCATTTAATTGTTTGAAAGCAAATAAGGTGTTGATGACAATGGACCAGTACTCTGTCTTTGGGCATAGGTAAAGTAATCATATATCTAAATAGGGACAGGGTTATGTTGTTCAGAATGATTTATTATTTCATTCGCCGCAAGAAAGCATGAATTTGAGAAAGACATTTTTATTGCAACCTATTTAGATATGATTAGTTTCATCAGTATTGCAAGGTAATATAAATCAATGAATCATATCATGTGGTTAGTGCATGAGAAAATCAGTAAAAATGAACACTGTTTATCTCAGTGAGCTTATTTTTAAAGAGTGGAACAAAATTAAGCATGCACAGTATGTACTCTTAAGCTCTGTTTCTTTTCTTTTAAATATGTTTTTATTTTGTGGTAGTTAACCAATTCCAATAATAAGTAGACTTAAAGGCGGGATGACCTATATTGCTACTGGGTTCCAACCATTCAAGTTAGATATATTTGTATATACCAGTGCGAATTTTTGTACAAAGTTTTAAGGATTTTACTAATGGATTGATAAACACATATACAATATTTTATAATATCTGTATGGGATATGAGTCAGGTAATATGCAACACAGAGATTATATTGCACTCATGAGTAATATTTCAAACATGCATAGCAAGAGAGGGAGAACAATACGCACGCGCGAGCGCGGCCCTTCCGCATGCGCATCGCGCGTGCAGGAAGGCTAGTATATAGTAAACTAGAAAATGTGCCCGCGCTTTGCTGCGGGACTTATTATTATTACAATTACATTATTATGTATCATTCGGATAATCAAATTATATTCAGCTAATGTCAGTGGTGAAAATTGTTTGGCTGAGTAATTGCTTGTATAGACAATAATATTGTTGATCTCATAACATTAATTTGTAGAAACTTTGTGCAAACTAATTTAAAATTATTGATTACGGGGGAGAAATTGGAGTAAGCTGTCTTCACACACACTTTGAGGTCATGTACAACTTACCAACTACCGTTTGAGGTCAAGTACACATTACCCAAATTTCTTGACCCCAATCAATAAGTTGAAATGAAACTTGGTGTGTCAGAACTCTTTGATGGAAGTTGGCCTGAACAGATTGAGCCAATGAAAAAGCACATTGAGACTTCTTTTGTGTAAGACTTTAGTGGCTTCGTGTTGCACATCTTTTTGCTGGATATAAGTTAGCCTCTGGTCTTGATATTAGCTTCCAGTCACTCCAAAGTGGTTGTTTTGGCTGTGATGATATAGAAGTTTTATCAAAGATGTTATACAGTATGAAATGTTATAAGCAGGAAAAATGTTATAAAATAGTTCATGTATGATTCTTAGCTGAAATGTTAAGATGGTGAGGTAGTACAGCAAGAGATTAAAGCAGTTTGATTCGGTGTGTAAAAGTTTAGTGTGAAGTTAATCTACTTGAGACACGATCATATCTTAAGAGAAGTACAGTTTATGTGCAATTTGATATGAATTTGTTTTCAGATTGTAAGATTGGGAAAAGAGATATTCACCTTTATCCGAGAGTGAGCTAACACTGTGCTCAATCCTCTGTTGAGTCTTTTGCATATAGTTCTCTACATATTTTGGAAGAACAACAAAAGCTTGAGAATATATATTAGGTGTTGATGATTATATGTCTAAAATAAATAATTTATGTTCAATTAAGACAAATTCACCGGGAAAAACACAGAAACCTGCTCAGCCATTGGTACCTCACCATTAACAACAGTAACCTTTGCCTGAGAACAGAGTTCATAATATTTGCCTCAGAACATAAGAGCCCTAGCTTGCATGCTCATTGTTGTTTCATCATGATTTTTTATTTCAAATTTCAAATAGTTAATTTACAAACAAACACAATACTTATTTCATTTATTCCTCAGTTATGAGCATAGAAAAGATAGACACAAATATATACAATACAGAAGAGAAATATACAGAAGATAAATTTTGCTGGCTGGTTACTTCAATGCTTTTTAACTTTACATGAAACAAATATTTATGTCCTTTGAATTTGATAAGAAACTAAAAAAAAAGAAAAGAAAAGCAATGTTTTTTAGTGTTTTTCAGTAGATTTCTGATTTAAAGTTTGTACAGATTCATTCAATTCCACATCTTAGTCTCAAATACAGACTCAGATCAGCAGGTTTTCATCAGTACAAATATTTTCTTAGTGTTAAATCAGGATAGAAATTTAACGCAAACCGAATTAATAGTGTTGGCATGCAAGAAGGAGATAGGAGATGTCAGTATACCTTGAAATGTTTTCACCCTGAGACTTGTGAAGATGACTAAAACTGGAGGAGAAAGTTCTCTTATACTGTCTGTTTCAAACCCACGTGCAAGGTCTCCCCACAGACACTATCTGCTATGAATAGCACAACTCTGTCCGATTACTTTTTCTGCAAGTAGAGGAGCAAGTTATTGCATACCTAATCGAGATTGATAGTTCACAAAATCTTACAGATATAGATTACAACATCACGCTCATAGCAAAATTACAATCTAAGAATATGAAAGATAAGAGTGATATAAAGTTGGCAAATTGGGATCTATCTATAATATATAGAGCATGCTTGACGTGATAATATAGGAGGACAAAATTAAGTCAGTAAGTTCCAGGTGTAGATATTGCATACATTTTGGCATATTACTGTGGAAACTCCTCTCAGAGCTTTCCTTAGGAATGGCTTGTCCCTTGAATCTCTAGTCAATGACTTCGTAAACAAAAACCACAACCATGTAATGAATGTTTGAAAAACAATGACAAAGAAATATGAATAAAACAACCAAAAAGACTAACAGAACATCCTTTCCCTCTCAAAAGGGGTAAATTTATATCAACTTAATTCCCATCTACCTCAACATAAGTTCCAAATGTTTCAAGTGCAGCTTGCTTATCCTTCACCAACGCTTTTACCCTAGCTCTTTTGACAATCAACCTGTAACAAATTCAATCAGTTCATGATGAACACAATTACTTGAAGCAAAACCCACTACGCTTGAAGAAAATTATGAAAGCTTATAATCATATGAAATGTTACAGAAGATAGCTATTGGAATTGAGGAAAAAACAGAAGATAAACATACCAAGTAAAACGGAACGAAAATGAGGGTTTCTTCAGTATCCATGTTTCAAGTGAATTGGATTCACCCACAAAATTTCAGTACACAAAATTACCTCAGTAGTAGGAAAAGAGCTAGATGTGTAATTACTAAAAGATAAACTTGTGCTGCTTAAACTTAAAATTGCAATGATAAGCATAGACTTTGTACCTCATCAAGATCAGTTAATCTTCCCTCCAAAGTAAAAGTATTCCTGTTTAGTCCCAACCTCTCAAGTTCAGCTTCAAGTTCTGTCTGTATTTTACTTATCGTATCTGAACTCATACAAACTCTACCATCATACTTCATTTTCTGTTCAGGAGATAATTCAAACATCTGTAACAATCATCCTGTGATCATCTGGTGTGCTGTTCCAAACAATACCCTACTAACATAAAAAAATAAAAAATAAAATAAAAAAATATAGTAAAAAACAAACAAACAAAAAGAATTATAGGAAAAGCTGATAATGAATCTGAAAAGCATTTATCTAACGTTTCCTCTTGAAAACCAGTACACATCTCAATCGGTTATGAATTAAGATTAACTATCAAATAGAAAACAAAGACAGCAAATTGATATCTAGATTAGATACACATTGATCTCTAAATCAGTAATAAAACATGGATACGTTAGCCCTCCAAATATTGAATAATCACCAAATTTATTTCATAGTCTAAAAATGCAAGACATTCATGAAAGAAAACTCTACTATTTATTTCAAATTTATTTCCTTAAGCTTCATACTAATGCAATACCCAGAAACAAAAAGTTAAGGATTCACTCATTGAGATGATTAAGTTTCATATGCAATGGAGGTTGCATGTGGCCTAGTTACAACCTATACCATATCTCCATGATCATCTCTGCACAAAACTCCAAGAAATAGAACATTATAGAAATGGGTCGGAGAGACGGATAAAGAGGCCAACCTTGACACCCTTTGGTCCCATTGCATCTTTTACCTCCTTGGAGTCTCTTCCTGTCCATTTGGAAGTCTCGGGAGTCTTTCAATATCAATTTTCTGTTTTGTCAATCCTGGGAATTTTTCAGAAATTGCATGCTCAATTATTTCCTCTTTGAATTACAAAAAAAAAACTTGCACAAATTAGGGAGACAGTAAGTTAAAATAACTCTATCTACCTGCAAAAATTTCCCAAAAAAAGGAAAAACCAAAGAACCAAATGTTCAGATAACTCTTGGAGGCTTATCTGACCCATTTTCTTCTTACCAATTCTTTTCTGTTTTCCAAAGATTTCAGTATTAAACATAGGAAGAAATTTTGAGAAATTGAAAAATATCGAACCTTTGAGTCGATTCTAGTTTATCGAATCCATGACATCTCTAATTTCTCCCCCAAATCTTCTTTATTCTCCCAAAGAAACGAACTGAGCTGAACCCAGACATAAAAAATCCAATCGATACGAAACGCTCTTCTCTCTACCGATCTGAATCTCACAGACTCCAGTTCCGTATGCTAATATCAAACAGAATCAAAATTCTGAATCTTTTGACTTCTCCCAGCTCAACAGACAAAAAAAAAAAAACAGGAAGAAACTGCTTCGACTACTTCTTCTACTGAATCAGAGGGGATCGAACTTGATGATGATGAGATTATGAGAACAAACTCTGGTTCTTCTTCTTCGTTGTTGTCTCAGCAAGCCCAAACTTTTTTTGCTTTTCGTTCTGTTCTCCTCTCTCTCTCTCTCTCTCTCGGAAGTCCCGAGTTCCCTTTCTTCTTCGATGCGCTAAACATCAGCAGTTCAGCACTACTGTCAAGTTGAGAGAGAAGAATTTACTGTGTCAAACAGGTAATTTAAGAAAACATAGAGGGCAAAAGCGTCACTTTAAATCGGGGGCCTTAGGAACAGTGCTTATGAACAGTAACTGACCTTTGGTATATAGTAAATTTGACGGTCATCTGAGCCCATTAATTACCAAAGAAAAAACATAGTTAAATTAGTTTTAAGTCAAAAAACCATGACCTATTTTGAATGTAATTCAGAAGAAATTTTTTGTTAATTGCGACCTAGTGACTAGGCATCCACATTAGCTTACTTTTCTAAGTAGAAGTTAATGTAGAGTAACTAAGTTGCTCTTTAGATGGATCAATTAATTGAGAGTTAATGTTGTTTTTCATTTAATTTGGCATTCATAAAAACCATACCAATTATAATATGTCATCAGCACAACAAAACCCCTTAATTGATGCATCGTCATTAAAAAAAAATTATAACTTAAATAAAATGATTGTACCTTACCATCATTTTTCTACACCCTGTATATATCTTGTCTCTTTTCTTCTTCTTTATTCTCAACACTTTCTTCTTCTTTTTACACCTTCATTATAGAATTATCATGTTGTTCAACTTCATTATACAATCAAATAGATATTTCAGATGGGTATTTGTAAGAATGTTTTGATCCATCTAAAGAGGTAATACTCTACATTGTGCATATCTACTTTTGCACCTTAAGATAAATCGTACAAAGGAGAGATATTCTGGAAAGGAAGATGCATTTTCATATCTTAAGGGAAAGGGAAGTTGCTATGGTTCCTTTTTTTTTTCCCCGTACCTTTTGATTAGGAACAATGTTAAAACTAAGTTGTTTTTTTTTCATTACCTTGTGCATAGATATATTTCCAATTTTGATATCTAGTACAAAAGTAATTCCTTAAGAGGAAAGACAAGCTGAAATGATTTTTTTTTGTTCTACCTTTTTATTAGGAACCATGTTTAAACTACCTTGCTCTTTTTTTTTTCATACCTTTTGATTAGGAACAATGTTAAAACTAAGTTGCTCTTTTTTCATCACCTTGTGCATAGATATGTTTGCAATTTTGATACCTAGTACAAAGGTAATTTCTTAAGGGGAAAGGCAAGCTGAAAATATTTTTTTGTTTTTTTCTACATTTTTATTAGGAACCATGTTTTTCCTTTTTCATTACCTATTACAAAGGTAGAAGTAGTGTTGGTTTCTTTTTCCCTACCTATTAAGTAGGAACAATATTAAAACTCGACCATGGACTAGTCTATTATATCTCTAAGTATTGTTGTGTCAACGATGTTACTTAGTTTGTCTTATTTTTTTCTTTTTGACTCTAGGATATAGATACACTACATTGTTTGAGAATTTATTGATGTTTCATGTAGGTATACATGATATGTTTACATAAATTTAGCTGCCATATTATTTATTATAATTTCCTTGAGTATATTTTAGGAATTTGAAATTCAAAATTTTAATATTTAAACTGAAAACAAAGTCCCTAAATTATGAGATCTTGATTTGTTTCCTTTATTTACCTTGAGGGGCAAAATGGACAACAAAAAAAGTGGTTGGACCGCAATTAAAAATAAAAAATTGGCCGGACGACGATGAAAATTGGTGTAGCAAATTGGACCTTGATTAAAATACCTCAAGAAAAATTAACCGTCTGTTGAGCAAAAATTGCACAAAGTGTAAAATGTCACCCAACGTAATTTCACTCGTATTCATTAACAGAACAGAGTTTTAATTATTTCGGATTCGACCCATTCAAGACAGAATGTGTCTCTTAATTACAATCTCTTGTTATAAGAGAACACCCTTTGATTCCATTTATAAAGAAACCAATGTGTGTTTGTTTGTTTTTGCGGCTGCACCCAAATTTTGGAATGGGTTGCCTACGTACCTGGGAAGGGATCAATCCACTCGTAGTTCAAGAGTTCCAATAGGTGAACGACCCATTGGAAGGCTTGGATTTTGGAATAGGAAAAGTGTTTAGGATGCGGTTGCATCTAGATTATTTGATTCCAGATTGCCTACATACCCTTGCGGGATCAAACCACATGTAGTTCCAGCATTTGGGATTTAAATGGGTAGATGACCCATTTATTTTTTGATTTGTGTTTGAGATATTTGTGAGGGTTTAGAGCCCTTGCATTTGCTTTTGGATAATTTGGGAATGATTTTATTTTTCTGGCGTTTGGGTGAATTTGACTGGTGGAGTCAGGGATTCGATTTGAATTTGTGGTTGCATCTAGTGGGTCGCTAGATTGCCTACATACCCTGTGAAGGGATCAAACCATTGTAGTTCTGAAAATTTTGGGAATTTGTGATTTTTCTTGGTTTTGTACCAAAAGGATATTTTTAGGTTCCGAGGTATTTTTAACGAAACCAAAGCCCGGGTATTTGGAAATGGAAACCCATAGCGTCATTCTTTGCCGAATTCTTCAAATGGGCCCAAGTTTGGACATTGGCTTCTTTTGTATCCTCGTGAGTCATGTTTCTCGATCCATGAAGCTTTCTCGGCCCCAAATTTCATACCGGCACCTTCAGTCTACCGAGCAGACTCCGAGTCTCAATTTTTCTTGTGTAGAATTCGGAGATGTATATTGTACTTTTATTGTGGGCATCAGAAACACTTCCAAAAGGCCCAAAGGCTCTCAGAGGCCCAACTGCTATTTTTCCTTCACTTATTTTTTTAATTTTTTTCTTTCCTCACAACTGCTCCGTTTCAATTTCCACCGTCCCCAAACCCAGAGAATACGAGCTTGGAATGCCATTCTTGCTGAGTCGAATCAAAGATGGATTTGAAGACCGAAATCAACTTGAAGATGGGATTGAGGATAGAGTCGCAACTACATTCTTGCCCAAGGAGGATTTCAGAGCCTGCAATTGAGATTTCTGCACACAAACTGGGTGAGGATTTCATCCTTCATTTCACTCCTTTGTTTGATTTGTGTACAACAAACTGAAATTTTCTTCTCGGTCCTTCTCATCGGCGACTCGGGGAATTGAATATTGTTTTCTGGTGTTGTGAGGTCCAACAAGGCAAAGGTACACTTTGGGCTGTGAAAGCAATACTCCTGCCTTTGACTTTTCAGGTGCGTTTATGAGCATAATTTTGAAGAGGGAATCCTTGCTCCCACTGATAAGTCCCTGCGATTAACCTTTTTTTCTTGGCGTTACAGGGGAAACTTTACATCTCATCGTGGTCAGGTAATCAAAGCCTTTGGACTCCCAATATTGCTTTCGTTTTGGTGCGTCTGGTTTGGAAGTAGAGACTAGCTCCTTTTTATTATTAATTTTGCTTCTTTTTGTCTTTTCTTCTTTGTGGTGGTACTGCACACAGCACACTTTGCACAGAGAGAATGCATGATTAATTAAACATTCATACTTGGTTGTAAGATCACAAACCAAGATATTTCTTCTTCTACTTTCTCATGTCGGCACCTCTTGGATATTTCTTGCAATAATGTTGGTTCAGGACTTATTGCCCTCTCCTTGAATAGATTTAATTTGGCTTTGGAATATGCCCTGAATGATAGTGCACTTTCAACACATTTTGATGAACAATGAGCCAAATTGTCTCCAATTAAACCTTCAAGTTGGTTCTTGTCAGTCCACCTAGAGACTTTCATTACTTTTTTTTGTTGACACCGCTTCGAAACTTTTGGGACGACGAATGCTTCCAAACTTGTGCACATAAATGGCTTTGAAGTTTGCAAATTCTTATCTTTCTTTCTTCTCTTGACACACTGCACCCACGAACACATACTTGTCAACCCTTGAGATCAAGTCTTGGTCTGTCTCATTTGGTTGTCTTGACCATTTGCAAATATAAGAACCTGTCCATCAGACTTGTCTTGGAATTGGCTGCCACAAAGAGTGTGATTAGTTTTGACAACTTGTGACCTGCCTTGCAATCCCACTACCCAGCTTTCTTTCTTGTTTGTCATCTTTCAATGTTAAAAGCCTCGGACTGTCTCTTTGGCTATTTTAGCTTTGTTCTTGGAATTAAATGCTTCAAAGCTTGTATTTAACTTTAACAAGTTTGTTTCCTGTGCAGGCTCAAGTCGGACCAGGTGATAGTAGTCACAGCATTCTAAAGGTGAGTTTCTTCTTTAGAGTATCAGCTGTTTCAACTTATTTGCAGACATTAAATTTAAAGTCTGCTGCAGAATTGTATTTATTTTGATAGCCTATCTCCATGTTTTTGCAGGTGGATGCGAGAAGAGCAACTATAGTGCAGCCAAGTATCAGAACTCCGGGATTCAAACTCAAGGGTGAGGCTTTCTTTTTGTTTACCCATTGATTTGTTTAGAATAGGTACTTCGGAACGGAGGTTGGGACTGGCTCTTTTTGGCTATGGAGTTTTGAAAAGATGCAGGGAGGAATTATATGTGGTGTTTAAGTGGAATTGACAGAGTTCCTGTTATCATTTTTATATTGAACCACAACCCTATGGTGATTCAAAAAGGGCCCTCTGACAGTTCGGTGTATTAAACAGCCAAAACTTGAGGATAATATCGGCACCCTAAGGTACGCCGTATCAAAGTTCTGAAACAGTATTGGCACCATAAGGCACCGCCACCGGAGCTTTGAAAGCAGTTTCGGCACCCTAAGGCACGCCGAATGAAGCTCTGAAACAGTATTGGCACCGAAAGGAACCGCCACTGGAGCTTTGAAAGTGGTAAAACCATAAAGAGATGCAGACGGATCCTCCACCTTTGATTCCTATGGAACACGCTGCAGCTTCTTCTGTCTCCTTTGCTTTCCTTCTCCTTCTGCTTCTGTTTTCTTTTTTTTCGGCACAGCCCTCTTGGCTTTTTATATAATGCACTGATGGTATGATTGAGTTTTAGAGAGACTCTTGTATTTGATATGCATTGAAACACCAAAAGATGGCTGTAATCTTTATCATGGAAGTTCCCCGTGTACGGGTTGCACTCAAACTCTAGTATTTGATAAGCTTGTGAGCAAATATGACGTGGGCCTTTGGCTTTCATAGACTTTCTGTCTTCTTTTTTTTGCTTACTTCTTTTATTTTTTATTCCTTTTTTTTTTTGTTTCAACACCGTCTTGTTTAAGAAATTGGGAGAGAAATTGCTATCTTTCGTTGATAATAGGGGTCTCTTTATATAGATGATTACAAGCATAGAATCAGAGTCTTACAAGGAAACGTAATCATACAATTAATTGGATATCTCCGAGAATATCTGTAAGACTAACCTATTACAACTTAGACAAGTAACTAGAATTTGGGCCAGACACACAATTCAGATATACTTGAACACTCTCCCTTGTGTCACCCAAACACGGTGCTCCTCTCGTTGCCTCGTCAAAAACCTTATTGAGTAACAAAAACTCTGTGGGATAAAAATAACCTTGATCGAAGGAGAAAAAAAGTATAACACACCCTTCACATTTTGAGATCAAACATGTATGCATCTCTCCTTGATGTCTGCGTCTCCCCCTAATGACTACGATAATAGGAGTTCGGATAACTTTAGCAAACCAATGCTTACAACATGTTTCTCGAACTTGGATTTCGGTAGTGACTTAATAAACAAGTCTGCTACATTGTCCTCAGATCGAACCAGGTTCACTTTGATCTCGAGGAGCTTCTATTGTTGCTGATTATAGAAGGACTTGGGCAATATATGCTTGGTGTTGTCGCCTTTGATATAGCCTTACTTCATTTGTTCGATACAAGCAGCATTATCCTCATAAATGTTGGTAGGCTCATCCGTGGTAGATTTCAAATCACAATTGCTTCGAACATGCTTGATTATGGATCCAAGCCATATACATTCCCGAACCGCTTCGTGAAGAGCAATAATCTATGCATGGTTCGAAGAGGTAGTGACAAGGGTTTGTTTTGTAGACCTCCAAGATATCGCGGTCTTACCCATGGTGAATACATAACCAGTTTGGGAACGATCTTTGTGTGGGTTAGAGAGGTACCCAGCATCAGCAAAACCTTCCAAAACACTAATGTCTTTTTGGGATGGGGAGAGGGAACGCAAACCACTATTGTTGGTGTCCCTCATACATGATGGATCCGAATCTATCATCGCTCTGTAGGGATAGAAGAAGCCCATATCAATCGTACCACTTAGGTATCGAAAGCAAGGTTCTAAAAAACGTTGGGCGCTAGGCGGCCAGAAGTCCAGAGCTAGGCGGGGACTAGGTGGTTTTTTTATTTGGTATTTGGACTTCAATTGGGCTTATTGAAACAACAATTGCTGCCAAATATACCGAGTCACCGACTATGAATTTTTTATTTATCATTTTTTTTTTTGTGGTGTGTGTGGGATTACTTTAGAATGATCGAGAGATAGCGAGAGAGAAAAAGAGAGAGCTTCAGTTTGAGAGAGAAATAGCGTGAGAGAGAGAGAGAGAGAGAGAGAGAGAGAGAGAGAGAGAGAGAGAGAGAGAGAGAGAGAGAGAGAGAGAGAGAGAGAGAGAGAGAGAGAGGGAGACAGAGAGCTTCAGGCTGCGTTCTATCTACCTAGGGATAGAGAGAGAGTTTGAGATTGAAGAAGAGGGAGACGGGAAGAAGTTGATACTCCATTCGAACAGAAATTGAGTGAACTGATCATCCCAGGTATTCTACGATGGGTTCGAATTTGTTTGATTTACTTTTTTGTTGGTCTCTTAGCTTTTCCATCATCATACATCACCGTTTTGGGTTTTTCCTGTTCAAGAACCAATCTAAATAGTTTTCAATTAACCTGGGTTTGGATTTTGTGGTTTTCTTTTCAGCAAAAGCAACAGAAGAGTTGGGTTTCTTTTCTTGGCAGGATTTGGATGTTCTTCGGTTATATCATATTGTGGTTTTCGTTGTGTTATTTGTGTCTGAATTTTATCTGATATTAAACGGTGGCTTCCTTGATTTCATGGATTTGTTTTATGATTTTTGATCAGATTAGTGTATGCGATTTGGCTTTGTTTGGTAGTCTGGGTTTTAACATTTAATCGGTTCCAAGATCCAATCTTTTTTTAAGATTCTAAGGGAAAAGGATTGGGTTAAAAAGAAATAGAACAGGTTTTGTTTTTAATCTTTCTCATCTTTGTTATCGTTTATAGCATTGTGAGTTTGTGTTGACGCGAAAGATTCATCATAAGTTGTATATGCTATATAGTTAGCAACTGATGTATGAATACGACTGAAGAATGGATCAGAATGCTTCTTATTTCAAATATAGGATGTAGGAAGTTGTTTTTGTTTCAAATATAGGATGTAGGAAGTTGTTTTTGCTCGGTTTCCATAACGATTATTATATTATCTAGAAAATATAGAATGTGTGTGTGTGTGTGTGTTTTTTTTTTCTCTCCCTCTTTTTCCCCCTCTCTGCTTCTAGAGGCAGTTTGTTTGATTGTTCATATCTTTGAGAAGTTGTTATGATAATTGATAGGTCAAACACAATGTGTTATTATGGGTTTTCGGTTTCATCTATTGTTTCATTGTTTTCTGCAATTCTCAATATTGTTGATTGGAATATTTGGCTGTTGTTGCTTTGTTGATTCGGTACTGTTGTCTCTACCGTGAAGGTGATCAGGTATGAGCTTTCGTTCTTATTGTATGTGGAAGTATGGTTTTATATTTTTGGTATCTTGGATTTTGAGAATTAAGATAGTTACAAACAAGTATTTGGTTTATCATTGAAAGTATAAACTTATGTTTTTGGTATGCTGCGTTTTAATCCTCAAAGGTTAGACTCTGCTAATGAAAGTAGAGATTATTGTTTTTTACTGTTTTTTTTTTTGGGGTTGTTTTTATGTAGTTCAGACTGAAAAGTTGTATATAGTCAGGAAGTTGGCAACACCAGTTTTTTTAAACTTCTAAACATCGAAGTTTTAGACTTGAAGCAGTTTGTTCCAAGGTTAGCATTGTGTATGTATACTAAAGAGAAACCAGCTCTGGAATTTTAGTTGGTAAAGGTCTTTTCTATTTCTCAGGTGAATACTATGTCATGCGAACAAATTTATTGAAATGAATTGCTTACGGTAGCTTTTTTGTTTTTTGTTTTCCTTCATGCATATGTATAGAGACAAGTAAATTTGGTGCAGTTTAATACTTGCGCTCATGGTTGTAATTACTTTCTGTTTTCAATAAGAAAAAAAACAACTTAATGTTTGTATTGTTTGCTGCTTTATACTTTTCATTTGCTGAATAGGCATCTACTAATTTATTAAAGTAAGAACAATTTCCGTTCTGATTCTGTTTATGAGAGCTTATGTTAAAGTCATTTTTTATTGTCTATTGATTGACTTTACAATTTTGGTGTTGTTTTGTTTGTGTTTTTTAGATTTTATGCAAAAAAATTTCCATACAAGTTTGCTGGCACTGTTCCTGTGGATATCATTTGTTAATATTTTGGTGTCGTGTTCCTCATCAGGTTTGTTCTTTTTATTATTTACAGTAAGAATTTGATTTTAATTGTTTTTGCAGTTTGGCTATCATATACAGAGATTTGTATATCTATGTGATTATCAACCTGTTCAAGTGGTTTTCCTTTGCTCTACAGATCTTAGGAACAATAGCCTGTCAAGTCTTTTAACTGGTTTGAATTCAGGTATGAGTCTGTAATTTTATGTTTATTATTTTTGTCACATTTTGCGGATCCTATTTGGTAATCAAGATTTTGTGCTTGGATTTGGAAATGAAGTATGCATGTGTTTTGATTTGTTTCATGTTCTTCAGTGCTGTGAGACGTACAACCCTGTTTTAGTAAATGTTAAGAAATAAAATGCTTTGAGTTTACACATACGTTGGAGAATTATAAAGTATAATTGTTTGTATACAGGTATGGGTCCGAAGAAATGGACAAGAACAAAAAGACTGTTAGAAGACAGTTATTGTCAAAATCGTAATAATGAAAGGGAAATGCAAGCAATTCCTATTTCTGATACTGCTGAAGAGCAGGAAAGTCCTTTTACCGGATCAAGCCGTGGTGAGTGAGCATTAGCAAGTTTCGGATATTTTTCTCAACCATTTTGATCATTTTTATCTATTTGCTCAAGTTCAGTTATATTTGATTTAGATTTTTGTACAGTTTTATATGGTTTCTTCACTTTGCTTATTATAAATGTGGATACCAGTTTAGACTTGGAATAAGCTAACAGGTGATAACTATGTTTTTGTAATCATTAAATAAATGGTTTTCCTGTGTGTTGTATATTATATTTTATCATTCTTATCTTTGCATAAAAATATAATATGTAGACATCCCTATTTGTTGTTGTACTTTTGGTTTTTGTATTTGTAATTCTCTCTCTGATTCTCAAAAAACAGAAAATGAAGGAAGCCTTTTTGATAAAATCTGAGAAACTTAGAGACAAAATCTGATTGTTTGCATGCAAGCACATATTCGAAGACAAAATGGACAAGAACAAAAACATTGTTAGAAGACAGTCATTGTCAAAACGATAATGATGAAATAGAAATGCAAGGAATTCCTGTTTGTGATAGCAGTGAAGAACATAAAGTTCATTTTAGCAGATCAAGCCGTGGTAAGTATGCATTAGCAAGTTTCAAATGTTCATTTGAGTGCATGGTTTTAGCAGAAACTTTATGTTTTTTGTGTGAGTGCAATGTTATTGATATCAGTCAAATTCCATTCGTAGGCATTCAGTTGGTGATGTCAAAAGAGAATCAATGTTTAAAACATCAGCAGAATTCCAAAAGTTATAGCACTACCAAATTTAACCATACTCCCAAGCGATTCAGAACTAGGGAACAAAGCTCAGGTGCAATTGCTAATTCAAGTTTGTCAGCTAATAGAATCTCAAATCTGGAGAATTTAGGTACCGTATGCAATTTTGAGAATTAGTTTAGTATCAAAGATGGCAGATAATATGTAAACGGTTTTGATACATTTATTTTGATTTTTATGTGCAGGAACATCACAAGTTTTACAAAGCTCCAGCAATTCTGAATTTGTAGAAACTGATGAAATTAGAGGTTTGATTTTTGCATTTATTCATTGATCAAAAGTTAGATAATGCAACACATTTTTGTTTACAATGTCACTGATGTTTACAAAACTTTATATTCAGGTGAAGGTTTACATCTATTTGGTCAAGCTTCATACCAAAGAAGTAGAGCAGGTTGTTTTTGTGTGATTTCATTTGTTCTTTTCTCCGAACAACAGTTGAATAAATTATTGACAAAATTGTGCAACTGTGATTGCAGGATCTACAATCAAATATGAGGATTCAGGAGATGATATCCACACATGTAATTATTGCAACACATGTTTCTGGTTTGGAGAAGCGAATAAACAATCGTCCTCAAGTGCGCCTCTAATCTATACAAATTGTTGCAAAAAAGGTCAAATCAAGCTTGAACCCTCAAAATCAACACCAGAATTTCTTGAAAGATTATTGGATCCGAATTGTAGTTCTGAAACAAGACTTTTTAGAGAGAATATCAGGATTTACAACTCGATGTTTTCTTTTACATCAATGGGAGCAACAATTGATCAAAAAATAAATACTGGATCAGGTCCTTATGTTTTTAAAATTAACGGTCAAGTACATCATTTAATGGGTTCTTTATTACCTTCTGATGGGGAAAGTCCTAAGTACGCTCAATTATACATATATGATACAAAAAATGAAGTTTTAAGTCGTCTTAATGCTATTGATCCTACTCATACGAATACAAATATCAAATTAGATATTGTTGAAGGACTTATAAAAATGTTTGACGAAATTAATGAATTGCTAAAAGAATTTCGAACAATTAGAGATAAATTTGAAAATCGTTCTTTACCTTCGTTAAATATGACAATACTTAATCGTGAACCTACTGATAGTAAACAATATGAAGCACCAATAAGTGAAGAAATTGGTGGTTTAATAGGTGGTGATATTGGAGAACATAATTCCAATAGAGATATAATTATTGAATCAAATAGTGGAAATTTACAACGTGTTTCTAAAATACATCCAAAATATATGGCATTACAATACCCAATACTTTTTCCTTATGGTAAAGATGGATATAAAATAAATTTACCAATGCAGCGAATCAAAGGAAATTCTACAGAAAGAAGTCAAAACATATCGATGCGAGCTTACATTACATATCAAATTCAAGATAGAAATAATGAAAGAAATACTTTATTGAAAGGTGGACGACTATTTCAACAATTTTTAGTTGATGCTTATGCAACTGTTGAAGAAAGTCGATTAGATTGGATTAGAAGGAATCAAAAAAATATTCGAAGTGAAATTTTAAAAGAGCTTTATACTGCAGCTTCAGCTGGAATTAATAATAGTCATGATTTAGGAAAAAAAATTATATTACCCAGTTCTCATACAGGAAGTCCTAGAGATATGATTAATAATTATCAAGATGCGATGGCAATTTGCAGACAATATGGTAATCCAGATTTATTCATCACTTTCACTTGCAACGTCAAATGGCCAGAAATAGAGAGATATCTAAACCAAAAACCTAAATATAGAGCTGAAGATAGACCTGACATAATCTCAAGAATGTTTAAAATAAAATTACAAGATATGATTAATTATATTAAATCTGGAGAACCATTCGGAGAAATTGATGCATATGTTCATACAATAGAATTTCAAAAAAGAGGCCTTCCTCACGCTCATATGCTATTTTGGTTAAAAAAAAATTACAAATGTTATACAGCAGCTGATATAGATTCTATCATTTCAGTAGAATTACCAAATAAAAATATTGATTCAGAGTTTTTAAAATTGTTAGTGAGTTTATGATTCATGGACCTTGCGGACAATTAAATTCAAAATCTCCTTGCATGCGGAATGGAAAATGTTCCAAATTTTTTCCAAAAGCATACTGCCTAAATACTATATTTGAAACAAATACACCTTCAATATATAAACGTCGTAATGATGATACAAAATTCGTAATAAAAAATAATGTACATATTGGAAATAATTTTGTTGTTCCTTATAATCCAAACTTATTATTACGATATAATGCTTATATTAATGTTGAATCATGTTCTCAATCAATGTTAATTAAAGATTTATTTAAATATATTAATAAAGGTCCAGATCGAGCTCTAGTTTTATTGTATGAAGATATGAATGATGAAATTACAACTTATCTTAATTGCCGATATTTAACTCCTCATGAGTCTGTTTGGAGACTATTTGAATATTCAATTCACTCTTGACATCCTGCTGTTCAACATTTACATATTCATATGCCTTTAGAACAAAATGTCATTTTTAATGAATTTCAATCCACTGAATCAATAATCAAAGAAAAAAGTGCAGAAGATACTACGCTTACTAGTTGGTTCAAAGCAAATTCAACTTTTCCAGAAGCAGCTGAATTAACTTACTCAGAATTTCTAACTAAATTTGTTTGGGATAATCGAAACAAATGTTGGACACCACGAAAACAATATCAAACTGTTGGTCGAATAGCAAATGTACAACCTGTATTAGGTGAATTATATTATATGAGAATGTTACTAAATATTCAAAAAGGTTGTCGTGATTATGATTCAATAAAAACCGTTAATGGTATTACATATGATACTTATCAAGAAGCTTGCCAAGTTTTAGGTTTATTAGGTGATGGCAAAGAATGGATTGAAGCATTAAGCGATTCATTATACACTGGAACGGCTTCTGAAATTCGACAACTTTTTACTACAATAATTCTATTTTGTGATGTTGCAAATCCCAAACAATTATTAGATTCATATTGGTTAAATATGTCTGATGATATTTTACATAATGCTAGAATCGAACTTCAAAATCCAAACTTGATTTTATCTGAATCAGAGTTGAAAAACAGATTATTATATGAACTAGAACAAATATTTAACAAATTATCAAGTTCATTAAAAGATCATCGGCTACCAATGCCTGATATAAATAAAATGTTAGATTTGAATAATAGATTGTTAACAGAAGAATTAAATTATGATTGTCTTCAATTAAAACGTGAACATACAAATTTAGTAACTCAATTAAATACATGTCAAAAAATTGTTTATGATGAAGTTATTAAAGGAATTGAAGAAAAAACATGTAATGCATTTTTTGTTCATGGTCATGGAGGAACTGGTAAAACATTTTTATGGCATACAATAATAAGTAAATTAAGATCTGAAGGAAAAATTGTTTTAGCTGTTGCTTCATCAGGAATTGCCTCATTATTACTTCCAAATGGTCGAACTGCTCATTCTCGATTTAAAATACCTTTGACAATCAATAATCTATCAATATGTCCAATAAATAAGGGCACTCATCTTGCAAAATTAATTAGTAAAACAGATTTAATTATTTGGGATGAAGCTCCAATGTCTAATAAATATTGTTTTGAAGCATTAGACAAATCTTTACGTGATATTCTATGTGATCCAAATGATATACAAGCTAACAAACCATTTGGTGGTAAAAATATTATTAGGCGGGGATTTTAGACAAATTTTACCTGTTGTTATAGGAGGAACTAAAGAGCAAATAATTGAAGCTTCATTAAATAGTTCATACCTTTGGTCGTCATTTAAAATATTTCATTTAACAGAAAATATGAGATTATCAAAAAAGAATTTAAGTGATGAAGAAAAAATGAATATTTCAAGTTTTGCAAACTGACTATTACAGATAGGAGATGGTTGTATATCTTCGATAAAAGATCCATATGATCAAGATGCATCCTGGGTTGAAATTCCAAATGATATACTTATTCATACGTATAGAAATCCAATAGAAGCAATTTTTCTTGCAACTTATCCAAATTTTTGTAGTAATTACAACAATTTTAACTACCTAAAAGAGCGTGCAATTATTACACCTCGAAATGTTACAGTTCATGATATAAATAACTATGCTATTAATTTATTACCAGGCGATAAAACAACTTATTTAAGCGCTGATAACATCTTATTAAATTCTGGAAATAATGAAAACATAAATCTTTTATATCCAATAGAATTTTTAAATAAACTAGAATTTAATGGATTACCATGACATGAATTAATTTTAAAAATTGGAATGCCTATTATGCTATTAAGAAATTTAAATCAAACAAGTGGTTTATGCAATGGTACAAGATTGATAATTACAAAATTATTTGATCGATTAATAGAAGCAAAAATATTAACAGGAAACAACGTAGGCCAAAATTTTTTTATACCTAGAATTGTTCTTACTACATCTGAAAACAAATGGCCGTTTATTTTTAAAAGGCAACAATTTCCAATAAGACCATGTTATGCTATGACTATCAATAAAAGTCAAGGTCAATCACTAAATCAAGTTGGGATATATTTACCAGAACCTATTTTTACACATGGACAATTATATGTAGCGCTTTCACGAGTTACATCAAAAAATGGATTAAAAATTGTAATAAATAACAATAATGAGATACCAAATAAATACACTAAGAATATAGTTTATAAAGACGTATTACAACATTTGTAAATGCAATAATATGTCACATTATACATTTGCGTACATATTAATGTTTCTGTACTAAAATAAATACTGTCACCTTCAAATCATCTTTTGGCTCATTATTCACCATTCATACGTGAAATAAAAACAAGCAAAATAAACAGCCCAGCATGAAATCATGATTCACAAGTGAGAGAAAGCATTATTTGAAACCTACCAGAATGTCTGCTAAACAAATAGTTGAGCCTAGAAGAAAATCTGGCAATAAGCCCATACAGTTGAAAGAGCTTGAAGGTTGGGAAGGATTCTAGAGTTTACAATCAGACAAACAGTACTCTAAGGGAATGGAATCTAGGATTAGATTTTTGCCCTGAACTATTCAATATATAAGAGATATCTCCACCGCCATTATCATTCGAGAAGCCTCTGTCAATATCGAGACCTATCTTCAGCCGACATCAACCTCCTCCGTCACAATCAAGATCGGAAAAGGCTTGGTAAGATTCGGGTTTCATCTAAACCAATTTCTTCTATCAAATCATCGATCTTAACTGATACTATATTATTGCATTCGAGCCTAACCTTTGATATTTTCATTGTTAAACAGCTCCAAAACTATCAGTTTTGAGTCTTCCCCAATTCTCAATATTGTTGACTGGAATATTTAGCTGTTGTTGCTTTGTTGATTCGGTACTGTTGTCTCTACCGTGAAGGTGATCAGGTATGAGCTTTCGTTCTTATTGTATGTGATTTATCATTGGAAGTATAGTTTTATATTTTTGGTATCCTGAGTTTTGAGAAATAAGATAGTTATAAACAAGTATATAGCTTATTGATTGTATTTGGTTTATCATTGAAAGTTTAATCTCATATTTTTGGTATGCTGCGTTTTAATCCTCAAAGGTTAGACTCTGCTAATGAAAATGGAGATTATTGTTTTTTTTTAATATAGTTCAGACTGAAAAGTTGTATATAGTAAACATAGAAATTTTAGACTTGAAGCACTTTGTTCCAAGGTTAGTGTATTTCTAGCCATTTGACGTTGCAAGTGAAAGTGATGATTTGGATTACCATATTCTCTGCAAAGAGAGAAACAGAGAGAGGCAGAGAAAAGAGAGAAAAAGTAGATATTCAGGATTGAGAAAATGTAGGTGTGTTCGTTCGATTGGAATTTAATTGGTTCTGATTTTGCATGTCTGTAATCAGTTCCGCAGATTACAAACTTATCATCATGTTTGTATATAAGGAATATGTTATCTCACTCACGGATTTATTTCACTATGATCCAACGAATGACATATATAAGAAGATGACTGATCAGAAACCTCTCAAATTTAGGACCCCAGACTGAGTTGCAGCTGCTTCCGTCTTCATTGCATGTAGACATGAAAATAAGCCACGCAGTGTAAAAGGTACAATAAATTTTTTATACAGGATTAGCTTTTTTGGTTTTTTAATATGCATGAGGAAATAACTTAACTCTATGGATTTCAAGTAGAGATGTGCTGCGCAAATGAACCAAGAAAGAAATTCCCACATCAAAACACTTCATCATCAAATACTTGGAAAATGAGGATTAGCAAATAGAAATTATTTATGCTGCAGAATTTCTGATAATCTTGCTCAACAAACTATCGATTATACTAATCATATCATTTCTATCCCAATACGTTATATTCTCTGTTTTCTAATGAACTTTGGACTTAATGGTTTCAGAGTAATTGATCTTTTGGTTATTGATATTTCGACTTAAGATACCAATGCGCAAAATTGATGTTTTGATGCCTTTTAACTTTCATAATTAAATCTTTATGTGCAGAAAACATTCCTAACTTTGCCAACGTTTGGGAATCTCAAGCAATTGAACTTGGACCTCCTTTCATACCAGAGTAAAAGTAAGGAAGGTAATCTGGTACCTCCTCTATGCCAAACCTGAAATACTTATGAAATACTCCAATTTACTAATTTCCGACAATTCTGAAGTTTGTTTGTAATAGAAATAAAACTTCTTTTTAGCAGAAATGAATGATACAACTATCAGACTTTTTATAGATCTTACTATATATATATATTTAATTGTTAGGCACCAAACAGAAAGATTGATCTTACTCAGACTTTTTGTAGATTACATTTCAGGTGTCAAGCTTAATAATGCTTCAGAGAAGTTAGGAAGAAGTTTGTTACAGGAGCTTCTGTTGTTAAGGTAATATATTTTCTCAAATTGAGCTCATTTATCTGCAATCCTGTATGTAAGTGGCAGCACTTCAGTTTTTTTTGGGAAAGGTACCAAATAATGCAACACATTATAAATCAGAGAGGGTAAAATACATTCAGTTAATCATGAAAATATTTCAGAAAAAATAGAGACCAACTCGCTACGTGAAAATGTTGATATCATGTCCACAGTAAAGTGAACTTTATCCAAAAGCTTATCTGAATACTACGCTGGTATAGTTTCCGTTGTTACTAACTTTAGTTTCTTATGTTGTTACTCATCTATCAAAAGAAATGAGTTGGTGAACAACACCAAAGTAGTAATTGATGGTAATCTGATCACAAGCAGGGGACTTGATACTGTTATCGAATTGCATTCGCTATTGGCAATTGCATGATTTCTGCAGCGTCTTTATGAATACCTTATCTTCTTCAATATATTGATCCCTGCATCCATACTATGTAGAAATTCATGATATATTTCCCCATATGTTTTCCAGTGTGTCAAACTTGATCGGCTTGCACTTCATCTAGATTCTCATATTGCTTCATCCTCCATATTAACAAGCAATGGGAAGATTTGCTTCTATCAGAGTTTGTTTAGGTATGCCCAATCAACTCTCTTTCCTTGGTTGATCCATGGAACACGTGTCAGCTGATATATGCTTCATAGACTGGCCAGTTATATATGCTGGAAATCATCTGCTTCACAATACCAATGACTGCAATTGTGTCATTGTATACATATGTGAGCAAATCTTTCTTTTACAGTGCATAACAACTGAGGAAGTGCACATCAACTTCAAATCTGGATGGGGAAGGATGCATAAATGAATCATCTGTGATTCCAGGTCTTGGTTTGCTGATAACTTCTAAACAAAGGAATCAGTCATGAAGTTCATGAAACTTGGTTGCACTGATGACTTCTCACACTATAAGGTAAAAACACACATGATTAAATATGAAATTATTTTCAAGATATGCTGCATCATTGATGAATACAAGGTTGTTACTAAAAGAGTCCTTTTTTTTTCCTGCTGCTAGCAGAAGTGCTGAGTTCTTGGACAACTGAGGAAATTGGGAAGGGAAACTTGATATATAAGCTTCAAACATTCTTCAAATCTTGCATACTCCATGGCTAGAGGGACGGAACTTCCATTATACAAAACACGAAGGTTAAATGAACGTGAAAGATTTGTTTGAAACTGAAAACTTCATTTGATTATTTTTAGTTGTTAGATCACTTAAAATGACAGAAATTGATGATTGTTATACGCTCTTAAATGCAGTTATTTGTCTATACAAGCGGATTTATTTGTAATAATAGTAAGTCCCGCAGCAACGTGCGGGCAATTTTTCTAGTTAACAATCGTACATTTTAATAATTAAGTAATTAACAATCATTAAGAAGTTAAAGAACTAAATTACTGAGAACCAATTAACTAAGCAAGCAAAGTCAAATAGACAAATAGTTAAATACAATTCAACAATTATTAAATTAACAGATGCAATTCGTGTCAAAACCAATTGAAGCTGAGACTTTGCTGCAACCCAGCAAATTGAAGCAGAAAGAGGCTCAGAGGAACTCCAAACATAGCAATTTCAAGTTCGAGCCTTTGCTACAAAAAAAAAAAAACACCCAAATTCAGATCTTGAACAGTGAAAGTGTGAAACTAATCAAAGTTTTGAGTTACTTAATTTTGAAACAGATCAAATTTTAGATTGGGAGACTTACAAGTTTGAAATTACAAGCAGAGATGTTGAGCAGAGATTGGAAAGGACCGAGGGAACAAGAGAGTGAGACTCTGAGTGAGGGAGATAGAGAGACCATGCCGCTGCCGTCGCCCATCAATGCTGAGGAGGAGTGCCATTGTGCCACTGGCCCGCTGGCGTCAAGGAGGAGCCGAGAAGGTTGTCTTGATATTCAACGACGATTAAAAAAAAGAAAAAAGGAGGGCTTCAGTGCTTAGCGCCCAACCCCAGTCGGGAACTGCCTAGGAAGACTCCCTATAGCCCGGCGCCTAAGGCAAACGATTTGGCCGAAATCGGAATGTCTCCTCCACGCCTAGAGCCTAGGAGCCGCTTAGCCCTATTTTTAGAACCTTGATCGAAAGATATCTTTAACATTGGTCCAATGGCGTCGTGTTGGTGCAGAGCTATATCTAGCTAACAAGTTCACGACAAATGAGATGTCTGGTTTTGTGCATTAAGCTAAGTACAATAATGCGCCTCTTGCACTTAAGTAGGGCACATATGCCTCTAGCACATTTTCGTAGTCATCATTTGGACGGAATGGATCATTCTTTAGATCAAGACTACGAACGACCATTGGGGTGGTTGAAGCCTTAACTTTGTTAGTATTGAAACGCCTAAGCATCTTTTGGGTATAAGTTGATTGATGAATCAGGATACCAACTTCACGGTGCTAAAGTTCCAAACCGAGACGAAATCGTGTTTTCTCAAGGTCCTTCATATCAAACTCGGATATCAAGTACTCAGTGGTTTCTCTTAACTCTTTAAGGGTGCCAGTTATATTTATGTCATCAACATAAACCGCTACTATAGCAAATCCGAAAGTTGTTCTCTTTATGAAAACACATAGGCATAGTTCATTGTTAATATATCCCTTCCCAGTCAAGTATTCACTTAGACGGTTATACCACATCCGTCCGAATTGCTTCAATCCATATAGTGAGCGTTTCAACTTTATTACAAACAAGCTCCGTGGTTTAGAGCCACTTGACTTGGGTAACAGAAGTCCATCTGAGACCTTCATGTATATCTCTGTATCTAGATCCCCATATAGATATGCAGTAATAACATCCATGAGCAGCATGTTTAGTTTTTCAGAAACTACCAAACTGACAAGGTAGCTGAATGTAATGACGTCCATTACAGGAAAATAGGTCTCTTCGTAGTTGATTCCAGGGCATTGTGAGAAGTCTTGCACCACAAGGTGAGTTTTGTATCTTACAATCTCATTTATCTCATTACGCTTTCTAACGAATACCCATTTATGGCCAACTGGCCTAAATACCTTTCTTTTTACTAGAGAATCAAGTACTGCCTGGATCACTTCTTTCCACTTTGGCCAATCAGCTCTATGTTGACATTCATCAATTGAACGTGGTTCGATGTCATCGGTCTCAATAATCTCACTATCTATTGAATACGCGAATACATCATCAATGATGATGGAGTTTCTTTCTCACGTCCCATATACACTAGTGTAATTCGTAGATATCTCGCCGTTCTCAGGGATATGTTCTAACATTGAGGTGTCCCCCAATGATGTCTCTTGGACATAACCACAATCTGAAACATTCTCATGGGATGGATTTTGAGTGTCGATGATTAAAGGATTTGTTTAAGCCTCATTCGCTCTCTTTCTAGGGGGAGTATCCTTCAAACCAACTGGTCTACTGCTCTTTCTCGTGGGACCTGTGACCGTAGACGCCACATCACTATCAATTTTGGCAGTGACGCCATCTCCTGGTACCTCAGGAGCGGCGTTATGTCCAATATTTGGGATGTCAATTCTTGCGGGCACATTTGCAGTAGGTATATGTGATATTGTCACTTTAGTAGTATCAGAAAACGTATCAGGCAGAGTATTTGCTATGCTCTGAAGCTCGATAATTCTTCGCACTTCAAGTTTGGACTGTGCGGTACGGGGATCGAGATGAGACATAGTAAGGACAGACCACGACAATTCCTGTTGTTCCTGCTGAACATTTGTGTTCTTGTCTCCCCCTAATGCCTGGAAGACTATCTTATCAAAGTGACAATATGTAAATCTAGTGGTAAAGAGATTGCCTGTCAAGGGTTCCAAGTAGCGGACGATGGTTGGAGCCTCATATCCAACATATATGCCTAGTCGTCTCTGGGGACCATCTTAGTATTCTGTGGCTGCGTAATAGGCACATAAATGGCACACCCAAAGATGCATAAGTGCAAGATATCAGGCTTGTACCCAGTCATTAGCTGTAACGTAGAATAAGGTTGGGTGGCAGCTTCACCACACCCGGCAGGCGGAACACCCGCTTCACACGGTCGACGGCATCCACCGTCATCGGTCCTCCAGCCTCATCGACTGTTGTGCCGTTACTAAGAACCCACGCAGACTCAACTTCTTCCCCACCAGTCTCCTTCATCCCACCACCGGAACCGATCGCAGCACTGTTGCTCGCCAGCTTCTCCTCCCGCCTGTCACGAGCGGCGACATCCTCTCTCACCCTAGAACTCTCGGGGTGACCAGCGCCACCCATGCCAACTTCCCGAGGTATGGTCTGTAGCGGCACGATGTCTAGCGGTTCGGACAGTGAGATTCCTGCAGGGGTAGACGGACGCAACGAGTCAATAAACACCCTATCCGTCACGTTGAGCGACACGTCAGACCCGGAATCCTCACTGCTCGAAATCTCTACGACGCTAGCCATCCCAATCCCTAAAACCCAAAGCCAGTCAGTGCATACAAGATCTAGGCTATCCCTATGTCAGTTGTGCCCTAGAACATCAAGAACAATTTCCCAGAAACTACCAAAACAAGAACACAACACATTCGTACAGTCAGCCTAGATTCGACCATCTAGGAAATCCCTAAAACCCCATCCTGCTATCAAATACCAAAAATCACCCCCATAACCCACCTCACACCCTCATACCATGTCAAAAAGAATAGAGCACCCCAAATCGAAAACCCAAAAAAAAAAATCGACGAAACCAAACACAAATTCAATGGAACAGGGGTGAGATTCGGGGTACCAACCTTAAAGATGAAGGTTGTGGCGAAATCAAAGGTGTGTCTCTGCTTCAGATAACTTTCGTGCTTCGACGATCGACACTTCACGAAGTACTGGCAGTCTACTTCTCAGAACACAGGGCCAAGCTTGAAGACGACGATAACAAGCAAAGGTTACAAAGTGTCAAACCTACAGATTTCCCCTCATTTTATGTCCACATCAAGTTAATCTTGGCCATCCGCTGATAAACGACATCGCACCACAACTGTACACGTGCCCCACAGGTGCACTTACTCTCCAGATTGCCTCGGTTACAAAATCAATAATTACTCGCATTAATGACGAGGTGACGGGCGTGCTGAAGAAACGTTATCGCACACGCTAATCCAATACATGCACGCCACGTGTCAGGCACCATCACGTGAAGTGTCTATCTAAGATAGCTATAAAAAAAAAAGAAAATCAATCATCGGAACACTTGGCGAGATACTCTCCGCTAAGAGTAACTCCGCTAGCGGAACTTCTCCCTTTCCATCTTGCAAGCGATCTCCGCTAAGCGCAACTCCGCTAGCAGAACTTCTCCCTTTCCATCTTGCAAGTGAGATAGTCTCCCCTAGGCGCAACTCCGCTAGCGGAACTTCTCCCTTTCCATTTTGCAAGCGAGATAGTCTCTGCTAGGCGCAACTCCGCTAGCGGAACTTCTCCCTTTCCATCTTGCAAGCGAGATAGTCTCTGCTAGGCGCAACTCCGCTAGCGAAACTTCTCCCTTTCCATCTTGCAAGCGAGATAGTCTCCGCTAGCAGAACTTCTCCCTTTCCATCTTGCAAGCGAGATAGTCTCCGCTAAGCGCAACTCTGCTAGCGGAACTTCTCCCATTCCATCTGGCAAGCAAGACTCCTCCCTCAACACCTGGGAAGATAGTCGTCGCTGACCACAGCTCCATGCACCAGGCTACCGCCAGGCAGGTCCTAGTGACAATTCCGGCCATGTATCATCAGTGGAGGGACTTCCGCCAGCGGCGATTCCCGAGGCAACGCCTCACTTTGACAAAGACCGCAACGCGGCGTTGCAATCAAAACATTATCCTCCGGGACAGGTAGGGGGATGCGTCAACAGTCTCTGACAGCCCTAATCAGGCACGTTGACCCCCGCCAGTTGGGTATCACAGATTGGGTTCACTACCCAACACCCACTGCTCAACGCAACTCCCCTCAACAAACAATACGCCGGCCAAACGGAGGTCTATCTTAGCCGGGGAGTGGGGGACTCCCTAGGGGGCCTAGCAGGGGCCCTCCAGGAAGGGTATGAAGCCTTTGCTCAGTAAATCCATGGTTGACAACGCACTGATGCTAATTATGCTTTGCAAGACTGGCGGAAGCAACGCTTCGAACCGCTAGGCAACTCCCCAACCAAGATTACCCTCCTTGACTAGGGGCTTGGGGGACTTGTACTTACATAGGCATTCACAAGCATAATTAAGTATAATGAGCCATGCTCATGCTACCACTAGCGGTAACAACTCCCGCCAAAGGAGTGACCCACAGAAACACAGCCAAACAGGCTATCGCTTGAGCCCTGGCTCACCTCCATATCGCTACTGACGCGCCACCACGCACCACGCCAATTTGGCATCAGTAGCTTCAGAAGCTGGGGATTGAAGCACATCAGTCCCACATCGAAAACATGGAGAAGATCAGTTCCCTCCTCACCTATAAAAGGTTATCTCCTCTCTCCTCATTGATTGCGCAATTAATACTTACCTACTGTTACTTTGTCAACATAAATACATTGACTAACTTAGGCATCGGAGAAGAGAAGACCGCCCAACGCGGTCTCCCTCTGACGCCCCCTGTATTTTGCTTGATAGGTAGCGGGAACTCTGAGTATCCTTGATAGCGGTCCGCCGATCGGACCAGCGTTAATAGAGATTTAGCTACTGCTGAACTTTAAACATTAACAATGCTGATAACGTGTTTAAGGGAATCAAAATTGGGAGAGAATTGTTGTGTCTGTCATTGATAATAGGGCGTCTTTATATAGAGGATTACAAGCATAGAATCAGAGTCGTACAAGAAAACATAATCGTATAATGATTGGATATCTATGAAGATATCTCCGAGAATATCTCTAAAATTAACCCTATTACAACTCAGACAAGTAACTAGAGTTTGGGCCAGACACACAATATTTTAGATATACTTGAACACTTTTCTTAGTTGGATTTTCAAATTTGATATTTAGAAATCTTATTTCAAGTGTCAATAGACTTTGTCAACTTATATAAAAAAAAAAAAGGACAAAGAGAGAAATTGAACAAAAAAAAAAACTAATGCTCTATTTAAGGAAAACTGAAATTGGTAGAGAATTGAGTCGTGCTTTCATTGATAATAGGGGCCTCTCTTTATAAAGAGGATTATAAGCATAGAGATAGAGTTGCACATGGAAATATAATCGTACATTTATTGGATATCTCCTAAGATTCTCCGAGAATATCTCTAATATAAACCCTATTTCAACTAGAGCAAGTAACCTCGAGTTTGGGCCAGTCACATATTCTGGATTTACTTGAACACTCCCCTTGTGTCGCCCAAACGTGGTGCTCCTCTCATTGCCTCATTAACAAAAACCTTGTGGGACAAAAATAACCTTGGTTGAAGGAGAAAAAGAGCACAACACACCCTTCACGTTTCGAGACCATACATGTAGACATCTCCCCCTGATGTCTGCATCTCACACTGATGACTACGGTCATGGGAGTTCGGATAACTTCCGCAAACGATGCTACCAACATGTTTCTCGAAAGTGGAATTTAGGCAATGACTTAGTGAGCAAGCCTGCCACACTATCCTCAGATTGAACCTAGTTCACTTTGATCTTGAGGAGAGTCTGTTGTTGCTGATTATGCTTGGTGTTGTCGTTTTTGATGTAGCCTTGCTTCATTTGTTCAAAACAAGTAGCATTATCCTAAATTCTTGTAGGCTCATCTGTGGTAGACTTCAAACCATAATTGTTCAAACATGCGTAATTATGGATCCAATCCATATACATTCATGAACCTTTTTGTGAAGAGCAATAATCTCTGCATTGTTCGAAGATATAGCGACTAGGGTCTATTCTGTAGACCTCCAAGATATCACAGTCTTTACCTATGGTGAACACTTAACCAGTTTGGGAATGACCTTTGTGTGTGTCAAAGGGATACCCAATATTAGCAAAACCTTCCAAAACACTTATCATTTTGGGATGGGGATAGTGGACGCAGGCCAGTGTTGGCGGCATTCCTAGTGTGTGATGGGTCCGAATCCATCATCTCCCTGGAGGGATAGATGTGATGCCCAGGAAATTAGTATTTATTTTCCGAGGATTTTCCGGAATCTAATTTATGGTTATTGGATGGTTTCATGGCTCGTGGATGGAGCGGAAATGTTTTGGGGCGAGTATGTATTCGAAAAGTATGGATTTAGAGGGGGTTTCAAGATTGACTTTTGATACGTTGAGATTCTCCAAAATCTTCCTTCACGAAAGTTGTAGAGCACGTCGATACGAGTTCGTGGACATGTGGTATGAGTCAATCAGATTTTGTATGAGGAAGTTATGGCTTTCGGGAAAAGTTTCAGTTTTAGTATAAATAGAGGATTTCCGAAAATTATTTCATAATTCCAATCTCTATTTCCAGAAATTTCCTTCTCTCTCTCTTCTCTCTCAACTGCACCTTCACAATCAGATCGCCTCCTTGCTCCGGTCGTCCCTCTGGCGTCCTCTAGCGGCGATTTCCACTGGGTACGGCGTTGGAAGACTGCGAAAATTGGTGTATTCAGACCCGGTCGGAAAACGCAGTTCCGGCGACGTCGTGGCTTCATGCTTCCTGTTGTGAATTTGCAGGAGCCTCCTGGATTGATCTGTGGTGGTTGTTTGGATCGGTTCACTTGAAACTTGGTTCAACTCGGATTGAACAGTAATCCACAGCTTGTGAGGTAGTTTTCGACCCTTTACACTTCGATTTTGACTTCGTGCTAGTTATGAAAATGGATAAGCATGCTGAGATGAACAACTTTGATGTTGGAAGTTTTGTGAAATACTGAGTTTTGGTGGGCGGCGGTGCGTCATAGCATGTGGAGGCGTTCTGGCGGCGTTCCGGCCATATTAGGAGCTCTTTCTTGTATTATATAGGACTAAATACTCGTTACTCCTCGTACTTTTCTCTGAAAAATAGTTTGGTCCATCACCTTTTAAATTAAACTGAATAGTCCTTATTCTCCTCTCTAATTCTCATATAACAAGTCAAAAATGATCCGAAATGACTATTATGCCCCTCATTTTCTCTTTTTATTATTATTTTTATTTTTCGCTCTATTTTTTTAATTTTTCTCTCCCCCATTTTTGTTTTGTTTTTATACTCTCTCTCTCTACCTCGACCTCTCTTCTTCTTCTCTTCCTCTACCATCACTGGAGACCGCCACTTCCGGCCACCATCTCACAGCGCCACCATCGGCAGTTGAATTCAGACCAAAACCCGATCTCCAACTCGACTGGCAACCTGAGATTTCTCTCCTTCTCTCTTGGTCGCACGGTCTATCTCTCTCTTTCTCTCTCTCTCTCTCTCTCTCTCTCTCTCTCTCTCTCTCTCCCTCTACCTCTACCTCTCTTCTTCTTCTCTTCCTCTGCCATCACTGGAGACCACCACTTCCGGCCACCATCTCACAGCTCCACCATCACCAGTCGAATCCAGACCGAAACCCCATCCCCAACTCGACTGGCAACCTGGTTTCTCTCTCTCTCTCTCTATCCTGGACGCACGGTCTCTCTCTCTCCCTCAACCTCTCTTCTTCTTCTTCTTCTCTTCCTCTGCCATCACCAGAAACCACCACTTCCGGCCACCATCTCACATCGCCACCATCACCAGTCGAATCTAGACCAAAACCCGAGCCAATCATGGCCATATGTAGATCCCGGTCCCCACACGCACACCGCAAGCTCCAGCGCCACTGCTTCTCACCTTCCTTCAATTTCTGACTGATAAGAGCACAAAGTGTGACGTTTTTAATATGTATTTTTCCTCATTTGGCTAAGTTATTCTCTTAAAATTAATAATTATAATAGAGTTTCTGTTTTTAGTTACTTCATGGTCGGAAATGGTGAAAAGAGGTGAAAAAGAGTAGAAACAAGCATAAATGAAGGATAAATCATTTTAGAAACTTTCCTCTTTCATTTTAGGAAATATTTCATATTTTTTTTTAGGGAACTTTCTTTGAACTTTCCTATTTCTGATTTCCCATTGGAAACTCTTGAGTGATGAAATCAAGTAAAATTGAAGGATAAGAAGATTTGCATAAATCATGAGGAATTGAAGGAGTTTTATTCACATTTATTCTTCTTATTTCGTGGAGATAAAAGGGGAGTGTTATAGTCAATATTTATTCCTAATTATCTTATTTTTTTATTGATTATAAACTCTAATTCACTTTTGATTTTTCTTGATTGTAGGAGTTTATTGTGTGCACAATTCTTGGAAGAAATTAGTGCAATTCAAAGGAGAGGAATAAGGGATGTATCTGGTCATTATTCAAGGAAAAGAAGGAGCATTGCATGATTAACTCTAGAGATTTCTAGGGAATATATCAAGTGAAAAGAGATCAGAAAAATCAAGACTTTGTCATGAGAAAATCAAGCAAATTTGGAGGAGAAATCACCTCTAGATGATTAGCCATGATTGCATCACAAGAGAGGAGAATTCCACTATAAATAGCAGCCATTCTCTACTCCAAAGGCATCACTTCCTGACCAAGATCACTTCCTGGCCTATCAGTTCTTAGCTAAAAATTATTCCATAGCTCTGCCCAATTCGCTTCTCAAACCTCCATCACATACAAGACCGTGACCATCATCCTTCCATCAATCTATGAAGTTCTTAGGCGCTGAGTCAAGGACGCTTCACCACCATAACAGAGACGAGTTTATCACCTTGTTGCTAAGCCGCTGAGGAAAGCTTCAAAAGTGTAACTATGACTCTACTTATAATTATTGTTTCGGTTTTGTGTGTTTGGATTTGTGAGTTGTGTAATTGGAGACATGAGATTTTCAGAATATTTTTATTAATATTTTTGAGATTTTCAGTTTATTATTGAGTTAATTTCGAGAATTCTTTGATGATGCATGTTATAATCTTGTGCCCTTTTACGTGTTTAGGTAATTTTCAGAGTTAGGTTAATAAGTTTGCATGCTAGAATCACGCTGAGTATTCATGTGTGTTTGCTTAATTTGCCAAGAGTAATTATTATTTGTTAAGACGCTGAGTTAAACAAGTAGTAATTAGTTCTAAAGAGTGGTAAAAATCATGCTTTAATGATTAAACGATTCTGGAAATTACGTGTTAATTGCTATGAGTAATGGTTAATTTGCACGTGTGAGTTGATTCAAAGAACAGATCAGATAAATGGATTGGACCGTGACAGCTTTTCATTTGGGCTCTTATCTAGCGTTTAAGATGGGCACGTTTTAGTAGCATGTTGAAATGAATTCTCTGTTTTTACACTTAATAATTTTCTGAGTGGTAGTGGTCTAGGTTAGGGAAGTCGATCATTGTAAATAGTTTTATTTGTTTTGTTTTTATTTTAAGTAGATTAGAACCAAATTTCAAAACCCCCCATTTTTATTCTTTTATTTGTTAATTGACCTTTTAGTGTAGGTGTACCCTACAATCCCCGGACTGAACGATCCCTGCTTATCCTATACTGACAACTACATTTTACAGGGTTAAATTGTGGGGCTATTTTAGCCGCATCACCGACGATCTCCTTGCTTCACCACCACCTTGGCTCAACGCAATAAATAAGAAGGAGCAAAACCCAGCAGCCCCGTTACCCACCACCGCCACCCGACACCACCAGCGCAATTGCCGGAGCTCTGGCCTTTGCACTTAGGTATTCTCCAATTTCCGGTAAAAATCGAGCCATACCACCGCCATATAAGTTCATGGCATAATCTTTTCGGCTCGCATTCTTGAATTTTGGACTTGGAGGAAACGATGAGTGGCTCTGGTGAGAGAGAAAGCCGATAGAGTTTTAGGGATTTTGTTTTTAGGAAGGGGGGAGAGGGGGCAGAGACGGGGGGTAGAGAGAGAGAGAGGGAGGGAGAGAGAGAGAGTATAAAAAAAAGGGGAGATAATTTAAAAAAAAAAGACAAAAAAATAAAAATAATAATAAAAAGAGAAAATGAGGGGCATAATAGTCATTTCGGATCATTTTGGACTTGTTATATGAGAATTAGAGAGAATAAAGACTATTCAGTTTAATTTAAAAGGCGAGGGACCAAACTATTTTTCAGGGAAAAGTATGAGGAGTAACGAGTATTTAGTCCTATTATATATCTTCTACTCGTTGATATGAGCGTTTCGATATATAATATGCAATTTTTGGAGTTCGTATGAAATTGTTATGATTGTTACTGTTTCATACCGGTTGATTTATTTGATCCGTGAGGATCCGAGCATCTGATTGACTTGTGGTTTGGACATATCGATCATGGAAGTATTCCAGAGACTTTGGGAGGTCTAGGATGTGGTTTCGCCTCGATTGGCGCCACTTAGGGGATTTTAGTTCAAAACAGGGGTTTCAGACTTAAATCGTTTGTGAATTGTTACTAAGTTGATACTGTATGTGGTTAGGTACTTGATGAAGTATTTTGGACGGTTATTTTGTGGATTGGCTGCTTTGTTCTATATTGAAGATGCAATGGGAGTTTCGAGGTGAGTAATCTCACAAGATTCATTTACGAACGGAATTACCTTTATTGTTTTGAGAGTTATTGATTTAACTGCAAACTATAGTTGGTATTAGTAGGCATTCCTCAGCGGATGACTATATATATATATTTACGTGAAATATATATGTTTTGGTGGGTTTGTGGATTTATGAAAACAATGTACATGATTATGCTCATTTATTGTTTTGTGTTATGGCTTTTCGAAAAACAATGATTGTGGAAATGTTGATTTTGATTGTTTTGAAAAGCATTGAGATTTGTGTAACATTTTGGGTCCAGTACGACTCCTTTAATGTTTTATTCCAAGGGACTGAAAAGTTCGAGGAATGAAGGTCTATGACCTTGGGCAGAATATCAGGTAATCACGTCTTTGGCTAGACGAGTGGTTACAAATTCAGTTAGAGCTCTAGTCTGTCAGCCACAATTGTGCTTCATGGGGTAACGGGAATTGATTATATCTAACTCATGAGATTACGTGTTTTTAGGGAACAAGGTGTGAGTTGCTTCCTTATTAATGGTTTTTAAGGGGACAAGGTGCAAGTTGTTTTCCTTATTAACGATTTGATAGAAATCAAGAAGTGAGTTACTTTCTATGGTATGATTGATAGAATTCAAGGTGTGAGTTGTTTTCTATGTTATATTTGATAGAAATCAAGGTGTGAATTTCTTTCTATGGTACTATTGATAGAATTCAAGGTGTGAGTTGTTTTCTATGTTATATTTGATAGAAACCAAGGAGTGTGTTGCTTTCTATGTTTCGTTTTAAAAGAAACCAAGGTGTAAGTTGGTTTCTTTTATTTCGATTTGAAAGGAAATTAAGGGTGGGTTATTCTTCTTTATTTCGTGTTTTAAGGGATCAAAGCATGAGTTGTTTTCCTTATTTCTGGTGTGAGTTGTGTTGACTGTTTTGAGTTACTCATACGGGCTTACAAAAGCTTACAAGGTTTGTTGTGTGACAACCCGGTGCACCATTCAAACGGTGTAGGGGTTAATCTTGTAGGGTAGGACAATCGGGGCTGAAGCTGAGGTAGCACCTTTGCAGCTTTACGGTAGGAAGCCATTTTTGTGACTTTACCGTTGATAAGGACTTCCGTTGTGTAGTAAACTCTGAGGAGCATTTACGTTTTATTTTGTTGTTGACAATTTAATTCGTAAGCTTATGTAATATATGACTCTATGGAGCGGGTCAATATTGACATAGTGGGTTCAGGGCATCAATATGTATGTAGTTTAAAGGGAAAAATTTCCAGGTATTCGATATTGATGACTGAACGATCACGCATGTATAATTATGGGATTGTATATCGATTTTTATCTGTGTTAAAAATCAGGGGCGTGACAATAGAACAAGCCCATATCAATCGTACATCTCAAGTACTGAAAGATATATTTTTTCACCAATCCAATGGCGTCGACTTGGTGCACAGCTATACCTAGTTAACAAGTTCACAACATATGAGATGTCTGGTCTTGTGCATTAGGGTAAGTACAATAATGAGCCTATTGTACTTAAGTAAGGCACTTCTGCCTCTAGCACAGCTTTGTCATCATCCTTCGGACGAAGAGGATCCTTTTAAGGATCAAGACTACGGACGATCATGGGGGTGCTTGAAGGTTTGACCTTGTCAAAATGCCTAAGCATCTATCAACACGGTGCTCAAGTTCCAAACCGAGGCATAATCATGTTCTCCCAAAATCCTTCATCTCAAACTCGGATTTCAAGTGGTCAGTGGTTTTCCTTAACTCTTTAAGGGCTTTTAATGAAGATCATGTCTAACATGAACCGTGATAGAATTCGGAACTTGTTATGGAAACGGGCTGGCATATCTCTTCCCAATCAAGTAGTCACTTTAGTGAGTGCTTCAAACTTATTGCAAACGCGCTTCGTGGTCTAGAGCCACTTGACTTGGGTAAATGAAGTTCTCCATGAACCTTCATGTACTCATCCGTATCTAGATCCCTATAGAGATATGTAGTGATCGCATTTGTAAGCTGCATGATCAGTTATTCGGAAACTACCAAACTGACAGGGTAGTGGAGTGTAATGACATCCATTACGAGAGAATATGTCTCATTGTAGTCGATTACAGAGCGTTTTTATGAGAAGCCTTGCTCTATAAGGCGAGATTGCCATCTCTTTTTCTCATCACACTTTCTAACGAAGACCCATTAGTCAACAAGTTTTATGTCAGGAGGTGTTGGCATCACTGGCTCAAAAACCTTCCTCTTCCTTAGAGAATCAAACTTAACCTGGATCACATATTTCCATTTAGGCCAATTTCTCTACGTTGGCATTCATTCATCAATGGAGTGTGGTTCGATATCATCGGACTCAACAAACTCATGCACAACGAAATGCGCCACTACATCATCAATTATGATGGAGTTTCTATCCCATGTCTTATGTACACTAGTGTAATTTTCATAGAGTTCTATATTCTCAGGAAAAGGTTCTGACGTTGAGGCCTCCCCCAACGATAACCATAATCCGGAAGATTCTCATGAGATGGATTTTGAGTCTTGATGATCAAAGGATTGGAATGTACCAAAGTATCCTTCGAACCGACAGGCCTCCCACGCATCCTAGCTGGGGCCATGACCTGTAACGCCAGAGTGCCACTTTCTTTGGTGTTGGCGCCATGCCTACCTCTGTGTAGGGTGGCGCTACGTCCTCTCATAGGGATGTCCATCCTTGCAGGCATGTTTGCAGCAAATATGTGTGATCTCGTCACTTTAGTAGGGATCGAGATGAGACATAGTGGGGACAGACCATGACAATTCCTACCGTTCCTGCTGAACATTCGTGTTCTTATCTCCCCCTAACGACGGGAAGACTGTCTCATCAAAGTGACAACCCTCAAATCTAGCGGTAATGAGATTGCCTTGCAAGGGCATTAAGTGGCGGACAATTGTCAGAGTCTCAAATCCAATGTAGTTGCCCATTTGTCTGTAAGGACCTGTCATAGTGCGCTGTGGCGGCGCAATTGGCACATAAATGACTCACTCAAAATTTCCGTAAGTACAAAATACTTGTACCCAGTCATTAGCGGTAATGCAGAGATACATTGAGTGGCGGTAGGTCGTAGACGAATTAGCATAGCTGCATGCGATATTGCATCACCCCAAGCGGATATAAGGAGAGTGGTGCGCATTACCAATGTCCTGACTACCATCGTAGTCGTTTCCGCGAGACCATTTGGGTGTGTTCATGAGAATATTATGTCCAACATCAGTCCCATTGCAATATCCATCGAAAGTCTTTGATGTAAAGTCTGTAGCATAGTCAAATCCAATTGACTAAATAGGATGATTCGGGGAGTGAGCCCGTTGTCATATGATATGTGCTAGGAGTGTAGCATAAGCAGTATTTACAAGTGGACAATGACATAACAAGTGACCAGCGTGTTTGCGTGTCAATCAACATCATGAGATATTTAAACGTCCGCAAGTTGGTTGAATCAGTCCATAGAATCCCCATGGATTCTATGTAAGAACAGAATGAGTATGTTCATATCCTTTGCATAGGACGGTCTCAGTCCTAATTTTGCCTAAGGAAAAGGCTTTGTAAAACAAGCGAGAGGCCTTAGAATTAACCAATGATTTTGGTTGGGCCTAAGCGTCTGAAACGCTATTTGAAGAAAAGTTGGTGATTGCAACATCACTTGGGGCGCCATCACCATAAAGGATGCCATCCATGGCATCATGGATAAGGACTGTGCCAGCTCTAGGCTGGTGATGGACAGCTGCGGTGCCCTAGGCAACGGCGCCCGTCATACTTAGTCCAAGAATCAACCTTTGATTTGTGCTTCGTTTCGCTTGAAGGAATGGATGTCCGCACGAAGTCTTTAGTAGACGGATCATCATATCAGGACCAGGATGACTTATCCTGTCGTGACAAAGCTAATATGTGTCTAAATCCAAAAGATCTTCTCTCATGACTTGATTGGATTTAATAGCTCAAATAGTGAAATAGAGTCCACTAGAGAGACACATAAACTTCGCTAAGATGCGTCTTTGTTCGAAATCATTAGAGGTATTACAAAGGAACTCATTTTTCGTTCTCTACATGCGTTTTTTCATGGAATCCATTGGCTATTCATAGGTGCGATTTGCCCTAGGAGCGTAGAGAGTTTCTGTGACAGTAATCAAGGTGCCATTTGGCAAGGGGAACTTGGGCTATTCCATGTCCTTGAATTAATATTGATGGCCCAGCCATTGTAGTCACAAAGTAACATGCTCAGAATCAAAATGGAGTCATAATGAAAAGAACTCGAGATTTTATTCATAAGCCAACGGAGTACATCATTGTCTCTTAACCATTAGGAGAATCTAATCCAAATGCTAGCTAATGCAAAACAAAGGTAGTTGTTTGACTTCTTTCGGTAACTCCAAAATAAATATGACCAGGTGAGTAGAGAGATGTCGGTGGAGCAAAGCTCGCTTAAGTACCACTTATCTCAAAACCTTCCTAGACATCATACTCATTTTGGATAAGCTTATATGAAGAAAAAGTAAACCAATGGCATTTACTACAAAGTATATGGAAATTGCCTATTACATCTCTTGGAAAAATAAAGCCTTAAATAGAATTGGCGATCTATTGATTCCAGCCAGATTTGTAGTCTCAACCTTTCACTCTAGATCATCTTCTTGATCTTCTTGTTCCACATAGTGAGCTTCTTTTACTTCAGAATATGCTTTGTAGGCGGTGACAATTTCTTCACGAGCCCTAGAAATGGTTGCCCAATGATCGGATACTCCACATCGAGAACATACATCTGTTTGCTCAGACTCCATTGATTGAGGCCCTTTGAAAGCATCATTTATATGGCTCCTAGCGTTGGTGGCACCACCAACATGGCCAGAGGCGCTGCCTCCCTCTCTCTTTCCACGTTGACCTCTTCAGTTCCGTGTTCGCTTATTTTAGCGGTTGCCTTCCCAGGTAGAGCGATTATATGGACCAGAATGTCCAGAAGTATCCCAAAGATTAGGGTTTCACTTTAGGTGCTCTCTCTTAGGGGAGCGACTATAATTGGATTCCGAAATATGCTCTGTTTCCACAGATCTCGAATTATAGTTCTTCACAAGGATGTTGTCATGCTTTTCAGCGACATTCATAGCTCCAATGAGCTCATGAAACCTTGTGATCCGTCCTGCTGTAGCACCGATGCGATAGTTCTTAGCAACCATCAATGCAGAGACGAGGAAGGTAGAGAGAGTCTTCTCAATCAACATCACATTTGTGATCTCTTTACCACAGAATTCCATTAAGGATTTAATGAGAATTGCTTCATCACAGAAGCGAAGGCTATGCCATCTCACTTCTAGGTCAGGAAGTAGGGAGTCACTGACATTGCCAAATCTTTCTTCAAGTGAGACCCACAGCCTTCTGGGGTCTTCTTCATTCATACACTCGTACTGGAGCGAATCATCCATATGACGAGTCATTAAGACGATGGATTTTGCCTTATTTGCCCCTAAGGCTGCTCCATTTGCTACCAAAGCTTGATCTTGCTCAACAGTTAGCACGTCCTGGCTAGGCTCGAGAATCGTATCTAGGATTCCATCGGCCTTGAGATGCTGGCGGACATCACGAACCCACCTGTGATATCTAGAGCCAGTTGTTCCCAACGGAGCAGAGTCCAATTTGTTCAGGTTACTCAATCTGAAAGAGAACAAGAAAAATGGTTAGTTTCGGAGTGGAAAAAGCTACCACGAAAACATATAAATTTTTTGAGCGTAATTGCTTCCAAAAAATTAGGAATTTCTGAGCGTAATCGATTCCACGAAATTCAATTCCAAGAGATGTTGGATTAGATCGAAACAATGACGTAAGTGGTCGATCATAAATTCTCTACAAACTCTAAGTTTGGAGATCTCAACAAGCTCTAAGCTTGGAGTGAGCATGAACCCCCACAGTTCGGCTTAATTAGGTATCGCCTATGATGAAGAAAGGGGGGTAGAAGAAGGGAGTTTGCAAGTCCCCTGAAAAAGAAGAGAAATTGAAATAAAAACACAAAAACGAGAACTTTTAGGAAAAAAAAACCTTGAAATAGGTCGCCGGAAAATTTGGTCTGAAAATGTCTCCTGAAAGTTGCCGGAAAAGACGTTGACTGGAGGGTTGATCGATGTTGACCTGAGTTCACTGAGTTGCTGACGTGGCAGATCTGCTGACGTGGCTGCTGACTTGGCTAATGACGTGGCAGATCTAATGTCAGTGGGCCAGTGGCAGTGGGCTTTGACTCCTTCTGGGCCATTGAACTTTGGTCTTTGACTTCTTCTGGGCTTCTCCTTCTGGGCCGTTGACCTTTGGGCTTTGACTTCTTCTGGGCTTCTCCTTCCTTTCTTTTCTTTTTTTCCTTCTTCTGCCGGTTCAAGGGTGCAGATGCTTAGGTGGCCGGTTCACCTCTTTTTAGGCCGGTTCCTGGGAAAATTTTTCCAGTTCCCGAACTCTTGGATTGAGGCACTACTGCTAGAAAAATGTCGTAGCAATTGGAGGTCTGGAAGGTGGTGAACCGGTGGAGTATTTGCTGTGGGTGGTTTGGAGCTTCCGGTAGCCGGTTTGGTAGGTTTCTGGCTGGTTCTTGAGGTGGCGCCACCAGTTCTGGACTCCTGGGATGGTGGGCTTCAAGATGTGTGGCAGGGGTCGGAAGAGTTTCAAGGTTTTGTATTCGGATTTAGGGTTTTGGCTATTAGGTTTTAGGGTTAGGGCGTCGTTCTGATAACGTGTCTAAGGAAAACTGAAATTGGTAGAGATTTGAGTTGTGCTTTCATTGATAATAGAGGCCTTTTTATATATAGGATTACAAGCATAGAGAAAGAGTTGTACATGGAAACATAATCGTACATTGATTGGATATCTCCTAAGATTCTCCGAGAATATCTCTAATATAAACCCTATTTCAACTAGAGCAAGTAACCTCGAGTTTGGGCCAGACACATATTCTGGATTTACTTGAACATGCTCTTCTTACCTCCCACATTAGTATAACATTCAATTAAATTGTTTTTTTTTTATTTAGAATTTTCTCATATAGCCTATATAATTTCATAATTTACCTAAAATAATTAATTTCTATATATGGTCCCATCATTTAATACAAAAGTAAATTAAAAACAATCTGATTTATAATTTCCTTAAACTAAATTAATTGAATAAATGGGTGTACTTTTTAAAAAAAAAAATCAAAATCACAACGATTTCTCATTAATACTAAAGCTAAAGTTGTATATTACATACATTTCCACAGCCTTGAAAACATATGGCAAATAAGAAAAGTGGTATATAGAATAGTACCACTCATTAAAAGACATCCAATGTTCACTTATTAAAAGCGAGCCTATAAACTATGAAACATACATAGTAAATAGGCACCTAAAAACACAAAAAGTGCATAGTTCTCTGCAAAAAAAAAAGAAAAGGAAATAGCAAAGCAAAGAAAATCTAATAAGCTAATTAGAAGGGCAGTAGCCCAATGGTCCCAAGAAACAGTCTAACCCAATGCTCAACGTTGGCCCGGCCCAGCCTAGCCTTTGTCATACCATGCAAACCATCAGAGCACACCAGCCACCGCTCCGGCTCGACAGACGCCATCACCAGAGCTATCAACATCCTTCAAGCCGTCACTGTCACCTGGAAGAAGCCCAAACCATCCACGCCGCCCAAAGCCTCCCCTTGAGTTGGTGCCGACACATCCACCTCAGATCTGTAGCGAAAGCGCAGAACCCGGCAAGACCAATTCTGTCCAGCCTTCAAGCGAAAACTGTTCCAAAACCAAGGAGCATGCCCTAGATGCATCACCCATCTGGTAGCGACAATGCAACATCAGCGCGACAAAGGTCAACGCCAGCGCTGGGCTACCACCAGACGAGCGTTGATAGAGATTAAGAAGCACTTGTGTAGCTATAGGACTAGAGAAAGCTAGGGTTTTCATTCCGTTTTCAATGTAAATTCTTCCAGTGTTTGGTTTGTGGAGGAAAAGAAAGAAGAAATATGTACTTATTACTAATTAAGATCAAGGTCAACTCCTTTTAATTAGATTTAATCGATATATATTATTTATTGGAGAGCCAAAGTCTTTTCTAGAGCCATCAGTATTGCAAAAATACACACACACACATGATCTAGATTAACAAAAAAAATCTTTATGGTTGAATTGATTAACCATCTCAGAATCACTTTTTGGTTTTGTCACTGAAAGTAAACCAAAAATGTAGGCAGCTCTCTCACAAAATTCTTCGTGGTTGAATTGAAAGAGATAAAAAAAAAAAAAAAAAACAACAACAAATTATTAAAGATACAGATTAATTTTTCAGTATTGTTTTGGTAAAACCAAAGAGGTGTACTTAGCTTTTTAAGTTTTAAAAAAAGTGAATTGGAGCTTTAATAAGTAGAAAAGATCCAAATATTATTTTATTTTTATTTTTATTATTCTATTTTATTAGAAGCCTTGGTAATCCTGTTTTAAAGGTGGCAAAAGGGCTACTATAGGCCTGAGCCCAGCACGGTTAAAATCGGCGCAAGCTAAATTAAGGGTAGGCCGGACCGGCACGGTCCATTCTAGAGGGCCTTGCTGGCCCGAGGTATATTAACCGCCCATTGGCCGACCCGGTCCAAGTTCGTTATAGTCCCGACATGACCCGAACATGACATATTGTGGCTGGCCCATTACAAACACTAATTTATTTATTTATTTTTTTTAAATATAAAAAGTTCACAATATGAAATTTGAACATTTGATCACTCTGATAAAAACTTGTTGAAAATTCAACCCCTGCAATTCCATTATTGTTGACAAAGTAGTGAAATAAAACATTATATCATTGTTTTAACATAAGTATTTTTTAAAATATTAAATGTTTTTTTTAAAGAAGATCAATGTTACGTCCCGTATCCATAATTGATTAGTTTACTAGTCATCTTGATAGTAAACGACAACAATTTTAAATTTTTACGTTCGTATCGAACTTTTAGGGGCTCCAAAAGATAACTTTTTATTTCGTTCGTGATAGGACCTGCCTTGGATTTCACTTGAAATCCAAAGTGGCACTGTGGGGCCCACCTTAGAAGAAATTCTACCAAAAATTTGACAGAACTTCTCCTAAAAGTGGACTACCCAAAACTTGTAAAAACATTACAACACTCCTCAAATAATCAACAGTGTTTGAACTCTTCGAGGACTTTTAAAATGATACCTGAACTCTCAAAGTGATCAAAGTGATACCTGGACTCTAATTTCCTTATCAACGGAATATCTACGTCTGATTTCCGTTACGGCCCCGTTATTTTATCACGTGAGGCGCACGTGTGACCCTAAAACAGAGCAAAATGGCTTATGCAACCCTCAATTTGTTTTGTGAGGTTTGACCAAGACTTTTTCCCTCCATAAACAAATAGAGTTGACCCCTCTATAACTAATTCCCTCCAAAAAATCATTGACCAAGTTGGGCATGACTTGATTCACATAATATGGGTAACAAATAGCATCAACAAATAAAATAGTACTCTCTCCAAGGCAAATCCAGTACTATAACTCGATCGAAATGAAAAAGAAAAAGGAATGCTTGTAACATAATGGATAGTCATTGCTATAGAACTGCAGAAATGTTCAACCAAAAAGGGCATAACAAGTTCCCAAAGTTTGACAAAATGGTTGACAAACCAACAACAATGTCATTGTTTGTTCATTGCATCATAACCTTACATGCAACCTAAACAAAAACAACAAAACAACCCCAACTATCTGGTTTTTCTTCACAACATGCCTCAAAACCCTGCCCTTTTAGATTCAGTTTGGACTTGTTGCCTTGCCTTTTTTGCTGCTGGATTTTGGCTTCTTTGTGTTAGAGGATTATGCCTAGTTTGTGAACTAGAAGGCCCTGCATTGGCACCTTGGCTGCTCTCCATGGTTTTCATCTTCTTCCAACCCTTCCTAGACTTGATGATATTATCATTCAAGTTGGGCCTCCCCTTTGAAGATGGAACTTTTGCTGCCTACAGAACCATGATAGATTCAACATGTTAATGCTTAAGTCCGGCGGTAGCCGAATCCTTGTTTAACGCAGGTCCGGTGGGCGGACCGCTACTCCGAGGATTAGATGATCTCCGTTTATTGCAACACGAGAGACAGGGCGTCAGAGGGAGACCGCGTTGGGCGGTCTTCACTTCTCCGATGCCTAAGTCAGTCACTGTATATGTGCAGCGTAATAATAAATGAGTAGTAATTGCGTAATTAATGAGGAGAGAGGAGAGAACCTTTTATAGTTGAGGAAGAGGTTGATCTTCTTCTTGTTTCGGATGTGGGACTGATGTGCTTCGATTCCCAGCGTCTGGAGCTTCTGATGCTATCTTGACGCGACACATGGCGGCGCGTCAGTGGTGATCTGGGGGCGGTCCAGGGCTCAAGCGGTAGCCTGCCTGGCCGTGCCTTCTCAAGTCACCCCTTTGGTGGGAGTCGGTATCTCTGGCGGTACAATGAGCGTGGCTCATTATAGCTAATTATGCTCGTTCTGGCACATGTAGGTACAAGTCCCCCAAGTCCCTAGTCAAGGAGGGAAATCTTGGTTGGGGAGTTGATCGGCGGTGTGAAGAGTTATTTTCGCTAGACTTGCAACAGCATAATTAGCGTCAGTGCGTTGTCAACCATGGATTTACTGAGCGAACGCTTTATACCCTTCCGAGTGGGCCCCTACTAGGTCCACCAGGGAGTCCCCCACTCCCTAGCCAAGACGGACCTCCGGATGGTCGGCAAATTGTTTGTTGAGGGGAAGCTGCGCGGAGCAGAGGGTGTTGGGTAGCGAGCCCAATCTTAGTACCCAAGTGACGGGGGTCAACGTACCTGATCAGGGTCGTCGTAGACTGTTGACAAGTCCCCTTCTCCCATAGGGACAATCTGACCGTAACGCCGCGTGGCAGTAGTTGTCAGAGTGAGGCGTAGCCTCGGGATTCGCCGCTGGCGGATACCCTCCGCTGGATGTAGCAGGAATCAACGTCGCGTAGACGTGTTTGGCGGTGGTTACTGAGCGGAGTTGCGCTCAGCAACGCACGGGGTTTGCAAGATGGAGGGGGTTATGCCGGCAGTGTCACGTATAGCTGAGGCTGCCCCTTGCAAATTGACAAGTGGAAGTTTTGCTAGCAGGGATTCGCTCAGTGGACTTCGACACTTGGAAGATGACAAGTGAGAAGTTCCGCTAGTAGGGTTTCCCTCAGCGGTGACTTCGACACTTGGAAAGCGACAAGTGAGAAGTTTCGCTAGCGGGGTTCCGCTCAGCGGTGACTTCGACACTTGGAAAGTGACAAGTGAGAAGTTCCGCTAGCGGGGTTTCGCTCAGCGGACTTCGACACTTGGAAGATGACAAGTGAGAAGTTCTGCTAGCGGGGTTTTGCTCAGCGGAATCCGCCGTCGATTGGCTCCCTCCTCCCAAAAGTTGTGGCTTCTACCAGACGCTTAGTCTGATGGTGGTGGACACGTGTCGAACCCCTAAAGGGTTAGCGTGAGGAGGCGTGCCTCCTCCGCCTAGCCGTCTCCTCGCCATTAATGTCGAGTAATGATGGATTTCATAACCGAGGCGACGCCTCGGTTAATCAAGAGAGTAACTGTAGTTGTGGGACACGTGTACGGCTGACAGTTGATGTCGTTTTTCAATGGACGGCGTAGGACTGTTTGACGTTGACATAAAAGGGGGGGGGGGAAGTTGGCATATTTGACACTGCTCTAAACTTTGAACTGTGCTTCGTCGTCTTCAAGCTTTCTGCGTCTGGGATCGGAGAAGAAGGTTGAGGCGATATTGCCGAGTTTTCGTACGTGAAAGAACCGACGACCTTCGGCTCCGAAGACAAGTGCTCACACTGCTGTCAGAGACTCCATCGTTGAGGTTGGTATTCTGGCTTATATCCTTGTTTCATTGGATGTCTGCCATGGTGATTTTTTGGGTTTTGGGTGTTCCTGTGGTATGTTCTTTGATGTCCTGTGAGGGTGTGAGTGGGTTTGGGGATGGGTTGCTGTGTTTGACAGAATTGGGGTTTTTAGGGATTTTCTAGATGGTCGAATCTGGGTTTGAGTGCGTTTGTTCTTGTTTTGGTATTTTCTGGGTTGAGTGTTGTTGATGTTCTTGGGCACTGACTGATAGGGATAGGTTAGATCGTGTGTGAGCTAACTGATTTGGGTTTTAGGGTTTTGGGATGGCCGACGTCATAGAGATTTCGAGCAGTGAGGATTCCGGATCTGAAGTGTCGTTCAGCGCGGCGGATAGAAATTTTATTGACTCGTTGCATCCGTCTGCCCGTGCAGGAACCTCACTGCCAGAACCACTAGAGGTCGAGCCGCTACAGACCATACCGTGGGACGTAGTTATGGGTCGTGCATCACGTCCGGAGAGTTCTAGGGCGGGGGAGGCTGCCGCTGCTCATACTATGCACGAAGAGCGCCTAGAAAGCAATAATGCCGCCAGCGGTTCCGCTGGGGGGGGGGGGGGAGGGGGAGGTGTAGCGGGGGAGGATACGGAGTCGGCTTGGGTGTTTAAGGACGGCACCCCTGTTGACGAGGCAGGAGGTAGGATGACCGCTGTTGCCGTCAACCGGCTGAAGCGGGTGTTCAGGTTGCCCGGCGTGGTGAAACTACATCCCCCGACGGTAGAGGAGAAGTCTTCGATCCTGCCAGTGGGCCACGCCGCGGTGCACGAGGCTATATTCCGCGAGGGAGTGACCTTCCCGCTGGTGCCCAACCTACAGATCCTGGTGTGCGAGTTCGGCATCGCCTTTGGGCAAGTGTGCCCCAACATGTGGCGGTTACTGCTGGCGCTGAACTCCTTGTGGCGGTTGTCTGGTTGCGAAGGACAGACCGTGGCGGAGGTATTGCACTTCTACGAACTGGTGTACGTGAAGCGCCAGGGTTGTAGAGGGCAAGTAAACCTTAGTCGTCGCCAAGGTCCGCCCAAGCTGGTCGAGAACCTGAGGGACTCAATGTCGTACTGGCGAGGTTCCTTCTGCATTGCAACGGCGGGGTGGGAGTACCAAGCAGGGTCTAATGAGGGGGAGCCGACGCTTAGAATTAAGTCGGAGTTTCAGCCCATCCGAGGTTGTTTGCCGTTTCCGCTGAACACGATTGGCGGGGATTTTTTTTTTTTTTTTTGTACTCGTACTTGTACTGATAATGACCTTTCTTGTGCAGCGGGGTTGCGGTACAGCCTAACTCGTGAGGAAGAGTGCCGCGTAGCACGCATCAGGGGTAGCTGGCGGAATCGCAATTTACTGGACTTCTGTCTCCTTACCGGGTGGGAGTTGTTGGTAGCTCAACAGCTGACGCGTGCCGTTGGTAAGTACTCTCCGCAGTACCGCACCTTTTGTGAGGTTGCCTCATGCTAACCAGCCTGCCATTATATATTTTTGTAGAGACTCCACCGGGAAACAAGGCGAGCCGTGACGCTTTTGCAAAAGCTATGGACTGCGCTGAGATCGACAATATCCTGGAAGCCATGTATGCGTCTGGGCTGGCGGCTCAGAAGACGGTGGTGAACCCGGAGACGCTGGCGCTGAGCCCATCCGAGGTTCCGGTGCCGCTGCCAATGCCGCACCACTCCCATCTTGGTGGTGACGGGTTGCCTGCTGTTCAGGCGGGGATCGGCATGGCGAGCGAGGCGGCGCCGCGGAAAGAGAGAGCGTCGGCAATACGGCGCGGGGTGCCGAAGAAGGCGGTGTGCCCAACTGAGGGTGTGACCATAGCGGGGTTGGAGCAGCCGACGGGGGCTGCGAGGCCTGTTGGGAGCACGCGGGTGCTTCAGCGAAAACGCCGTCAACCTGACTCGGGCGGAGAAGAGGAGGAAGTGGAGATAACTGGGGCCTGGGAGCAGCCGAAGTAGTCAAGGCAGGCTCTGCCAGAGGCTACCTTCGATTTGGCAAAAGCGGCGGGTACAAGCGACCTAGACTCATTTGCCGCTTACGCCGAGTTTCTCAACAACCGTGAACTGGACTTCCTGTATCACCTCTGCGAGCGGCTAGGGTTCGGCGGCCTGGAGGGGATTGTTCGTTCGACCGCCGTCAGTGAATCGCCCTTCAGCACAGCCTTTGGGCACGTCGCCGTTGGGCTTCATGAGATGTTCCAGGCTGCCTCAAAACAGCCCCTGGTTGAGCGGGAGCTCAGGGAGGAGGTGGCGGGCGTACAGAGGGAATTGGGGAAGACCCAGGAAAAGTTGGCTGATGTCGAGCGACGCTTGACAAAGGCCGACTGCGATGCGACAGACGCCCGTGGCAAGCTGAACATTGCCATTGAGCGGCACTTGGAGTGTAACGAACAGTTCACCAAGTTGGAGCAAGACATGTCGCTGCTGCGGGATCGGGTGGCCGCCAAGGATAAGAAGGTTGAGATCCTTCAGCGGGAGTCCGCCGCCAAACAGGCCGAGGTTAAGCGGCTAGAGGGTGAAGTGGCACGCCTGGAGGCTGAGGGGAGCCGTGCTGCAGCTGCTGCTGTTGAGTCATACAAGCAGTCATCGGAGTACAAGAAGGCACTGACCGAAGCAGCGAAGGCCGGTGCCCTGGCCAATGTGGAGATGCTGCAGCAGAAGGGCGCCATCGACTGGGCGAAAGCGTCGATGCCGATCGTGCAGCCAACTAAGGAAGCTCCGCCGACAACAAGTACCGCTCCCCTTGCCGCCCCTGGTCATGTTGAAGGAGCCTGCTCGGGTAGCGGGGAGAGTGGCGGGCTTCCAGAGGGCGACTCCCAGCAGACGCCTACACAGTCCGAGGTGTCCTGTGCTGGGTTCTTGGAGACCTACACCCGGGCGGATGGCACAATAGAGACCCCCAGTCCCACAGCCCGAGGTTCCGACCAGACGAGCCGTTCCCATCCGCCGCAGGCCGCCGGTGGAAATGCCAAAGGTAGCGGAGCCGACCTCGCCAACCCCGCCAACCCCTGAAAATAGGAGTAGGAAAGTTTTTGTAGCCGCTGAGGCATAAATATTTTATGTAATTCTCTTTGGGATATAAATGAAATTTTTGGAACCTGAGCTCCTATACTCTGTTTTTTTGTTGTTGTTGTTTGTGATGATGTGTGTACCGCTAGAGGTCTTGACAATTTCGTTTTTGGCCATGAATGAAACATTAAAGGAATTAAAATTGGTCCAAGTGCACAATGTAGCCGACATAGTCCGCTGACTGGCGTTGCCAGTTGCCCCCAATGCTAGACTTGGTAACAATGGTTTGAATAATTCCTCGTTTCATTGATAGTTGTCTGAACAGCGTTTACAAAAGCGGGGTTGTACCCGTTGGGTAGCTTCCCTTAGCTAAATATTGAACAAAAATTTAGCTAAGTCAAGATGCTCTTGGGTAGCGTCATTAACTATTTGTAGTAATACCGAAGGTGTTCGGTATTCCAAGGGTGGGTCGTTGTGACGCCATCCTTGTCCATTAAGTAGAAGGTGCCTGGGCTAACGACCTCTACAATTTTGTATGGACCTTCCCAAGTTGGGCGGAGTTTTGTTAGCGGTGGTATGACTTCTTTCATTACCCAGTCCCCCAGTTGGAGGTTGCGGGCTTTGACCCTGGCGTTGTAGAAACGTGATACCCGCCGCTTGTTCTGGAGATTGAGCAAATGGGCTACGTCTCGCTTTTCCTCTAGTAGATCCCTGTCGAGGTTAACGCCGTCGCTGTTGGTTTCGGGGCAGTAGCCTTCGACCCTAGCGGTTGGTTGGGTTACCTCGATAGGCAGGACAGCCTCAGTACCGAACATCATACAAAAGGGGGTTTCACCTGTGGCGGAGGTTGGGGTTGTTCTGATGGCCCATAGGACCTCCGGGAGCTTCTCCGCCCACAAACCCTTGGCCTCAGCGAGCTTCTTCTGTAACAGTTTCTTGATTATCTTGTTTGCCACTTCGAGCTGGCCGTTGGTTTGGGGGTGGGCGACAGATGCAAAACGCATCTTGGTGCCCAAGTTGGCGGTGAAATAGATGAGTTCTTTATTGTTGAACTGCGTGCTGTTGTCTGTGATGATTGCATGCGGGACACCGTATCTGCAGTAGATGTTCCTCCAGAGGAAGTGAATTACCTTGGCTGTAGTTATTGCCGTCAAAGGCTCCGCCTCTATCCATTTGCTGTTGTAGTCCATGGCGACAATGATGTATTTGAACTGACCTTTGGCGGTTTGGAATTGTCCCATCAAGTCCAGGCCCCACGTTGAGTGAATCCAGGGACTGATGATAACCGACAGAGGTTCCACCGGGGCATGTGGAAGATCAGCATATTGTTGGCATTTGTGATAAGAATTTGTTATATACCGGGCGTCATCACCAAGCGTACCCCAAAAGTAGCCTTGTCGCATTGTGCGATTAGCCAAGGATCTGGCACCTGAATGATTTCCGCCTTCCCCACCATGTATTGTTGCCAGCACGACCTTTCCCTCCTCTGGGGTTAGACAGCGGAGGTTGGGGTGAGTGAATCCTTGGCGGTAAAGTTTGCCGCTCTGCATGTTGTAACAGGTTGCTCTCCACTGGAGCTGTCGTGCCTTGATCTTGTCCCCTGGCAATGTCCAGTTGCGCTTGTACTGAATAATTTCGTCCATCCAACTAGGATTGGCCTCGATGTTAAAGATCTCCGCCATTTGTGATACTTGGCCTGTCCAAAGACTCCACTCTTGTGTCTGCTGGGCTTTGGTGTGGCTGGGCGGTTGCCAGTCTTGCCAGTGAATCAGCCTTGGCGTTCTTTTCCTTGGGGATTTGTGTGATGGTGTGGAACTTGAATTTTTTGAGCAGTGTCTTGGCGTACCCTAAGTATGCCGCTAACTGTCGGTCCTTGGCCTGAAAGCTGTCGTTGACCTGGTTAACGACCAATTGAGAGTCGCTGAAGATGTTGACACTGTCGGCCCCTGAATCAATGGCGAGGAGTAGGCCAGCAATGAGTGCCTCATATTCTGCCATGTTGTTAGAAGCTTTGAAGTTGAATTTCAACGCGTATTCGATGCTAAGCCCCCCTGGTCCTGTTAAGATGATTCCGGCGCCGCTGGCCTTGGCGGAGGCGGAACCGTCCACGTGTAGGTTCCAGTCTGATTGTTGGGGAGCCGACTCCACGGCCGTAACCATTTCCGTTACGGGTGGTACATCGATCTTGGTTTCGGGCTGACGCTCGGTGAGCTCAGCGATGAAGTCTGCCACCGCCTGGCCCTTCATGGCGGTTCGTGGTTTGTAATCTATGTCAAACTCGCTGAGCTCAATGGCCCACTTGCTGAGGCGCCCCTAATGTTCAGGGTTCTGCATTACTTGTCTCAGCGATTGATTGGTTAACACATGGATTGTATGGGATTGGAAGTATTGGCGGAGGCGTCTGGCAGCAACGATGAGTGCGACAGCAAGCTGCTCCAATGGAGGATACCGTGTTTCTGCTCCGTTCATGCCCCTACCGGCATAGAAAACTGGGAGCTCATCCTGGCCTTCCCGCCGGACGATGGCGCAGCTCACCGCTGATTGAGATACCGCTAGGTAAATGTACAATGTTTCTCCTTGGACAGGAATGGAGAGGAGTGGAACTGCCGCCAGGTATTCCTTCAGGCCTTGGAACGCCGCCCGGCATTCTGGGTTCCAGTCGATGACCTTCTTGTGGGTTGTTTTAAGGACTTTGAAAAATGGGGCAGACCTGTCGGTCAGTCTGGAGATGAATCGAGACAAGGCGGTTAGCTTGCCCTGGAGGCATTGGACGTGCACCTTCCATTCTGGGTCCTTCATGTTGAGGATGGCTTGCACCTTATCAGGGTTGGCCTCGATGCCCCGCTCATTGACAATATACCCCAGAAATTTGCTGGCGATGACACCAAAGAAACATTTTTCTGGGTTGAGGCGCATACCATAGGTCAGGAGGATGGTTATTATGATTTTTAGGTTTGCCACATGTCCGCTGGCTTTTATACTTTTGACCAACATGTCGTCTACGTAGACCTCGATTATCTTGCCCAGATGTTCCGCGAACATGGCGTTCATCAATCGCTGATAGGTTGCCCCTGCGTTCTTCAAACCGAAAGGCATCACATTGTAACAGTATAGGCCTTTATCGGTAGTGAAGGTGGTGCATTCCTGGTCGTCGGGATGCATCCTGGTCTGGTTATAGCCGGAGAACACATCCATCATGCTGAGGAGCTCGTGTCCAGCGGTTGCATCGACGAGTTGATCGATGCGGGGTAGGGGGAAGCTGTCTTTCGGGCATGCTTTGTTAAGGTTTTTGAAGTCGACGCACATCCTCCACCTGCCGCTAGCCTTTTTGACCATAACCAGGTTGGAAATCCACTGGGGATAGATGACTTGGCGGATGAACCCAATGCCCTGGAGCTTGGCAACCTCTTCTCTTATAGCACGGTACTTCTCTTCGTCGAAGGCTCTGCGTTTCTGTTTGATAGGGTAAAAGGATGGTTTGATGCTCAACTTGTGTGAGATGATTTCAGGGGAGATACCTGGCATGTCTGCATATGACCAGGCAAAGACCGTAGCGTTGTCATGTAGAAACTGAGTGAGCTCCGCCGCCAGGTCTGGGTCTAATTGAGCGCCTATGCGGACTGTCCGCTCAGGGTGCTCGTCCGAGATGCTGACAACCCTCAGTGATGTTTCTGGGTTAACCGGCTCATTCTTTACGTACTTCTTTTCGTCCTCCCTGGGATCCTCAAAAATGTTTGGTGGCTGTGCCTGACTGCCTACCGCCAGGATCTCATGGCGGCGGGTTGATTGTGCTATAGTAGTAGAATAACACTCGCATGCTAACTGTTGACTTCCCCTGACACAGCCTGTGCCTTTGGGTGTGGGGAACTTCATGAGCAGCATGTACCCGGCGATGATGCACTTGAGTTTGTTGAGCGCTGGCCGACCAATGATGGCGTTGTATGAGCTGAAACAATCGACAACTATGAACTCCGTATGTATTTCAGCCATACATGGACTAGTACATATAACTAGCCGCATATAGTCAGAGCCCAGCGGTTGCGTGACGTCACCGGAGAAGCTGAGCAGTGGTTCATGATCTTGGAGCAATTTTCTGTTCCGCTTAAGGTCGTTGTAATAACCACTGAATATAACGTTGACAGCGGACCCGCTATCAACCAGGATTCTTCCTACTGACATTTTGCCCAGAATCACGTCGATCAAGAAGGGATCGTCATGGGGCAGAAGTACTCCGCGTTCCTCCTCCTCTGAGAAGGTAATAGATTCCCAACCAGACCTTGGGAGTTTGGCGGATCTTTCGTAGCGGATGTTACAGACTTCCTTTGGGTGATTAGCTCGCGCAAAATGCTTTCTAGCTCTGTGAGACATGTTGGTGATTGGAGCACCTCCGTCGATTGTATTGATGCGGCCCATGGGCTCAATGTCGGCGATCACAGGTGGGGGTTCGCGCACCTTGAACTGCTCAAGCTTGCCGTCACGGTACAAGGTCTCAATGGCCGTTTTAAGGGCATTGCAGCTGTTGGTATTGTGACCGCTGTCCTCGTGGTATTTGCACCACCTGCCGGTGTTTCTTGGCTTTCCCCTTTTTGGGTATTTTCCTGGGGGCGGCAGTGGGATCTGATCCTTGCACTGATTGTATATTTCTTCATATGAGGCCGTGAGGACTGTAAACATTGCGTACCGCTGAGAAGACTCCGTATGTTTGTTGCGGTTGTCCCCATGGGATGGGCGGTTCCCCTTGTAGTGTTGGTCCTTCTGTCACTTGTTTTGGTACTGGCCCTACTGCCACTCCCTCTTTTTGTCAGTTGGAGGTGTGGAGGTTTTGTTAGCGGTCCCCTGCTGACTAAAGGAGGGTTGTACCGACTTTGCTAATGCTGCTGGTGGCGGTGGGGTGTCTTCATACGTGATGAATTCTGCTTGGGCATGAATGACCGCCTCACTCATGAGGTGGTCGTACACCGCATTTGGATGATTGTAGTTGAGGTGATAGAGAAATGGCCCTTTGAGGAGTCCCTACTTAAAAGCCGCCGAAGCCATTGTTTTATCAAGATCACGGCACTGAGATGCTGCCGCTCGCCACCTTGTGACGAATGCCTTCAGTGTCTCCTCCGTACCCTGCTTGACGTTGAACAGTTGGCTTGTGTTGTGGTGCCCGGCGGACAGTAGGATGAACAGGGAAGGGAAAGCGTGCGATAATGCCTGGAATGAGTCAATGGATCCCGGCGGGCACTCGAAGAACCAATTCATTGCCTCATTATCCAGCGTTTCACAAAACAAGTGGCACAGGGTGGCGTCATCGAATCCCTTGTTGTTGGTGACTTTCTTGAAGGTGTCCATATGGACAAAGGGATCAGTCTTACTGCTATAATGTGACATTTTCGGAGTCTTTGCATACGCCGGTCTGACGGCTAGCAAAATTGCAGCGGTAAATGGTCCTGGCCTGGACGCGAAAAGTGGATTTGAAGTTGGTGCTGGGGTGCCTGATTCCGCCCGGATTAACCTTTGTTCCAACTGCTGCATCCTTTCCAATATTTGAGCTGTTGCATCGCGGGCGGGGTCTAGCCGGGTACTCCGCTGAACTGATCCTCGCCTGGGAGCGGGTGGGTTTCCCTCTGTTCTTGCCCGAGGTCTCGAGCGGTGGGTGTGCAGTGATGACTCTGCCTCCTATTCTAGCATTAGCTGGGGTATAGGGGGTGGTCCCATTCCCGCTAGCTCTGGTGGGTGCAGCGGGACCTGCATATGCATGACTGGTGCTGGTATCAATGCTCCTGTACCGGGTCGGCTGTGCCTGGTGCTTCGTGACTGCTCGCTTCGCGCTGGGTTGGCGGTTGCCTCCAGCGTTTTCTTTAGCTCATCAAAGCGGGACACAAGCGTGGCCACCTGCCTTGGGCCTCGGCCTTTTCCTTGCGTTCTTGTTCACGCTCTCTATTCGCTTTGTGAAGATCCGCCAGTCCCAGCTCATATAGAGAGGCGAGGTCTTGACCTGGCGGGCGGCTGCTACTCTGGTTTGTCTCACCGCCGGGGTTGACCGGGGTGGTGAATAACGCGCGGTTGATGCCTACCGCTGGGTTGGTGGGTTGGGGAATGGCAGATTGATCTGCCTGCTCTTCAGCGTTCCCCCGCTATCATTAGTCATGGTGATTGTGGCGGGATGACCTTTTGTTCAAGGTTTCCCACAGACGGCGCCAATGTTAATGCTCAAGTCCGGCGGTAGCCGAATCCTTGTTTAACGCAGGTCCGGTGGGCGGACCGCTACTCCGAGGATTAGATAATCTCCGTTTACTGCAACACGAGAGACAGGGCGTCAGAGGGAGACCGCGTTGGGCAGTCTTCACTTCTCCGATGCCTAAGTCAGTCACTGTATATGTGCATCGTAACAATAAATGAGTAGTAATTGCGTAATTAATGAGGAGAGAGGAGAGAACCTTTTATAGTTGAGGAAGAGATTGATCTTCTTCTTGTTTCGGATGTGGGACTGATGTGCTTCGATTCCCAGCGTCTGGAGCTTCTGATGCTATCTTGACGCGGCGCGTGGCGGTGCGTCAGCGGTGATCTGGGGGCGGTCCAGGGCTCAAGCGGTAGCCTGCCTGGCCGTGCCTTCGCAGGTCACCCCTTTGGTGGGAGTCGGTACCTCTGGCGGTACAATGAGCGTGGCTCATTATAGCTAATTATGCTCGTTCTGGCACATGTAGGTACACAACACATCCAACAAGTCAACACAACAATATCCATATTGAACCCAACAAACAATTCAACACAGCCATAACAAGTATAAGCAGAGCAGCAAGCACATGGTTAAAACAAATACTTGAATCACCCAAACAAGCTGCAATGAGTCAACAAATTGAGTCACTAAAACAAGTGCTGAACATAAAATCACAAACTTGTTGCCTTGACCTCTTCTTGTTTTCCTTGGCTGCATTGGAACTCCCTTCTCCCTGAAATGAGATAAGAGTCTATTAACATTAACTCCATGATGTGTAATCAGCCTAAAAAAATTAAAATAAAAGGTATTACTTACTGCTTGTTGTGCTGCTGCTTTCTTTGCCTTTGTGCTTAGGCAGCCCAATCTATTATGCCCTTTTTTGAAGCATACTTGGCATGTCATCTTGGAGTAGGTTCTTGGCATTTTGGTTGTGTTAGGGGTTGGTGGAGGTGCCTTGTTCTCACCTGGCTCCTTAGTTCTCTTCATTTTTGGTCTGCCAGCTTGCTTCTTGTAAGAGGGAGGTGCTATTGGATAATCCACTTGTTCCCAATCATCCTCACCAGCAATGGGATGGATAATTGGATTGTATGACTCCATGTAGGTAGAAGGCAGTAGGTAATCATCTCAAAAGAGAGCAGGATCTGCCTTTTTGGTTCTAATAGCAAAAATAGCATGCACACAAGGAATGCCACTCAACTGCCACCTCCTACATGTACATGTGTGCATCCTTAAGTCCACTGCATGCTTGCTGCCATGATCTCCCCCTCCAGTAATTTGGAACTCAAACTCTCCCAAATGATAGGCTCTATAACAGCTAGTCCTCTCAGCCACTTTGTCAATAATCTTCTTAATCATTGGACCAACCATATCCTTCCATCTCTGTGCTGCCACTCTTCTATTTGCCATTCTAAACATCAATTCCATCCTTATCCTCTCCAACATGGTTAATATAGGCTTGTCCCTTGCTGAAATGAGAGCTGCATTCCATGACTCACACAAGTTATTTAACAACAAGTCACATTTTGAATCTTCTCTGAAATACGCCCTACTCCACTGTTCTGGATTCTTGTCCTCAAACCATTTCCAGGCCACATCATCCAATTGCTGCAGCTCCTCCATGTGCTTCTTGAACTAAACCTTTGTGCTTGATCTAGCTGCATCCCACACAAGTTGTTTCAGCCCCTCTCCCAGATGCTTAGCCTTGAAGTTGTTGTACATATGCCTCACACAATGTCTGTGTTCAGCTAAAGGGAGCAATTCTCCAATGGCAATCCCCAACCCCTTCTGCTTGTCTGTGATGAATGTGTAAGCTGATTCCCTTTCAATCCTCAAATCCCATTTCGGGTACTCCAGAAACCACCTCAAAGTATCTGTGTTTTCCACCTCAGCAATTGCATATGCAATGGGGAACATCCCATTGTTTCCATCAACCCTAATTGCACACAACAGCTGCTCTGGGTGATGACCCTTTATATGGCAACCATCCAAACCAATAATGGGTCTACAACCTTCAATCCACCCTTTCTTGCAGGCAGCTAAACAAACATACATCCTATGAAACCTCCTCACCTTCCCTACCATTTCAGTCTTTATTACCACTGTGGATCCTGGGTTGCTCCTCAACAGCTCTTTCTTGTAACTTGCCAACTTGTTATACTGATCTATGTAATGCCCCTCATTCATCCTTTTAGCCTTGTTTTTGCCCCTTGAAACTTTCTGTACACTCACATCCAAATTGAACTTCTTCTGGATATGGTTTTGAATCCCTTTTCTGGACCAATCTTCATCCACCAACAAGTCTGCTTGAACCTCCTTGGCAACTGTTACGTCCCGAACCTAAATTTATCGGTTTACTAGTCATTTGGACGGTAAACGACAATTACTTTCACTTTTTACTCTGTTTCGATACTTTTAGTGGCCCTAAAAAGTTGACTTTTCGTTCGGGTCAAAATTTGAGAAAATGTTCTTCATGGAAGTCGTAGAGGACGTTAAACCGAGCGTGTGCATATGTGGTACATAAAAATCAGAGTTCGTATGCAGAAGTTATAAGCGAAAATGTGAAAGTTACTGTTCATGGCAACTTTCTATATATAGGAAGTTACTGTGGTAGATTTCTATTTCTGGAAATCTACCTTCTCTCTCCTCTCCCCCGAGTTTTCTCCTCCTCCGGTTTTGTTCCTCTTCTTCTGTCCATTTCTTCGCTGTCCGGCGACCAAACGACAAGCCACAAGTTGTCACTGGCACGCCTACTTCCCCCTCTTCACGCTAGTACCCGTGGGTCACGGAGATTTGGCCGGAGAAGCGAGAATCGACTGCAAGAAGCAAACTGCAGCAGATTGGGGTTTTCCTGCAATTCTTCCGATTCCAACCGTCTCCGGCTACCAAACCGGCATCGAAGGGTTGCCAAGGATCATTTTGCCCATAGCCTTGAGCCACGATTTGTAGTGTGGAGGTCGAATTGACGATTTCAAATCCTAGGGTTCTTGGGTTTTTCTGGAAAAAACTTCATCGATCACTTACAGGTAAAATTGGAACTTGTTATAGTTGTGAAAAATGCTTGGACTGTTGAGTAGGTGGTGCTGCCAAAATTTGGTGGCCATCGGAGGTGGTGACCACCGGCCCCAGGGCCCCACGCGCCGCCACTGTGGGTGACGCGTGGAGGCGTGTAGGGTTGATTTTTAATTCCTGTTTTAGCCCAATTAAATCCTATAAATGTTGAAGAGGTTGAATATGTGATTTTGGTGAATTTTGGAAGAGTTTGGAATTGTTTGGGAATTTCCGAAGTTTGGAGTTTTGTGATTGAATTGAGGGAAATCCGGGCCGTCGGATTTCCCTCGTTTTCATTGTGGAATATGTTAATTGAGGAATTGGTGTTGTGGGAGAGATTTGGGTGGAATTTGAGAAGTAATGGAGATAGAGATTTTCGGGTTTCGTTTAGGTTCGTATTTATTTTATCGGATTGCCGTTTACGAAAATATAATTGTGTACAGGACGATATATCGAGTTATCGCTTGACGAAGGAACTCGTTTGCGTGGGCGCCAACCAGTGCTGTGAGTGGACCTTTGTTTTTAAATAAGGATGCATGCAAATGTTTTTCCCGAATTAATTATTTATTTATTTAATCCATGATATTATATTTTGCCTTCGGGAAATTATTGTTGATTTCTCTTGATTTGATTTGGGAATGAATTAGTGACTTAAATTATTGTTTTAATTTATCGAGCATATTAAACGGATTTAAATATTTTATTACGATGTCAATTGGATTTTCGAATTGAAGTTGTTATGCTCGATTTTGAGTCTGTGATTTATGTTAAATTTCATTGAAGTAATTTTCCGAGGTGATTTCCGGAATTAAGTTTCTTTCTATTCATTGATTTGAGATTTTTGGAAAGATTTTCGAAATGAGATTTCGATGAAGTTATTTCTTATTTATTTATTCGATTTTCGGTTTTGGCATTGGGAATGCCTGGATGATGATCTAATTATTCTTTTAGCTTGTGGGACACGCTGTTGATTTATGTGACTTTTTACGAGAATTTCTGGGTACGGTTGGGAATTGTACCCTTGTTTTCTTTATTTGCGGGACTTATGGGGAAGCCTTATAGATTTACTGGATTTGAATGGTTTTTACCCGCCATACATGGGTCGTCATTTAGTTCTCCTCCTCACGTGGGTGTAGTCGAGCCTTATTAGTACTCCTCCCTGCTTACTATGTGTTCACGGGTGAGTCGAGCAGAGCATGAGATGCTTCAGAGTGTGGGACACTCCGACCCAAGCCTGGGAGGCTCCCTTCTTTCGTATGGTGATACTTCTTCCCCATATCTTATTGTGCTTGACTAGCGGGGCTAGTCTTATCTTCTTGAGAAACGAGATTTCGGTTTTACGATATATCTTTTGAAATGTTGTGACTAGCGAGGCTAGTCAGTTTATCGTTTTGAAATTCTTGGATTTAAAGCTAAATGTGTTTTTTTATGGTTGCATGCATCAGATTTTTAAGAGATTAAATGTGGGAAAGTATGAAATCCTTTTTCTTTTAAATTGTTTATTTTTGTCCACTCACGCTAACGTTTTTCGTCTACTTTCCCCTGGGCCTTTCGGTTTCAAATGCCCAGTTTGCAGGCGTTATTAGTTGAGATCGGGCGTACATGGAATTTGAGGCATAGTTGTCACTACTTCCGCAGTGTAGGGTCCCTTGATCCTTTCCTCTTCTTTTTATATCCCTATGTATTAGTAGTATTGCTCTGATAACCTTTGGGATTAATATTGTTGAGTTTTGTGTTTTGTGTTTTGTGAAAGTGGAGTTGTTGGTAATTGGGAGCAGGGTGGCTCCAGGAGTATAAGTGTTTTTGTGTGTTTTACAGGTTTTTGGGTAGTTCATTTTAGGGGTGACTCTGCTGAATTTTTGGTAGAATTATCCCTAAGGTGAGCCCCAGAGGGCCACCTAGGATTTCAGGGTGAAATTCGGGGCGGGTCCTGTCAATTTGGTATCAGAGCATTAGGTTGTCAGATTCTGTAGACTTGTTCCTATCTTGTTACCGTATATGCTTGGTGTTACTCAGTGCCTCACGAGTGATGGCCCGACTACAGCGGTTCCCCATCATACACTCTTCGGTGCTGAGGTACTCATCAAGTGTGTACGGTACATATCTAGTTGGTTTCCCTTTAGGTTCTATGCCTCTTGTACGCCGACCTCATAGAAATTTCATTGTGTATCAGATTGTTTACATGTCTTGCACCTTTCCCTGACAATGATAGAGTAAGGCTACTCTAAAGTTTCGAGTTGTACCATGAGATATGATTTGAGGAAATGTTATGGTTATCCCTTCCTCGATGCTGACAAGTTGTTGGGGCATGGTTAAGGTGCGAGACCGGAGTTTTATTTTGTACTCGATGGTTAGAGATGAGCGACCATTGTTTTGGGCTGTTGCTGAGTACTATAATTCCTTTTGAATTAGGATTGTTGTTAGAATTGGAATTAATAATAATGGTGGTTCTGACCTTGAACCGAGTTTTGGAGAATGTGTTACTTGATACGATCAGCCCTGTAAGCGGCATGTAGAATATTACTGGAATTCGATGGAGATTCTTGGTGAATCTCATTGTTGGAAATCATTCATAGAGAATCCAGATTGGAATGTATCCCAACTGGACGCCTTATGTCGGCGTCATGTACGCATCACCCTCCGGTAGACAACAGAGAAAATTGAAGAAATATTCTGGGCTGTTATGTCTAGAGGTTGTGTTTTCAAGTGGTTATGGTCACTGATGTTGATAAGTGGGTAGTGATGACAATAAATGAGAATTGTAAGTATAATGGGATTTTTTAAAACTGTTAGTTTGGGTCGTTGACCTAATCAGGGTGTATGAGCATAGTTTTGCTTGGAATAAAAGAAATTGATTTCAGATACCACAACTTATAGTTTTGTCTTCTTGAGTCTTGGATGGTAATGAGTAGGGAGATGAACATGAGTGGGTTTTTGTTGTTGATATGTGCTTGAAGTTCGAGAAATCGGAAGAATGCTTAAGGTTTTATAATAGAGTTACGGTTTTGGTCGGTAAATAATTGGGAGAGTTGGAATCAACTCTTCGTATGTGATATTATGCAAATGGGTGTCCATAGAAGTTCGAACGGAATTACTATGTGATACGGAATCTGATTCGAGTTTTGAATCATGGAGCCTTGAAGGTTGAATTGTGATAGGCTCTTGGTGGAAGTTTTGCCTGACGGATGGGTTGTGATATGATATTAGCGGTTGCTGGAATAACTTTAAGGAAATAAGTTTTCAGTTGGCTCCGGAAATATTTTAAGTCAAGGCTTGACCAAGACTCTTGTTATTTTGGGTGGAAGGTATTGTAGCATGTTTGTAAGTGATGTACTTCAGTGATGATTACTTTGAGGAAAATTAGATCATTATTGTGGTGGGACCACGTTCGGATCCGGATATCACTTGGTGTGCTACAAGATGTTGGACGGGTGTCCTTTGATTTTTATTAAGGATTGTTCAGAAAAGATCTTGTGAATTGTGTTAGCTACCTTGGGGGATTGATTATTGCTTGAATCGAATATATGTAATGGATTTCTTTGGAGGAATTGAGCAAGCTTTGCCACCCTGGTGACCCTTAATTGGAAATGTATAGGAAGTTGTTGGTATGAATGAAATCTGGTCACCATTTATCTAAAGGTAAGACGACTTGAACAGGAAGTAGGAGTTGAGTTGGAATAAATTGATTGGGCTTATGTTCTATCAAGGATTCAACAGATATTTAAGTACTAATTGTTGAGCTACTATGATTGAGTGATGTTATTGGATTAATTCTTGGTGAGAAGATTTGGAAAGTTTTTGGTACAATTTTGGTTAGCACAGGAAAGTCATAGGGATTCTTGTTGTAGCTGAAATTTTATAAGTTAAGCGTCGATCGAGGAGCGGATTTGTGGCTATCTTATCCTCTTTTCGGTAAGGATCGTCGTCCTTTATCAGCATTGGCCTTAAGTTAAATAAGAAGAGTTGACTATATTCTAGTACTTGCAAGTTCAACGTTATTTGACATGATTAATTTCTAGTGATTCTTGTAACATCAGATAATGAACTTCGGTATCTTATTTTCCTGTCTTGGGAAGTAGACTGTGTTTATGTGGTACGCAAAGTGTTATTTGTTTAATTAATTGACTTTGAGCTTTTCCATTTGGGCTCTTATTCGACTTTCTCTCCAGGTTGTTTTGAGCAAAAGAGTTTTTGCAAATTTTTGCTTAGTAGTGGATAAGACTTTTCGGTAATGCTTGAGGGCATATCTATACTTTATAACTGTTGAGTCAACAAGGGATGCTGTGAATATTATTGAGATTGTGGTCTCTGACCAGATTCCAGCTTGAGGATTTTTTTTCATTTCAAATGTTGAATTTATTTTCCTGTTGGTCAGATTTGGAGCAATTTCTAGTGTTGTTGGATGCATCATAGTCCATTAGAGGTATGTGTCCATTAGAGGATTTGACACATACAGAATTTAGAACTTTTCTATAATGTCATACATGTAGTAGAATTGTTATGAGGTGATGTCGGACAGATGGTTAGAAATGTTCTACTTGGGACTAGTGGAGCAGTTAGGAGAGAGAGTTTTTCTAGTTATCTAAGGAAGCTAATTTATTTGAATTTGATCAGAATTCCAATGAAGTATCTAATAATACGGATAGCGGTGTTTTCGGTTGTGAGAATTACATTGGCATATAAAGTAGAATTATGAATTGTGGCATTAGAGGCCAGCGAGAATGACATGGATTCAACCAGATTTTAGACCTATGATTATTAAAGAAGTGTAGCCTCAGCTAAGAATAGTTTTAGTGTGATGCATCTCCTCCTGGATTTGAGTCTGTGGGCTGGACTAGAGTGAGTAGTTATGGTTCTTGCTTTGCACTGGGTTTCGAACGACATGGTACTCGTTGCGTACCATTAAGTAAACACTATCAGGTGAGGAGTTTTAGCAGTTTTGATTGGGGACATTGGTAATTAGTAGATTCCTTGAAACACATTTGATTTAGAAGAGTTTTCCACCACATTATAACTATAGGAAGTTTTTGAGGGACAATGCTAGTTAGCCAGTTTGAGATACTATTAAGTGTGGCTAGCATAGCAACTATCAAATGAGTTTTCCTAGTCGACTCGGAACGTCATTTCAAGGCTGGACCAATGATTTTTAGTCAGGTATCAGTGTAGCGCAACGGAAGTGTAGTGGCCCCATAACTTACATGATTAAAAACTTATAGGTTGTTCGGAGCTACCTTTGTTATACTTGACAATTGTGGAACCTTTATGTGAATGATATTTGATCAATAATCTGTGCACAATAGGCAAAGAGGAAGTGTTGTTTTGGGGTAGCTAAGTTACTTGTTTTGGACTTGTTGGTTAACAGTGACTATCTTGTGGCTTATTAGTAGCGGTTGGGTTACCCTATGAGCGCACGTACGAAGGGAAATGTATTAAGTATGGATTGATATATTATCACAATGTTGTTGAAGAACGGGGTGGAACTTCACCGTGCGACGTATTTGAAGAGGTTACAAATGCTACTATTCCGACCGAATGGTTTGTGATGTCGATACCTTGCATCTGAGCCAGTAGTTGACATGAGGTTGTAAAAGAAAACTTAATCAAAGGAAGAGTCGATTTTCCGTTATGTGGTACTTAAAGTGTAATTTGTTCAAGTAACCGACTTTAAATTAACCTTGAGTCTTATACTTGAAATTCTACCATGTGTTTCTACTTACATGTTCGAACCAAATACGGGTTGCTTCGAACATAATGTTTTGACGATTTTTCTCCTTTAGTTAATAAGAATTTTTGGTAATGTTTGGAAGTAAGATGGTGAATTTATTAGGAACGCTATTAAAACTGATCAATTTAGCGACATGACATGTTTCACCTTAAGAATTGTTCTTCCTAAGTGTAGACCTCTCAGTTTTACTTAGCCAGCTCTTGGATCAGTTTTGAAGCTAATTTCTACACGACTTGATCAGATTTGCACATTTTTATGTATCTTAGCTATACCATTGTTGAGTGATCAGTGTGTGTGTCCACTTCTACTTCTACAGTATGTAAATTTCGGGGATGAAATTTTATAAGGAGGGGAGACAGTTACATCCCGAACCTAAATTTATCGGTTTACTAGTCATTTGGACGGTAAACGACAATTACTTTCACTTTTTACTCTGTTTCGATACTTTTAGTGGCCCTAAAAAGTTGACTTTTCGTTCGGGTCAAAATTTGAGAAAATGTTCTTCATGGAAGTCGTAGAGGACTTTAAACCGTGCGTGTGCATGTGTGGTACATAAAAATCGGAGTTCATATGCGGAAGTTATAAGCGAAAATGTGAAAGTTACTGTTCATGGTAACTTTCTATATATAGGAAGTTACTGTGGTAGATTTCTATTTCTGGAAATCTACCTTCTCTCTCCTCTCCCCCGAGTTTTCTCCTCCTCCGGTTTTGTTCCTCTTCTTCTGTCCATTTCTTCGCCGTCCGGCGACCAAACGACAAGCCACATGTTGTCACTGGCACGCCTACTTCCCCCGCTTCACGATAGTACCCGTAGGCCACGGAGATTTGGCCGTAGAAGCGAGAATCGACGGCAAGAAGCAAACTGCAGCAGATTGGGGTTTTCCTGCAATTCTTCAAATTCCGACCGTCTCCGGCTACCAAACCGGCGTCGAAGGTTCGGTTTTTGCCAAGGATCATTTTGCCCATAGCCTTGAGCCACGATTTGTAGTGTGGAGGTCGAATCGACGATTTCAAATCCTAGGGTTCTTGGGTTTTTTTGGAAAAAACTTCATCGACCAATTTCGATCACTTACAGGTAAAATTGGAACTTGTTGTAGTTGTGAAAAATGCTTGGACTGTTGAGTAGGTGGTGCTGCCAAAATTTGGTGGCCATCGGAGGTGGTGACCACCGGCGCCAGGGCCCCACGCGCCGCCACTGTGGGTGACGCGTGGAGGCGTGTAGGGTTGATTTTTAATTCCTGTTTTAGCCCAATTAAATCCTATAAATGTTGAAGAGGTTGAATATGTGATTTTGGTGAATTTTGGAAGAGTTTGGAATTGTTTGTGAATTTCCGAAGTTTGGAGTTTTGTGATTGAATTGAGGGAAATCCGGGCCGTCGGATTTCCCTCGTTTTCGTTGTGGAATATGTTAATTGAGGAATTGGTGTTGTGCGAGAGATTTGGGTGGAATTTGAGAAGTAATGGAGATAGGGATTTTCGGGTTTCGTTTAGGTTTGTATTTATTTTATCGGATTGCCGTTTACGAAAATATAATTGTGTACAGGACAATATATCGAGCTACTGCTTGACGAAAGAACACGTTTGCGTGGGCGCCAACCAGTATTGTGAGTGGACCTTTGTTTTTAAATATGGATGCATGCAAATGTTTTTCCCGAATTAATTATTTATTTATTTGATCCATGATATTATATTTTGCCTCGGGAAATTATTGTTGATTTGTCTTGATTTGATTTGGGAATGAATTAGTGACTTATATTATTGTTTTAATTTATCGAGCATATTAAACGGATTTAAATATTTTATTACGATGTCAATTGGATTTTCAAATTGAAGTTGTTATGCTCGATTTTGAGTCTGTGATTTATGTTAAATTTCGTTGAAGTAATTTTCCGAGGTGATTTCCAGAATTAAGTATCTTTCTATTCATTGATTTGAGATTTTTGGAAAGATTTTCGAAATGAGATTTCGATGAAGTTATTTCTTATTTATTTATTAGACTTTCGGTTTTGGCATTGGGAATGCCTGGATGATGATCTAATTATTCTTTTAGCGTGTGGGACATGCTGTTGATTTATGCGACTTTTTACGAGAATTTCCGGGCATGGTTGGGAATCGTACCCGTGTTTTCTTTATTTGCGGGACTTATGGGGAAGCCCTATAGATTTACTTGATTTGAATGGTTTTTACCCGCCATACATGGGTCGCCATTTAGTTCTCCTCCTCACGTCGGAGTAGTCGAGCCTTATTAGTACTCCTCCCTGCTTACTATGTGTTCGAGGGTGAGTCGAGCAGAGCATGGGATGCTCCAGAGTGTGGGACACTTCGACCCGAGCCTGGGAGGCTCCCTTCTTTTGTATGGTGATACTTCTTCCCCATATCTTATTGTGCTTGACTAGCGGGGCTAGTCTTATCTTCTTAAGAAACGAGATTTCGGTTTTACGATATATCTTTTCGAATGTTGTGACTAGCGAGGTTAGTCAGTTTATCGTTTTGAAATTCTTGGATTTAAAGCTAAATGTGTTTTCTTATGGTTGCATGCATCAGATTTTTAAGAGAATAAATGTGGGAAAGTATGAAATCTTTTTTCTTTTAAATTGTTTATTTTTGTCCACTCACGCTAACGTTTTTCGTCTACTTTCCCCTTGGCCTTTCGGTTTCAAATGCCCAGTTTGCAGGCATTATTAGTTGTGATCGGGCGTACATGGCATTTGAGGCATAGTTGTCACTACTTCCGCAATGTAGGGTCCCTTGATCTTTTCCTCTTCTTTTTATATCCATGTGTATTAGTAGTATTGCTCTGGTAACCTTTGGGATTAATATTGTTGAGTTTTGTGTTTTGTGAAAGTGGAGTTGTTGGTAATTGGGAGCAGGGTGGCTCCAGGAGTATAAGGTTGGTTTGCTTGAAGTGTTTGTGTGTTTTACAGGTTTTTGGGTAGTCCATTTTAGGGGTGATTCTGCCGAAATTTTGGTAGAATTATCCCTAAGGTGGGCCCCACAGGGCCACTTCGGATTTCAGGGTGAAATTCGGGGCAGGTCCTGTCAGCAACTCTATTGTAAGTCAGGTGATGACTATGTGTAAGGTGGGAACAATTATGCTCATCTTTCAGAGTCTTGATGACAAGTGTGGATGGGCCAAGCTCTGCAATGTTGCTTGCATATAGCCAAAAAGGGCACCCAAGCTGACAGTTAACCTCAATATTTTGTTTATTGTTCTTATGAAACCACAACCCTCTTCTAGTCACTAGACCACACTCCCTTATAGCTTCTTTCAGTACCTCATTGTTTGCAAACACATGGCCAAGCACAAACTTAGGGTTCTTCAAGTCCACTCTTCTATTCCAACTCTTCAACTTAATACCTCTCCAAGTGGGGATCTGGAGTGGATTCCCTTCCTCATCTTCCTCTATTTCAGAACCCTGCAAACTGCCTAGATCTTCCTCTGTTTCTCCACCTTCATCACTACATTGTCCTCTAAATCCCATGTTTCCATATTCTTTAACCACTGGGATTTGACACATTGGCTTCAAACTCCACATCATCTTCAGAATCTTGTGGATCAAAATCACTATCAATGTAGAAATCTGAACCCTCAGAGCTGGAATCAAAATCTTCAACTTGCTCATAAACCTTTGAACTACTCTTTCTAGTTTTGTACCTCGGTTCTTTTGTTGGTCTCCCCTTCTTCTTGGAAGCAACCCCACCACAATCAACACCAACCTTCTTGCCTTTCTCAGCTTCATTGAACTGTTGCTTCTTCCCCTTCTCAAATTCTGGAACCTTCTTCCCCTTCTCAGATTCTGCAACTTTCTTCCCCTTGCCTACCCCCTTGTTCTGGATCTTGCTGTTGTTCTCCCCGGATACAGCCCTTGGCCTTTCTCCCTTCTGACCACCACTTTCAACCCTCGGTTGTTCTTCCCTTATCCCCTCCTCACCATGCGGTTTGTCTTCAAAGTCTTGGCTTGGTGGAGCATCTTGCAATTGACTTGGTTCAGCTTCCTTTGCAGCTTCAGGTTGGCTTGGTTCAACCTCACTTGGTTTAGCTTCAGCTTCCTTTGCAGCTTCAGGTTGGCTTGGTTCAACCTCACTTATTTTAGCTTTAGCTTCCTTTGCTTGAGGTTGGCTTGGTTCAACCTCACTTGGTTCAACTTCAACTTCCTTTGCTTGAGGTTGGCTTGGTTCTGCTTCAACCTGGCTTGGTTCACTTTAGCTTCTTTTGATTGATGTTGGCTTGGTTCTACTTCAACCTGGCTTGGTTCAGTTTCACCTTCCTTTGATTGATGTTGGCTTGGTTCTGCTTCAACCTGGCTTGGTTCACCTGATTGAACATGAGCTGCTTCAGATTCTTGTTGTTCAGCAGCAAGCACACAAGGTAGCAGCCTTCCTTGCCACCTCTTTTGCACAGTATGTTTCTCTCCAGGTCTTGGAATGAATTTGTTGTAGAATCCGCTATATACCCCTCTTAGTTCACCTTGCTCCTCGGCCTTATTCCTTTGCCCCTGTCCAAAATTATCATTTCCAGCTTTTCCCACACTTTGAGAAGCAAACACATCTGGCACCAAGTCACTAAGACCAATAAAGGTCCGATGACTTTGCTGTCTTCCACCCTCACTAGCTTCCAAGTCTGAGTCTGAGTCCAAATTAATGACCACATGTGACTTGACCTTGTGGCTAACCCCTTCTTCCCTTGCATTAACATCTCCAGCACCAACCACATTAACTCTACTTGAACCACAACCTGCCACATGTAGCCTATTTAACTTGCTCCCAGCAATGTTTGCTTCTACTTCCACGTTCCTCTCTCTGCTGATGTTAACCTATTCAACGGATTCTCCCAATTTGGGTCCTTTGGCCTCAAATCATCCTCCTCAGCCTCCTTCTTCTTCCTCCTCCCACCACCAATAATGAAGACACTAATCTGCCTTGTCTTCAATGGAATAAGCTTCACCATCTCAACTGCATCTGCGTCATTTCTAATTGGCATCCATCCCTCATTGCAGTAAGTCCTAGGCATCTTGTAGAAGTATGAAATTGGCTTCTACCTGTACCCAAGATCCCAAGCAATGTTTCCAAACTCTGTCCATGCAATCAGATCCAGATCTAGACCGTCTAGCTAAATTTTCCCACCATCCTTGTTGAATCGAGCCACTTTGTACTTCTTGGTACCATCAGGCATCTTGTCAAAGTAACCACTATAGTGTATTTCCATGGTGTATAAATGTTCTGGAACTGAAATGAAATTGAAAAAGCACAATATTACTACTCAATCTCTCATTGATATTGCATACCTAAACCTATGTTTCCCAGAAATTACAGAAACAACAAAAAAACTTCGAAATGCTAAGTTCATCAAATTGGAACGGGTACCCAATCGAAACAATAAAAACTGTTTCTGCATATTCAAACAAGAAGAATCCGATGCAAAGCCACTAAATGACAAAGAAAACACTAATCAATACAAGGACCAGTCCCAATCCAAATTTTAATATTTGGCCCCAAATCCCCAAACCCTAAAAAACAATTTCATTTTAACCTAAACCCTAAATCGTGATGTGAGATAACATAACGGAAACGGGATTCTTTGAAAACCATGACCACTTCCATGTGCGACTGACTTTTATCGAAAGAAGAGGGAATGGACACTTACTATCTTCGCGTTTGGGTCCAGATTCTCTAAAGAATCTCCACATCTTCGCCATTGAACACTTTTTGTAGGGAATCAAATTGAATGGAGCCCTTTTCCAGTCAGATTGATTCGCTTTTGTCTACTTTTTGGTTTGGGAGCAAGAGTTTGGGACTGATTTAGGTCTAAACTTTTCTCAAACTGTGGTTACTTTGGGGGAGGATTCAGGAGAAAAGTCCTTTTTGCCCTCACTTTTTCTGTCACGTGTGCCTCACGTGCCTCTGGTTAACAAGGCCGTAACGGAAATCAGAAGTAGGTATTCCGTTGACAAGAAAATTAGAGTCCAAGTATCACTTTGATCACTTTGAGAGTTCATGTATCATTTTAAAAGTCCTCGAAGAGTTCAGACACTATTGGACTACCCAAAACTTGTAAAAATATTACAACACTCCTCAAATAATCATATCCATCATCAACTCTTGGAGCGTACCTACTCCCCACAATTCCTACGCAACTCTCCAACAGGAAACATAAAACAAATCTGAAACTGAAATCTTGAATATCAAATTATCTTTCTACTAACACAACTAAAAGATGGTCATTAGAGCAATCTAGACAAATGAACTGAAATATAGTACAAGTGGGCTAACATACAACCTACGCAGAAGATGGAAGCGGTGGTCACTATACCTCGACTCCTACGCAAGCTCGACCTCAACTACTCTACAGACTGGGCATGAGAAACCGAAAAGTCCAGGGAAAAGCATTGAGAAAACCGTTAGGGTGAGTGGACAAAAAATAAGTAATTTCGAAAGACATAAACAAAAGTTAATGCTTTCCCAATTTGCTCTCTTAAAAACCAGGTATGCAGTAAAGTCTCTTCAAAATACTCTTAATCATTCTTTGAAACTGAATCTGTGGCGACCCGAATGGGTATACCACAGCGCCGTAATATTAAGCCAATAGGAGCTCGATACATCGTAGACATACCGTAGACCTACCAACTTAATACTACAAGGCCTTTTGAAAATACAAATTTTAGAAAATAGGAGACCAAGAAAAACTAAATTTAGAAAGGATTTTAAATCAACAACCCAACACTCAAAAGAACAAGTCTGGAAATGCTTAAAAATAAAGTGGGAAAGTGCATTATGGTGCCTTAGGGCTTACATCATAACCGAAATGAAAGGAAAGTTCAACAACAACAATAAAACAAAGGGGTGAGGCGCGCTCCCAGGTAGGCGGACCTCACAGAGTTCAACATGGAATGAAAAACGAGTAAAACGATGGAATACCAGAAGGGAAGAACTTCAAGCAACAGGAACAGCAACACACGAACTCGGCCAACGGCCCACTTCTAATCCAAATCGTCCGGAATGACCTCGTTGTAACCTGAAATGTAGGGGTGAGCATTTCGTCCTCGCTAGCCCAATAGGGGCTGACCCAACCTTAGTTAGGTTTGAAAACTAATAGGTAAAACATAACTATTAGTATATAGATTTGCGCGCATTTGTAAAATCAAGTAAAACAAATGCAAACAAAAACAATCACAGTTGTTTCGTTTCAGGAAATCATATGCAGCATGCTTCACATAACTTGGAGCTCTGAGATACTTACCTGCCGGCTAAACTAAAATAAATCGGTGACCGACCTGGTTCGTCATCCTTCGAGAACCGGCCAACTACTCTATAGTCTTTAGGGCTACAAGTAGCGAAAGTGTCCATTTCCTGACTCTGAGTCTCCTATGACTGGTTCACTGTCTGTACTCACCTTTCCTCGACAAACATAGGAGCACAGCCCCCTCCGGAGGTTCACGGTTATCGACACTGTGGGATCCCTAGGAATCTACGCGTCTAGGTCCCATTCACTTTCAGCTCACAAACACAAACATACAAAGGGTACAGTATCTCAACATGCAAGTCTAGCCTCGGTTTTCGCAATCAACAATCATCAGTTCTGAAAACACATATATCACGAGGCATCGACTAATGAACAACCAAAAATACTTGCAGGCAACATAATATTATACTAGAGCATTCCACATATACCGAAAAGCCTCTAACAAGGAATGGATAGCTCACCCTACCTGGAAAATGCTGGCATACTCCACACTCTGATGCTTTCCGCTTAAGCTTCCTTAACGACCGTGTCTCCTGAACCATTACTTAGTTTGTAAGTAATTATCCAGGTAAACATTATGATCAACCTTAAGTAACCGCATACACTAAATCTTTTTTATTTCAATGAGGCCATTAATTATTTCTTTCAACCTTTACCAATTTGAGAAACTAACTTCTTTCTTAAAAAGGAAAACGTCCTTATCGCTCCGCAAAACTTTCGCCAATCCGAGCAACCAAAGTCGAGTCGATCCTCACGTTTTACGAGGTCGGTCAACCATGGTCAACTCTCGGAGTTGACTTTTGACCAAGTATTCCTTTATTTACCATTATTTATTATCTATTAAAAATAAATAAGTAAATAATTCTTATTTATTTAAAATAAATAAATAAATAATTATAAATAAAGCTTTACTTTTATTTTTACCCATTTACTTCTCCTTTTTCACCTTTTCACTTTTACTATGACTTTTACCTCCACACTTTCACTTTTACCTTTTACCTCCTTTTTACCGAATTTACCTTTACTTTCACCTTCTTCACTTTTTACCACTTTACCACAGTAAAACCTCATTTAATCCAACTTTTACCATTTTCTTTATTTTCCTTTTCTTCCAAAAAACAAACCCATTTCTTTTCTTCTTCCTTTTCTTTTTCTTTTGGCCAAAACTACACAACAATAATCACCAAATCTTCCACAACAAAATTCCAACACTATGAAAATTATGCTAATAAAATCCTACTAATTAAACCATCCTCAAATCTCTAATTTCACAATTTTTCCAACAACAACAATAGCTAAACAGAAACAAAATCAACCAAATAAATTCCAAAAATTCTAGGGTTTGTCCAAAACCCATTCCTTACCCTTTCTTCTTCAAAAATCACGTCCTATTCCTTCTCCTTGGCCTTCTTCACCTACAAATCCGTCCAACATCAACATCTCAACAAAAAAAACTCGAAAACAAGGTTGCATGGATAGATCCTTACCAAAAATCCTTGCCAAAACCCATAGCCTAGCTTCATGGTTCAAGGAGAAATCGGGTTCATGCAAACAAAATCACAAATCCAAATCAAAAACTTGGATTTAGGAAGAAATAGATGTAGATCGGATGAATAGAGGCCAGATTAGGATGGGTATTACCTTGATTTAAGCTTGGAAAGAAGAAATCACAAAAAGCCCCAATTTAGCTTCGGGTTCTAGGGTTTTTGGAGGGTTGGATGGCCAAATTTCTTGATTTTGGTTGGAGAAATGGAAATAGGGAAGGAAGAGAACAAAATCTGGAAATTTTGGTTGAAATCCGGATTCCGGCGACGGCGGCAACCGGCGGCGGCCGGTGTCGGTGCAGCGGCGGTACAGCGGCAACGATTTCCGGCGAGGGGGGGAGGAGAGAGAAGCTCTCAGGTAGAGAGAGAGAGAGGAAAAGGAGAAAATGAGGAAGAGGCTAGGGTTTTGGGGTGAATGAGATGTTTAAATACCTCTCCCTAATTTATTTGTGAAAAGTCGAATTTGCCCCTCCTTTTGGGCCAAGTGGGCTTGGGTTGCTCCAACTTTCTTTTTCTCTTAATTTCCTCAAGCCCAATCCGAAAATTACCTCTTCAAACATCCTTATTTCTTCGATACTTCACCGAATCCTTCGGAAAAATTTTCCGGGCTTGTCCTCAGCCTCGATACTTTAAATATACTTTTCTAGACCCAAATTGGATTTTTCTCTAAAGTTTTTAATCCTTTAAATGGCCTCAAAGTCTTAACCTCAGCTCAAATACTTTTGTACCTAACGAATACGTAATTTCATACGTTACGACAAATTAAAAGAAACAATAATAATAAAATAAAATAAAATAAATACGGGGGTCTACAGAATCTCAACTCCTGCTATAAATCATCTCAAAATCTTGTTATCTCAAAGATATACTGATATCTCAAATCATAATGTAAATCCCATCTTGAAACTCTTGAAATCTCATAAAATGCTTGTATCGTAAAATAGGCGATGACTAAAGGGGACTGTCGACTAGTCATCTCAGGCCACCTGGAGGGGACTGCCGACCAGGACACATCAGAGGGTACTACCGACTGGAATGCAAGGAGGTAATGGTTAGAGAGTACTGCCGACTAACTATAGATAGTTAGAAGGTACTGCTGACTAACTACCTCATGCCATCTGGAGGGAACAGTCGACCAGATGACGCATTGGAGGGTACTACCGACTGGAATATTCTTGAGGGGACTGTCGACCAAGTAATGCATGCATGTGCTATCATATTTACCTCCTCAAATAAACTGAAATCATCTTGTGAAATCTCAACATGTATTTAAATCTCCAAGTTTCTCCCAATAACTCGATATTCGCATAACTCGACAATAGCAAATGCTTTCGGAAGGAAAACTCAATATTAATTCTGTAAATCCTCAATAATAAATCGTCGAAAGCATAGTTCGTGAACTCTCGAGAAATCGATCATACTCAAGTACTTCAATATCATACTTATACTATTTAAATCTTCATTTTACTTCTCAATGATTTGGTATTTAAAATCTCGATAGAAATCAACACTAAACCAATAAAACCAAATATTGGCAAAACTCTGTAAATCCTCCATAACTCAAAATATACTCATTGTCGATAAATCATAAATAACTCGTCGAAAACATAAATCAAGAAATCTGATAAATTACATAAATCTTAAGATCTCGAATATAATAAACTCATAATATTAATCGAAAAATAATAAAAATATTGCATGCACAATTAATTTAAAAGCAAATGTCCACTCACATATTTGCGATTACAACACCGTCCAACGATTGATGCCTCAAACTCGATCTACACATCGTCCTGACAAAATGATATTATAAATAATTGTTTCTCAATAACCAAAATTTAATTGACGAGAACAAAATCGAAATGCTAAAACTGATAATTCATCGGAAGCTCGAGATCATGTCAGAACAGCTTAAACTTCATAGATTACATTGACCCGATAATTATAACAACCTATTGAAACATGGGGTCGATCCAACGGTCAGATCCCCTCAAATCAACATATGAAAATCCGATACACCAGAAATTCTGATCGATAGCCAAACAACTCCAATTTTCACCAAAATTATATCTGAAAGTCCAAAATTTCAAATACAACTCAATCATTCAAAATAGAAAATCGGAACCAGCCCTACATGCGTCTCCAATAATGGCGGCACGTGGGGCCCGCCAACCTCTGAATTGAGTATCAACACCTATGTCAGAATCTTTCTCTCATCGAGCCCAACAACTTTCACAACTACAAAAAAGTCCAATTTGAAGCCAAAAGATCAGAATTTACCTCGAAAGCAAAAGAGGAAAAAGAGAAACCCCAGAATTTTAAAGGCTTCAATTCGTGCTCCACACTTCCAATTGGATCAAGAGGCATGGATAGCTTGATGTGTGCTGCAAGAGCTCTAAAACGTACCAGGTATTGTCGCCGGAGGTGGCCGGAAACTCAAGTTCAGACCAAAACCCAAGAATGATGGCAATCACACTTTTTCTCTTCCTTGCTGCATCTTTCACGGTCCAAATCGAGCCACAAAACCACCCTAGGATTGAAGAGGACGGTGAGAGCTTTCCAAAGGTATGAGCAGCACTCGAAATCCGTCAACGTACGGTGAAGAAATCATCGTCGAAAGTCGACGGGGTCAAGGAGAGAGAGGAGAGAGAAAATGACATCCAAGGGGAGGGGGGGGGGTAGGTTTCCGAAAATGGAAACCAACCACAGTAACTTTCTGTTTATATAGAAAGTTACAATGAACAGTAACTTTTACTTTTTCGTCTATAACTTCTTCATACGAATTCCGATTTACGTGTACCACGTGTCCATGGACTCGCTTTAACGTCCTCTAGAACTTTTGTGAAGAAAATTTTCTCAAATGACGAACGATACAAAAAGACAACTTTTAAGGCCCCCCCTTAAAAGATCAAAATGGAGTCAAACGTAAAAGTAAATGTCGTTTACCGTTCGAATGACTAGTAAACCGATAACTTGAGATTCGGGACGTATCAATTCGTCATTTGAGACATTCAAGAAAGTTGTAGAGGACGTTAAACTGAGTCCGTGAACATGTGGCACACTCAAATCGGAATTTGTATACGAATGTTATGGTCTAAAATGTAAAAGTTGTTGTTTAAGGAAACTATAAAAGGGAATTTCACTTTGGTAGTTTTCCATTTTCAGAAGCTTACCTCATTTACCCTGTTTAGTTTCTCTTTCTCCGACCTGAATAGCCAACCCGACCCGAATCAGTTTTCCGACGATATTTTTGCCGTCTAGAAGTGGATTTTGGCGTCGCCAGTTCCATTCGAAAGCTCTCTCCCTCCTCTATCGATCTGTGGTGGTGTGGTGACCTTCGAGATGTAGAAGATGCAGCAAGGTGAAGAACATGGGTCAGCTCAGCTTTTGGGTACCCAGTCTGAACTCATGATACTGGCCACCTTCTGCGGCGATTCTTGTCGGGTTTTGAAACCCTTGGGACGCCCATTAATCGCTCCAAGCCTCTTAATCAAAGTTGAAGTGTGGGGGCCCAATAAAACGATTGAATTGCTAGGGTTTTTCCCAATTTTTTTTAGGTAATTTCCGGCCGATTTATGCATTTTTGGACTTTACTGTAGTTGTGAAATTTTTGGGTTGGATGAGAGGAAGACTTTGGCAAAGGTGGTGTCACCCAATTTGGGGCTCGGAAATGATGGCACGTGGCGCCCACCACATCAGTCTTTTGGTGGCGTGTGGGGCTTGTTCTAGGCTTCTAATTTGGCTGGTTTTGATGTTGTATTACGCCCCGTACCCAAATTTACCCGTTTACTAGTCAATTGGATGATAAACGACAGTTATCTTTACTTTTTACTTTCGTTTCAGACTTTTTTGGGGTTTCAAAGAGTTGACTTTTTATTTGGGTTAGTTTTTGAGAAAACTTCGTTCTAGAAATTTGTAGAGCACGATAAACCAAGTTCGTGGACACGCGGCACGTTAAAATCGGAGTTGTAACAAAAAAGTTATAAAGGTTTCAACGTAGTGGCAGTTTTGTAATTTTGGGAGGTCATTGTAGTATATTGGGGTGTTTCCAAAATGGAAACTTACTATTTTTGGGATTTCCATTTGGGGAAATCAAAGAGAGAGAAAGAGAGACAGAGAGAGATATCGCAGCCAGACTTCCGAGCCTTACCAGCGTCGATTTCGACCACCTTTGGCCTTGAAACCGTTCCTATCTGGATCGATTCAACTTCCTCTTCCTCTCTATGGCAGTGGCGCACGTCAATTTCAGCGGCGGGAAGCCCAGTGAGCTAGTTTACCGGCGATGCGTTTTTGGGCTTTTCGGCCAAATCTTGGTTTTCCTGCCACCTCAGGCAGCGCGACCACCCACACTTGAAGCTCTCTTTTCGTGGTTCGAACCCAACAAGTGGAGATCCAATTTTTCTAGAATAAGGTGAATCGACGACGAGAAGAAATCTAGGGCTTTCTAGGTAAATTATGATAATTAGACTTAAAATTGAGCTTTGTCATAGTTGCGAAAGTTGTTGGGAATTTTGAGATGATAGTGTTGATGAAATTTGGTTACCAGCGACGGGTGGGGCCCAGGTGCAGTCGCCTCTGGCAGTTCCCGGCATCATAGTTTCGTTTGTTGGGTCGAGCATATCGTTACGAGCGTGTAGATATTAACTTTGTTTCAATTGGTGCAAATTTTGAGATTGATAGTAATTTCCAAAGTTTCGGGAAATTCGGGTTTTGATTTGGGAAGATCCGACAGTCGAAACGACTCTAGCTTTCGATGGGTTGTTATAATTATTGCGTCACCATGACGTATGAAGTTTGAGCTCATTTGATTTTGAGCTTCTGATGAATTATCGGTTTTAGGGTTTTGATTTTATTATCGTCAATTTAATTTTGATTATCGAGAACAGGTATTTACAATATCTGTTTGTCAGGACGATATGTAGATCGAGTTTGGGAAGGATTTCACTGGACGATCGTCGTAGCCGCAAAACTGTGATTGGACATTTGATTTTAAAATAAATTATGCATGCAGTACTTTGAGCATTTATGTTGAGACTAAATTCTACTACATTTTTAGTACATTTCTTTCTACATTTTGCTTAGTTATTTCCTTAACAATATCATTTCTAACTTGTTTTATGTTTTTAGGTAGTTTTGAGTCTGGAAATGGAAGGCAAGGAGTTATTTGCACAGAAATGAGAAGAAACGGAGAAATGAAGTTTTCCCAGTTCTACTAGGAAAAGGAATCCCAGTTGAAGTAGGAATCCTAATGTAACTAGGATTGAGCTCGGAAAAATGATGTTCGGAAATGAGAAATGACAGAGTTCCAGTTGGACTAAGAAACTTTAAGACACTACGAGTCTTGATGCTGCTAAGAGACCTGGTGAGACTAGGAGATGCTGTGTCTTGAAGATGACTTAAGATAGTTCAAGAATGTTCTAGATTATTGAAGGAATTTCGGCAATACATAAGATGGATTTCGAATTGGCCCATTTTGGGAGAGATTGGCCCGAAGTTTGAAGTATGTGACTTGCACATGAGTCTCTAGATCTTTCTTGACATTTTTGAGGAGTCATGGCCCAATCTACAAGCTTTTGTCATGGAAATTAAAAGGAAAATATCAAAGATTTTCGGCAAATATCTTTATGGGATTATTTTGGATTTTCTTGGGATTTTATGAGAGAAAATAGAGGAATAAGTATTGATTTATGACTCTACATACAAGGAGGCCAAAATTAGGACTAGATACATGGTGATTTCGGCAAAACAAGGAGGTGACTTGTTCTCTACTTCTCAAGGAATATTTTCATTGGTTGAACGATGTCACAAGTTGATTTTGACCTAGATTCTCATGCCCTTGCCATTCACTATATAAAGGAAGTTTGTGAAGACATTCTACACACCACAAAATTCAGAATCAAATACACAAACACTTCCCTTTCTCTTCCAAGGTTTCAACAACTTCAAAGAAATCCAAAGTTCAAAACTGTGAAGCATCGATTCATCCATTCAAGCATCCTTGTCGTAGCTCTCATCCATTCCACCACGTTTTGAAGCTTCTTGAGTTCTTGAAGATCAAAAAGTGTAACCATGAACACAACTTTATGTTTTCGGTTTTGGATTGTAAAACAATCTTGGTTTTTCTATGAATTGCGATTTTGTTTTCTATTTTGGTTTTGTGATTTGCGATTTCTATGGTTGATGAAAGATTGATTTTAAATATGTAGTTTTCGAATACTATGTAGCATATTTTAGGTTTTAGGTTTTCAAATTAAAAATTGCGATTTCATTGTGTTCTTGCATGATTGTTAATTTCGAGCTTCAATCCCAATTGTTATGTGTTAATTGATCTTTGGATGCATACTTAGGTTGATGAGCATTTAATTGAATCCATATTAAGGTGCTAGTGTTCTAGGCTTTAATAATTTCAGTAGAAAACCTAAAATTACTTAGGTAAATTAACAATGAGTCATGCATGCTTGACTAGCATTCTAACTTGTGTTCTTGACTTGAATTGATCAAACTTCCAGGATTCTTAATGCATTGAAACTGTTTTTGTTAGTGATTAACTACCACTACTGATTGCATGATTAATATGGTTAACTATGGTGCGTTCATCTAGTTAATTTAATTAATGGAAGTAAAAAGAACTTTGTATGCGTTCATCTTTGTTCTTGATTGATTCTATGCTTGGATATATTTTGATTCGTGATTTGATATTTGAAACCTTGCCAACGTGTTAATAGTAGTTGATCCTATCTAATTTCGTTCCATTCATATAAATTCTACTTGATTCTTTGTTTTGATGTGTCACATGTGTATAATACTTAGTTGTTAAATTATAAAATAAAATCTTAAATCCCCTTCTTATTTTCATGAATAATATGTATAAGGCTAAATACTGATTACTACCCTCTAATTTGGGTCCAAAATCAATTCAGTCCTTGAACTTCTAATTTCATCAAAAACACCCCTGCACTTTCAATTTTGATCTAATAGGTCCAATCTGTTAGTTTTCCATTAATTGAGTTCGTTAACTTGCTGACGTGGCTCATATAAGGCCTATGTTTTATGATGTAGTGTTGAGGTGGTATGCATAGTCAGTTTAGGAGTGGGTCTCACTATTAGAAATCTATCAAATAAAAAGTTTTTAAACAAATAACTCAACTATAACTGGAACCCACGATAGAAAATTAACGAATTAGACTTATTAGATTAAAATTGAAAGTACATGTTTTTGATGAAAATAGAAGTCTAGGGACTGAATAATTTTGGACCCAAACTATAGGGTAGTAATTAGTATTTAGCCCATATGTATGTATATTCTTTAATTTGTTTTGCTAACGTTTCATTTTTCAGGAATTAATTTGGCCCTAATCTCCAGTTGAGAACGATTCCTACTTATTCTTACTACATTGATAGGGTTTTAAATTGATACACTAATTTGTGTACGTCAATTTTTGGCGCCATTGCCGGGGATTAAATCTCTTTATTTCTTGATCATATGGCGTTGGAAATTGTATATAATGTAATAAAATTGTTTCCGATTTAATTATGAGTTGATGTTGATTGGAATAAGTGAAGTCTCTTTTGTTAATATTAGCCTAAACCCTTTAAGAGCACCTAGTCCAGGTCCCTTAAAGTTGAGGGAGGCTTTTATTAACACTTGTTAAACTATCTTCACACTTGTGAAATTTCTTATCTTAGTAAGTATAGCCTATGTGAAGTGGTGTCTAGAAAGGGAACAACGTCCATAACGGGTTTTGAATTCAGAAGTGCATACAATTGGGCCTAAACCACTATATGGGAGTAGCTCAAGCCAAAATGTTTTCTACCTCTTGTGTTCGTCCTCCCCCACCTGGCCATTTCAGTAAGGTTGCCCAAAAGATATGAAAGGAAGCTTGTGTCTAGATGACTATACTTGGGCCGCACGTTTGATCAATTCAAAGCTTGTGGTTAAATTTAAATTCTCATAAGTTGCTTGATTTCATAAATCCACCCCTAAAATTGTAAAAACTCGTTTTATACTTACACCATACTTGTAATTTTCGTTGTATACATATAAATATAGGTGTAATTGTATGATTGTATTGTTGTATGTGACGTTTTACATATTTAAATAATTAACTTGTATTTCTTTTATTGTATAGTTTACTAACTTATTTAATTTTTAATGTTGTCCAAGATTTCTATGAATGTCCGAGCCTTCTAAGATCCCTAGTGCACAAGAGATTGAAGAAAGACTTAAACGGTTGAAGATTCCTCCACAACTTGAGTACAAAAGACCTTCTCCTTTGAATTTCAAACCATACACTTTTAACGATCAAGGGAAGATGATCTTACATTCTTCAGAGGAATCCACATCACCTACACCTGCTCCATTTCCACCATCACTTACGCCATCATCACTTGTATCATCCAACTCACCACCATCTCGGATCTCATCACCTCTCTTACCTTCACCAACATTTACGCCACCCTCTGAAGAAGAAGAGTTCGAAATGGTTGGTCTTGGAGGAAATAATGAGGCTAATCAAAGTATCAAGGATCTCTCTACATCCACTGTTGAAGGAGGGCTTCCTCTTTCTATTGTTTTCCCAGCTGCTGCAGAGGGCAAGTTTGCCAACTTTGAGATTAAGGGTGGACTTCTTCATCATATACCTACATTTCATGGACTCTCCATGGAAGACCCTAACAAGCATTTGAAGGAGCTTCAATTTGTAGTTGGAAGTATGACGCCACCTGAGGCAGATGAGAACATTTTCAAGTTGAAGACATTCCCTTTTTCCTTAGCTGATAGAGCCAAAGATTGGTTGTATGAACTTCCTGATGGACATGTCACTTCTTGGGATGCCATGATGAGGGCATTTCTTGAGAAATTTTTCCCTGCTTCAAGAGTTATCGCTATGAGGAAGAAGATTATTGGAATTTAACAGGCTAAAGATGAGTCATATCCTGCGTACTATGAAAGGTTCAAATCCCTTTTGGCGCAATGTCCCCAACATAAGTTCAAGGATGAAAGCCTCTTGCAATATTTTTATGAGGGTTTTCTCCCTCTTGAGCGCCAAATACTAGATGCTGCTAGTAGAGGTACTTTTATGGACAAGACTCCAGCTCAAGGGAAGGAATTGATTGCTAATAGGGCTGCCAATGCTCAACAATATGAGGGCATTAGGACTACAACTAGTCAAGTGAAGGAAGTGACTATGAATTCGGATTTGAATGCAAGATTGGATAAGCTTACTTCTCTCATGTCATAAATGTTAATGCCAAAAGTCCAAGGAGTTGCTCAAGTTTGTGGGGTATGTTCTACTCAAGGGCACATGACTGATCAATGTCCTCAATTGATAGAAAATGGTGGATGGGAAAGTGTGAACTACTTAGGGTTTCAGAACCAGAATCAAGGGCAAGCTCGTCTAAGGAATGACCCTTTCTCCAACACCTACAACCCAGGTTGGAGGGATCACCCTAACTTTAGGTGGAGGGATAATGATAATGTTGCTAATCAAAATACCTACAATAGAGGACCTTAGGAAGCATTTTATCAGAGACCTCAAGCACCTCCTCAAGCTCAAGGACCATCCCCTAACTATGACAAGATTGTTGAGATGCTAAATTCTTCAACTCAAGCTTTGATTCAAGGGAAATAGAACCATGGGAAGGATATAGCAGATTTGAAGAAGCAAGTGAGACAAGTGGTGGACTTTATGACCAAGTTCCATGAACAAGGAAAGCTTCCAAGCAACACCATTCCAAATCCAAGCATTCCAAATCCAAAGGGAGGCTTTGAAGGCATCAACACTTACGGAGCAAAAGGAAGACCATGTCTAGGCTGAGAAGACGTTAAAACCAAGCGCTACATGGGAGGCACCCCAAAGAAACCAGATTTGATCTCTCTATCTTTTTCTTTTTATTTTCGTTAGTTATTTTTGGAACAATTGTTTGGTTAGTTATTTTTGTAATTTTCGTTGGTTAGTTATTTTGTAATCTTTTGGTTATTCAATAAAGTGGTTCGTGATTATCCCTCACTACACCAAAAACCTTAACATACTACACTTTTTGCAAAACGAAAAAAAAAAAAGTGTTGTGTGATGAAGGAAAGTGAATCACACAACACGTTTACAAAACTTGCGTTGTATAAGGCGGTTAAAGTTCTGAACTTTTTAGCTAGAAGGTCATCGCACAACAGTTACAAGACCATTTTGTTGTGTGAATGAAACAAAAAATTGCGGCAGATTTCCCTTCTAACCTAACTCAAATTTGGCTTCAAATTGGTACTCCAAAGTATAACAGAATAGTTATATCTGTTGTATGAGTGTAGCTTGCAAAATATCATACAACTGTTTTTTTACTTTCTGTTGTGTGATAAAGTGAGATACATTGGGAAGGTTTGGATGTGCCCTAAAATGCCACTCATTCTCCCTCAAAATCTACAAATTTTGATTGACATTTATGTGATGATTGTAAGCTCCTACAATTGAAATTACTCACATGTGTTGTCTGAATGAGAAATTTCTATTCTAATGCCAAAATTGAAACCTTGATTGCACATAGCAGGAACTTTCCCTCCTTATTGCCTCAGCTCAAATTTATAATCAGACAACATAGCTTTTATTTATGTGTTGTCTGATTCATAAATACAAAATAAAAGGAGCCAATTGCCCGCGCGTTTGACAACTTAATTTGGTTAGGGCTATCGACTTTTGTCTCCCTCCATTTATTTCCCACACAATTTCTTCATCAGTCTTCTTCTCTCTCCAAAGCACAAGTCGTCACTCAAAAGCCGTCACTTCTTAGCTTTAAATTAGGGTTCTTCTCTCTCGACTCAGCCATCACTCAAGTCCTTTTATGAAGGAGTATTCTGCAAATCGGGAAGAAGGAGAAGGTTCATCAATCAACTAAAGATGTGGGTTCTTCGATCTCTGGGTTTACAACATTGATTTGGGGATTTGTGGGCTACTCGATTTGAGGGTTTCATGACTCGATCTGGGTTTTTCCGGCCACTCGATCAACAAGGAGGAGGAAAAGGGGGTTTCGCGCAGTTTTTCTTAACCCTAGAAGATGAAGCCTTAGTGCCGTCGTTCGAAGGTCCTCAACTCCAAGACTTGCTGGGAACATAGAAGATTCACAGCTCAGGTGCTTGCGATGTCGAGTTCCCGGTTGTGCATCCTCCTTGGAGTTATCAATTGTCTGGGTAAAATTTTATTTCTTGCTTTATTAATGCGTTGTTCTTTTTATATTTTCAACGTGGTCGTGTTTCCATAGAAAGGACTAGAAACGTGGAGTTTATAGGTGTATCTGTGTTGTTGCGATTGAAAGAAAGAGCCGACAGAGGAGAATTAGCATTATTGGGATTGGAAGAAGCAGCGAAAAGGTTTGTCATCAGGGGTGTCTTTTTGGTTGATTCGTATGGATTTCTGGTTTTGAATGTGTGGTTTTCGTTGTGATTGATTTGGTTTGCAGTGAATATTGAAGTCTGGGTATTTTCAATTTGTTCCCTTTTGTCTAAATTTACTTATTCTCTGTTTGAAAATGGGTTAATCTCAAATTGGGTTTCTGGGGTTTTCCGTTCTCTTGAGTTTCTTGAATGCTTTTTCAAGGAAGAAAGTTTAGGCAGTGATGTAGTACAAGATCTGATATAACTGTTTCTGATTTCTTGAATTTCAGTACCCAAAGCAATAAATGTGTTCGTGGGATTGTCATTTTTTTGACCCGATTATTTTTTGTCAATTAAAAACTAGATGTATGTTGTGTTATGTGAAAAGCTTTTTCCCTAGTCAATTGAGATAAAGTGTATATTCTTGAGTCACGTTTTATTAAAAGATGTAGCTAAGAATTTAATTCTATGTGTACTATAAGAATTAATGTATGACACAACTAGAGATTAGAAAGTGAGACCTGATGGTGGTGTGATTAGTAGATTATGAGGAGTGACCATGATGATCTGAAATTTTAGTTGGATATTTTGTGGAAATGCAGATATGGCAACTAAGAATGCCAAAAGAGGAATAAAAAGGTTTCTAGAGCAATCTACTCCTGATAGGATTGATCAGGCGAAAACGGGATGTAGTAATGTTAAATTATAGATAGTGTGTACAAATATAATTGTTTCTGTGCAACTATGAATTAATTCGTACTGTTTCTTTATTGGTTACAGTGCTTAGGACAGGGATTACTGAAGAATCTCACGAACATCAAAATAACGCTCTGTTTACAGATGGTAATGAGGATGGTATTCGAGGTATAAATGAAGATCTCTTTATGAATTGTTTATTCAAAGAGTAAAAAATGTCTCTCACATTGAGGTCTTCTTTTGATTAAGGGGTGCATAGAAAACTTTTCTGTACATGTTTTAATCGAGCCAAAGAAGACCTTAGCATAGGTGGCATTGTTAATTCTTCATGTGATTGACCCAGTTCTACCTCTGTTTGATATTAAATGTATGATTAGTCTAATGTTTTAGATTAGTTGTGTAAAGGATTTCAATGATAGGTAACTTTATATCTGGGGTTAGGGATTTTGACGTTATGAGATCTTTTGAAACATTTATATATATGTGCTTTTTCATTTCTTATATGTGAGCTTTTTGTTAAAAAAATATATATCATCTCTCACATATACTTGAGTGAATAAGAAGCTTTTAAGAATGAACCTTGAATTATGAGAGAATAAAGAGTGTATATCCTTTGTGAGGTGACTCAGTACTTGTATAAGTATGCTAAGCTCCAACCACTCACCATTGTTGCTTCTAAGTCCTACATGTTTATATGTTGTGTATGTATTTCATTTAATTCTCAAAAGATACATGATTAATTCTTGGTTGAGTGTTATTCTTGGTGATGTGTAAGTATGAGAATTCTGAGACAATATGTTGAAGGGCATTACAGTATTTTCGTTAGAGTCATTGTGTTTGTACTAGAGTATTTTGAGTCTTTTGTACTTGGTAATTTCGTTGTTTTTGTCTTCTTGTTTTCATTGATTTTAGTTTTTCATACTTAGTGTTTGTTTTGAGTCTTAGTTGGTTAGTTGTTTTGTGTGATTTTTGTTAAGGGACTAGCAAATGTTAAGTGTGGGGGTATTTGTTGAGACTAAATTCTACTACATTTTTAGTACAGTTCTCTATACATTTTGCTTAGTTATTTTCTTAACAATATCATTTCTAACTTGTTTTATGTTTTTAGGTAGTTTTGAGTTTGGAAATGGAAGGCCAGGAGTTATTTGCGCAGAAATGAGAAGAAATGGAGAAATGAAGTTTTCCCAGTTCTACCAGGAAAAGGAATCCCAGTTGAAGTAGGAATCCTGATGCAACTAGGAGTTAGCTCGGAAAAATGATGTTCGGAAATGAGAAATGACAGAGTCCCAGTTGGACTAGGAAACCTAAAGAGACTAGGAGTCCTGATGCTCCTAGGAGATTTAGTGAGACTAGGAGATGCTGTGTCTTGAAGATGACTCAAGATAATTCAAGAATGTTCTAGATTATTGAAGGAATTTCGGCAATACATAAGATGGATTTCAAATTGACCCATTTTGGGAGAGTTTGGCCTGAAGTTTGAAGCATGTGACTTACACATGAGTCTCTAGATCTTTCTTGACGTTTTGGAGGAGTCATGGCCCAATCTACACGCTTTTGTCATGGAAATTAAAAGGAAAATATCAAAGATTTTCGGCAAATATCTTTATGGGATTATTTTGGATTTTATTGGGATTTTATGAGAGAAAATAGAGGAATAAGTATTGATTTATGACTCTACATACAAGGAGGCCGAAATTAGGACTAGATACATGGTGATTTCAGCAAAACAAGGAGGTGACTTGTTCTCTACTTCTCAAGGAATATTTTCATTGGTTGAATGATGTCACAAGTACATTTTGACCTAGATTCTCATGCCCTTGCCGTTCACTATATAAAGGAAGTTTGTGAAGACATTCTACACACCACAAAATTCAGAATCAAATACACAAACACTTCCATTTCTCTTCCAAGGTTTAGGCAACTTCAAAGAAATCCAAAGTTCAAGACCATGAAGCATCCATTCATCCATTCAAGCATCCTTGCCGTAGCTCTCATCCATTCCACCACGTTTTGAAGCTTCTTGAGTTCTTAAAGATCAAAAAGTGTAGCCATGAACACAACTTTATGTTTTCGGTTTTTGATTGTAAAACAATCATGGTTTTTCTATGAATTGCGATTTTGTTTTCTATTTTGGTTTTGTGATTTGCGATTTCTATGGTTGATGATAGATTGGTTTTAGATATGTTGTTTTCGAATACTATGAAGCATGTTTTAGGTTTGAAGTTTTCAAATTAAAAATTGCGATTTCATTGTGTTCTTGCATGATTGTTAATTTCGAGCTTCAATCCCAATTGTTATGTGTTAATTGATCTTTGGATGCATACTTAGGTTGATGAACATGTAATTGAATCTATATTAAGGTGCTAGCGTTCTCGGCTTTAATAATTTCGGTAGAAAACCTAAAATTACTTAGGTAAATTAAGAATGAGTCTTGCATGCTTTATTATCATTCTAACTTGTGTTCTTGACTTGAATTGATCAAACTTCCATGATTCTTAATGCATTGAAAGTGTTTTTGTTAGTGATTAACTACCACTAGTGTCACTAACTATCACTAGTGATTGCATGATTAATAGGGTTAACTATGGTGCGTTCATCTAGTTAATTTAATTAATGGAAGTAAAAAGAACTTTGTATGCGTTCATCTTTGTTCTTGATTGATTCTATGCTTGGATATATTTTGATTCGTGATTTGATATTTGAAACCTTGCCAACGTGTTAATAGTAGTTGATCCTATCTAACTTCGTTCCATTCATATAAATTCTACTTGATTCTTTGTTTTGATGTGTCACATGTGTATAATACTTAGTTGTTAAATTATAAAATAAAATCTTAAATCCCCTTCTTATTTTCTTGAATAATATGTATATATATTCTTTAATTTGTTTTGCTAACGTTTCATTTTTCAGGAATTAATTAGGCCCTAATCTCCGGTTGAGAATGATCCCTACTTATTCTTACTACATTGATAGAGTTTTAAATTGATACACTAATTTTTGTACGTCAATTTATTTATTTATGAGCTTTGATTTATTGAGACATTTATGATTTACGAGATTATTAGTGAATTTCCTTTCCGAGGGCTTTTATTATTTATCGAGGCCATTTTAAATTATGAGTTATTGAGATTTGGTATCGGAAAGTGATTGACTGAGTAAAAATTATGAGAATTAAGGATTTTTGAGTATTTGTGTATGATCGATTTGTCGAGATTTCATGAGTTAAATATTTTTAATTTATTTTCTGTATATTTGAGGAAGTAATTATGTTAGCGCATGCATGCATTAGTCTGGTCGGCTGTTCCTTCCAGATGGCATGAGGTAGTTAGTCGGCAGTACCCTTTAACTATCTATGGTTGGTCGGCAGTACCCTCTAGCCATCACCTCCTCATCAGGTCGCCAGTTCCATCCGGTTCGTTCCTGGTCGGCAGTCCCCTCCAGGTGGCATGAGATGACTAGTCGGCAGTTCCCTCTAGTCATCGCCTATTTTCCTTTATGAGTATTTACTGAGATTTCAAGAGTTTTGAGATGAGATTTATAAAGTGATTTGAGATATTCTTTATGAAAGGTTTTGAAAGGATTTTGGGATGATTTATAGAGGATTTGATTTCAATTTGAGATTTTAGTGAAGAGGAGGATTAAGAATTTTTCACGAGACCGTATTGCATGCTTGGTTTTTTAAAGAATAATTTAGGAAAGCATTAAATCTTATATTTGTTTTCCTTTGAGATTACTTGTTTTTCGTCCACTCACTCTAACAGTTTTTAAATTGTTTTTCCCTTGGGCCTTTCAGTTTCAAATGCCTAGTTTGCAAGCTAGATTAGTTGAGGTCAAGCGTACATGGAGTTAAGGCATAGCTGTCACTATTTCCGAATTGTAGGGCTTATTGATCCTTTACCTTTCTAGTTTATTTTCTTGTATACCTTGTATATTAGATTGCTCTGATCACCTAGTGGGTAAATGTTCTTAAGTTGAGACTTGTGTTGTGGGGGAGTTGTTGTGGATCGGGGAGTAGAGTGGCTCTAGGAGAATAAGGATGGATTGTTTAGAGGTATAATTGCATTTCTACAGGTTTTGGGTAGTCCATTTTAGGGGAAGTTCCGCAAATCAGCAAACGAAATTTAATATTTGATTTGACTCAGAATCAATTGATCCGCTTTAATATCAATTGATTTAGTCGGAACAAATTCATTTATTGCCGTCGGGCCTTTCATGTGTCCCCACGTGTCATTTTCTGAGTCTGCTTGGTTTTGCTTACTCACAATCCACGTGCACATTTTGTGGGACCCACATGCCGACTAAATTTGTTCGGTCATAATTTCAAGTGTTGACCGAATTATTTAACGAATTTTATTTTTATTAAATTTTTGTGTCTACAAATGCCCCCACTTAGAGGTGAGCCATAAACACGTCGTTGCGCGTTGGAGGTGTGACTTGAAGTATGAATTTGACTTCATTTTTTTTTCATAACTTGACACGGCGCTTTGCTTCACCGTAGCCAACTTCTAGAACTCCAAAGTTGTACTGATTCCCTTGGAATCTTGATTTAAAATTGTAGAGAGTCTCCCAAAATCTTGATTTAATTTAGTAGAGATTCTCTTGCAATCAAGATTTAATTTTGCAAATATGGCATGGACTCCAAATGGGCAGGTGACAAAGCCCATAATATATGAGTATATTTGTTAAATATTTATGGAATGGATCCTTTATTTTTTTCCGAATGAGATATTTGTTCACAAAATTTCAGCAATCAATATAAGCATCACATAAATTGGTGCCATATATAGCAGGAAATTTTGGATTCCCGCCATATTTTTCTAGTCTCAACTAGGAAATTAATGAAGTGATCTCTAGACCTTTCCACTATAAAAGGACGGCCTCCTTTGTATTTTGAACACAAACTTATCACTGTTCCCCATCGATCAGCGCTCCTCTCAACAGAAGACAAAACTTTTGGCCTTGCCCTTTTTTGATGGCGACTACGAGACTTGGCTGCTAGCTCTTAACTTCTCTACTTCGTTGCTTTTGTCTTTGGTGTTGTAGAAGATCATCAAGCAAACAATTAAGGTTATTTGTCTTCACGCGTTTCTTCATTAATAATTGAGATAACCAATGGCCTGTGCTGACTTTTTTATTTATTTTATAGACAGATAGGGCTTGCTTGCCACTGATTCCTTGCCTTGGGATTCGTGAATTATTAAAGCATAGAGGAAACTGAGGTACGTTTCTCTGTCCTCTTCTGATGATTTTTGTTTTATATACTTTCATAATCTGCCTCAATCAATCTTTGTTCAATTGTCCACATGTTCTGACGATATATATATAAATAGATGCCCCCATGTGCAGACCCAAAGCATGATTCCATGATTCCATGATTCATTCATGCTTTCCTTCTAATCATTTTCTTTCACATGCCATGACGTCATTGCTTTTTTTTATTTTTATTTTTTTATTTTATTTTATTTCAGATGTTGCACAGTTCTGAAAATATTTTTTTTTCTCCTCTCCCTTTTTTTCATGACGTCACCTCTTTTTTTAATGTTGCACAATTTCATATGTATTTCAATATATATATTTTTTCTTTCTTTTTCAAGGTTTTAGTGACCATTGAAGAACGCGAACGACCTAAGTGTTTGGATTTTTCCTCCTCTTGATTATGGAAAAATCTACTCAAAGCAATTAGGCTTTGCGTGTTTGTCGACATCAAGGAGAAGAACGTGAACGTCCTAAGTGCTTAGATTCCTCCACCTTTGCACGTGGTAGGGTCCACTAAAAGCGGTTAGACTTTGCATATTTGGTGGCTCATGAAGAGAAGAACGCGAACATCCTAAGTGCATGGATTCCTCCACTTTTGTGCATGGTAGGGTCCACTGAAAGCGGTTAGGCTTTGCATACATCATCAGACACTTGTGATCGCGCTTCTCATCCTTTTGTGGCCATGCCTTTCTTCAAGTGCTCCAAGAAAGGGACAGTCACCATTCTCGAGGATCTGGAGGACACTCAAAGTGATGGCATTACTCTGCAGGTGTATCCATCGTTGACTGGGCCACAAGCAATCGATGTTCCTCCTTATGACCAGCTCATATCCTCCAGTGGACTCATGTGGCACCTCGCCAACTAGCTAAACAGAGATCTAGCCACGACAAACAAAGCTTCTTCGCATCATGATCAAAACAACCATAAGGTCCCGTTCACGCTTCTCAGCGATCGTATATGCAACAGTTCAGTGCAGTGGAGCAGTGAATTTCGAGCAAACGGGGGATTTCTTACACAGAGTTCTACTGGGAATGGGTAGAAAATATCTTAAGTAGGAATGGCAAGCTTACCTGGGAGGCTCTCTATCGAGCGATATTAGCTTCACTATTCAGCTATGACCTTGTTGCCCCTGTCATACGGGCTTTCTGTCCTCCACACTTCTAGAGGGGAAATGTCCATCTCCCTCTGGGATTTGGACCAACTTGGAGCTTTGCACATTGCCAGACGATTTTATGATGAGGTTATTCCAGCTGCTGAAGAGCTTTCTGCAACAAGCAAAGGGAGTCAACAAAGCCGCTATTTGTTTCTCGCATACCATAAGGTCTACAAGGAAGGCCAAGGGCAGAAATTGAAGATAGCTTCATGGATATGATACTAGTATGGAGGAGCTTTGCGCTATAACAGGCCTCCGAACAAAAGCAACAGGTGTTTGACATGTAAATTCCAGTATGGCACAAACTGTCTCTTTTGAATGCGCTAGCGTGCCACCACCGTTGGGTGCAGTCATCGGGGCGGCCCTGGACCTGACTTCTTCTCAAACGATGTGGACGAGGAGAGCACCAACCTCGTCACAAGGTTCTTTTCTCTGGCTTCCGGAAAAGGACTTCTTGCCTTACTAGTAAGGGCTTTGGTTGTGATCTCTTCGGATCGCCGAATCGATACTCAACGTTGTAGGTTGAGCAGAGCAATCACTGGGAAGTTTGGAGATAGCACAGGGTTTTGCTAAAGCGTGACTTTAGCTTTGCGGGGGTTGCGAGGGCGTTACCCTTGCTTCGCTGATAGTATCGATGGCAGTAGCACTAACAGTCGGCTCTTGGAGAGACTAGGACAAGAAGTACGGTCGCCGGGTTTCAACTAGGTTGAAGGTTTGCTCCGGGGAGGCTTGATAATCCAAGCGATTGATTGATTTGAGAGTTGTTTTTGATTTGTCCTTGAAACCTGGTATTTATACCTAGGGTTTCGACTGTTCCTTGCCATAGAAGGATTATTGATTGAAGTTTCCTATTCAATCTCCGCTACCTGACTCTAATAAGGGCTAGTTTTCCTTATGGGTTTCGGAATGGACGAAGCTGTAACCCAATTCCAAGTAGATTTATTTTTGGGCGGCAGGTATCGGCCTGCTATGCTAAATCCACTAAAAGATCTTGCCAAAATTACTTTTGGGCTCAAACATTGCCCCCAGGCCCCGAAATCGAGCCCGCGAGAATGTAACTGATTGAAGGGGACTAAAATGACATGTCTGATGACCGAAACGATATCATTAATAAGGGTTGCGTCTATTCGCTTGGCAAAACGTCTTTTCGTCGCATCATTTCCCTCACAAAATCTTTTATTTAAATCCCGCAGCCACTCCAAACCTGTCACATCAGAAACTCTTTTAGTCTCCTAAAACCCAGAAACTCTTTTGTCCCAAACAATCCTCCTTACAGAAACCCAGAAATGGCTCCTCCAAAGAAAAAATTTTAGCGATCAGGAGGAAGAACTCAACGAGAAAGCTGCTCGCTCTTGGGGAACCGGAATTGGTGCCCGCTGTCGTATCCACACCAATATCCAGAAACCACTGCTTCTCAGGCTCCCAAATCAAAATGTTGGACTGGGCCCGACACCGCGAGATTCCATTCCAGCCGACGCTATCGCCCTCTATGGCCTACCCATTCGTCGACCCATTCTGGTCCTCTGAAGGACCCCTGGAGATTTCAGCAATTGGGGTGCACAAAAACATAGAGCAAAAATAGGGCACTGGCCATCCTCAATCAGCGCAGCGGAGCTTTCTTGGTATCGCAAAGCTCGAACGTGAGATCTGGCTCACTGGAACGCAGCAGGAATTACCCAAACTATTGATTTATGCTTTCACCTTCCTCGCGGTGGCAATCGCTCGCTACTCGCTGCCTTCCTTTGCTTTTGGAATACTGCCACCAACACCTTTGATTTCTGATTTGGCCAAATGAGTATTACATTATTGGATATTCTTACCATTACTGGATTGCCCATCGATGGTGAGCCCTATCTGCATGGCCAATTTGATTCTGACAACTTCTCATCAACCATGGCCCAAACTGGTCGCGGCGCTCATAGCAGCTCCTATCCGCGGTGGCTGGCCTATTACCACAAAGAACACAATGCGACTGGTGGCATTGCTTTTCTGGAGTATTGGCTCTGCAAGTTCATCTTCTGTATCTCCGCCAATAAGCCCACTGGTCCTTGGAGTTTCCTGGCCACAGCCCTCTACAACGGCCACCGCGTGGGGTTAAGACAACCAGTGTTGGGTGCCCTTTACCTTTCTCTATACCAGGCCACCATGCATCATTTCTGGCCCATTTTGGAACAAGATTTCTGGATTCAAACTTACTTTCCATTCTTCCGCCGCAACGATATTTCATTGCTACCACCGGTTGACGCCCTTCTTGGTCAATGGCTTTGTTGCGAGGCGAGGTACACATCCCCACCCTATTCTGAGTGTTTCTCATATTTGTACCTCCTGCACGAAATGCCTTACTGCGACTTAGTACTCAATAGGAGATTCCCCACTCCTCTTGAAAATGGGTTCCTTCCTTGGGCTCCTAATTATAGTGATCGCGCGCGCTTGGCTTTTCGCCGCGCGATATCTTGTTCAGACATTAGGCTTTCTGCTGATGAACTCAGTGATGAGCTTTATGCTCCCAACCACTTCGCTCGCCAGTTTGGTCTTATCCAACTAGTGCCATTCCCCCTCTATGATGCTTGGAACTACAACACTTCTTGGCGCAAAATTGGCCCCATTACTGGGCCTCCGCCAACTCAAAGCATGCTTGCCCTGGTTGATCTCCCTGATTGGGCTAACAATATCACTCCGGTGGTACAAGTAATGGTGGTCAGAAGTTTCCGTCAACTGCTAGAGACAAAGGGATGACGAGCTCTTCGCGACCATTTTTGAAGAGCTGAGATTTCCCTATGATGCTGATACCGAGTTACTTGCTCGCTTTCCTGAAGATGAGCCGCGACCTCCGCTACCTGAACCGGCTCTGCGACCTGCACGAGCTCCGGGCCCGGTCCAGGCTGGGATCGTCATTCATGAGCCTCCCCAAGAGGTAATTGTCTTATATTTTTTGATAGTCACTTTCTGTTTGCTCTTCCCCTTTTAATTCACGCTTTGTTGCATCAGGGAAGTGTGCCACCCTCTGGCGGTCATGCCGTTAATGCTCCTCAGGCCACTGGTTAGGCCGCGAAGAAGAAAGCGATAGCGACGGAGCCTGAAGTCGAAGACTCTTCCTCTGACGATGATGATCCACAAACAGTAAGGCCCTTGTCTTAAAATCTCATAATTCTGATATCTTCTTTGAAGCTTATTTTGACTTTACTTTAATCCTGACAGATTGCTGCCACTTTAGCCCGAAAACGTAGTTGCGCTGATCCCCGGACTGATCCATGGGCAGAAGATGAACCAGTCGCTGATAGACTGGTAATACTCATCTAAAATGAGCCATGACGTTTTGTTTTTTAATGTATGACTATATAACGCTCCTCCTCTGCAGGTTCGTCGTAGGTCATCAAGGCAAGTTGGGGAAGGATCCTCCGCTGCTGGCGAAGGTGTGTATGGTTCGCAAGTCCAAGAGCCAAATGGTTCTAATAATCCTCCCTCTCCAACTGCAAACAATATGCAGTTAGTTCTGGTCCCAACACAGGTTATAGATGATAGCTAGCCTGAGGTTAAAGAAAGAATGTCGCTCCCAGACACCTCCCACGAGCAACCAACTGCATCCCTCCTTCTTGGACAGGCAGCGCCTGATTCAGTTCCAGCGTCAGGTGAGATTGTCCAGGAACCTGTGCTAACAGCAACTCTTCGCGAGCCACCTGTTGAAGAGGTACCTCTCTTAACAAAATGTTTTATCATTAACCCCTGGCTTGGTTATTCTGACAATGCCTCCTTCTAGGACCCAAATGCTATTCCAAACAAGGAAGCGGCTATCATAGCCGGAGAGATAGTGGCCGAGAATCCTGCTGAACCTGTACTCGATGTGGTTGGTCAGGAGCCTGCCCCCTATGCCCCCAAGCCATTGAAGCCGGGGGAGTAGGGGAATACCCTGAGCCATTGCCAGAGGCAATACCTGTTGCGGAGCCTCTTGAGGCCCCTCTTGTCGCTGAGCAACCGCCTCCGTCCACTTTAGAACTGCTAGCTTGTGTGCTCGAAGTGACCCCTCCTCGGGTCGTAGATGATGCCAGAGAAGGCCTTCGTCGCCTTCTGGGCCCTGATATTCTAATTCCTGGCGCGCCCGCGAGAGTTTTGGAGTATCTGAGGGTACTTCTCCGCGAGGGGGCTATCACTGTAACCCAATTTCAAGAGGTTGACCAGCTGCTGCAGGATCTTCCCCAAGGGCTCAATGAGAGGGCGGTTGTGACTGCACAAGCCAGGCAGACTGGAACACACTACCAGACTCTTGCTCAATAGATGGATACTGCGCTTGATTTCACGGGTGACTGGGCTAATCTCATCAGGGATCTGACTCTCGAGAGAAACCACCTGCGGACCCAAATCCAGGATCTTCAGGCCCAATTAACTGATGTGACGGCTAGGCTTGCCCATGCGGAACCTTAATTAGAGCAACCCCTTGTTGCTTTTGAGACGTTGACCCATGACCTGGCCCAAGCTAATGTAGCAGCCCAACAGGCCGCACACGCTGCCACTGATGCTAGCTTTCGCCTGGATGAACTTTTCCTCCGCTTAACTCATGTAGGCCGGGGACTTTTAGGCCTCTGATATTAGGCCCATTAATTTGTATGAACAATATTACTACCAATAAATTAATTATTTAGCCCACTTTGTTGGCCCAAATTTCTTTTATCTCCTAGGCAATAGCTCTGTTCAATTCTTGCTTTAATTGCACAAAAACAGTTTCAAAAAGACAATCTTGAAAAGGAGCAGTTACCTCCTTGGAGACCGCTCTCTCGTCCATGCGTATTCAATTCCATTTATTTCTGATATCTCAGCATTTAATTCTATTGATATTCCCATTGATGGCGTTGAAACATCTTCATCTGCCCATATCCAAGGGTTGAGGCCACTGAGGCAGGCCTCTATAAATATCAATACTTTGGAAAGATGAAAACTTACGCAAACATGGCTTACCCAGAAATGACCTTGCAAGCCTTTCTCCTCTTCCTTCTATTCCTGAAATCTTCTCCATACGAGCTCGCCCTTATCCTCTAGATCTTAGGCTTTATGGCTTAATCTCACTGCCTGGGTAGGCCTTATGGCCTAATCTCAGGCAACCTCGTGTCTTTGGTCTATGAAAGCCTGGGTGGGACATCCTAGGTTTTGGGTAGGTTGAAGAACACGAGGAGCTCCTAACGCAGGGCACCACATGCTGGGGAGTCCCTCTCCTCAGATTTCTCTGCGCGGAGCAAAGCGAAGAAGGGCGAAAGGCCACTCGAGGCCGATTGCTCTTCTTCTGTGGCCTACCTCTAGGGTCTGATGAGCCGACTTCTGTTTTCCCCCCTAGAGGTAGGTGAGGCAACTGGGTCGCACTCCAGTGCTGATTCTGTCTCCATCCCGGAGGATAACCAACTAGAAGGGTTGCTATGGATTATTTCCTTCCCTCTTCTTCCAGTACAAATGATAGCAGCTGCGACTCAGATCAAAGGAGGGTGAAGAGAAGAAGAGTAAGAGTGAATATTTCATCAACCCTTCTTACCGCAAGATCCGGAAGCTCATAGAAAACGTGAATCCTTATTAGTTGTTTTAGCCACTTTCTGGCTTTGTATATCGTTAATGTAATTTTCTTGAACACATTGTCTTACTTTTGGCCGCAAAGCCACTTCATGAATGAAATATTCAAAATTTTCTTATTTGCTAAAAACAATATGATATAATAAGGCCTCTGGTATTGGCCCTTACACATTTTCCTAACACATATTGTCAAGGATATTAAACGAAAATGTTCAAAAAATTTGCCAGATGAATTACTGCAAAAATAATGGCTACTACTAAAATAATGGCCACTATGAAGGTCTTTATGCATAGAGTGTTGCCCCCCTAGTGTTCGTAGGTGGAGCGAAGACAGGTGAACGAGGCCGCAATGAAAAGGCCTAATTACTAGGGATGAAGCGAGCCAAAGGACACTATGTTTGCCCCCCTGTCCTTGCAACGGAAGAATCTAGGGGATCTTCAAATTCCCAAATGCTGGGGTAGTATTTCTTTAAGAACCTGCCATTGATAGGGTTGCGGTGGAGGTCGCCATCCAAATCTTTGAGGTGAAAAGCCCCACATTCTAGAATTCTATGAATCACAAAGGGCCCTTCCCAGCGTGGGGTCCATTTACCACGACCGGTCAACTTCTCACAAAATGGAAGGACTGCCTTCCAAATGAACTCGCCCTCTTTGTAACTGCGGTCGCAAGTTCTCTTATCGTAGGCGCGAGGGATGCGTTGCTTCTTCATCACTAAGTTGTCCAAAGCTTCTAAGCGCTATCCGCTAAGGTCTTCGTGCTCCTGCCACATGGCCTGGACGTAGTCATCACCAATCAAATGATGTTGATCTTGGACGCGTAGGGAGTGAACATTAATCTCAGAAGGTAAAACCGCGTCGTGACCAAACATGAGTGCATAGGGCGTTGTGGCAGTAGGAGTTCGCTTTGAAGTGAGATAGGCCCACAACGTTTCATACAATGTCTCGTGCCATTGGCGAGGGTTTTTAACAAGCATCTTCTTCAGTAGGGTAATGATAATCTTGTTACGGAGTGTAATAAGGTGTACTGTGGAGAAACTGGATGCCCAAGTCGTTGACGAGCTGCTCCACATCACCACCCATAAATGCTGCTCCCATGTCCGATACTAACACCTCGAGGACGCCGAACCTGCATATAATATTTTGAAAGATGAATTGGCGAATGGTTGCTCCAGAGGCCTTCTTCAAAGGTTCAGCTTCCACACATTTAGTGAAGAAATCTGTAGCGACGATGATGAACTTGTGTTGGAGTGACGAATGGGGATGAATCATGCCAATCAAGTCCAACGCCCAGCCTTGCGCATGCCAAGGTTTAATAATAGGCTACATGGGAATATTGGGAATATGCTGAACTGGTCCATGCGCCTAGCAATCCTGACAGCCTTTCGCGAATGTGATACAGTCTTTCAAAATGCTGGGCCAATGATACCCATGTCGCCTGATGAGCCAACGCATCTTTGGACCCGCTTGATGGGCTCCAAATATGCCAGCATGTGCTTCTCGCATCAACCGCTTCGCTTCGTGGCCAAACACACACCGAAAATCTATGCCATCTTCGCCGCGTCAGCGCAGCTCATCGCCTCTGAGGAAGTAATTTAAGGCAAGAAAATGAGTCTTCCTGTCTGCAGCGGCGTCTGGTTGCTTTAGGTAAGCAATCAAAGGGATGTGCCAGTCTATATCAATAGGTTCGAGGACCGCGATGACTAGATCTTCTGGCGGGTCAGGTCGCGCTAGCCAAGAAGGCAGCATGCGTCGTTCAACTTTCAGGATTCGCTCGCGAACCCCATATTTCAAAGTAATGCCTGTAGCTAGTTGAGCAAGTTCGTTGGCCGTAAAGTTGCGCTCGCGAAAAATATATTCCAAATCCACATCATTGAATTGATCCAAAAGTTCAATGGCGCGATTCAAATATGGTACAAGCAAGCAGCTCACTCACCTGTACTTCTCTTGAAGTTGATTTATGACAAGCAAAGAATCACCGCGTACTTGGACATCTCTTACTCCTAGCTCCAATAACACCTCTAGGCCAATAATGAGGGCCTCGTACTCTGCTTGATTATTGGTGCACTTAAACTCTAATTGGAAAGAATAAGAAAAATGAAAGCCCGCTGGGTTTTCCAGAACAATCCATGCCCCTGCTAGTGTTTCTGTTCTTGAGCCATCAAACAATAATATCCAAGGTTGAAGGGAGATTGTGGCTTGATACCAAATAGCGTATTCTGGAATGCGCGCCAAATTTGGTCGAGTTATGGTTGCGGTCACTATCTCTAACTCTTTAACTGTGGGGACATCCAACATAGGGTGATGTGCTAGAAAGTCTGCGATGGCTTGTCCCTTCACTGCTTTCTGTGGAACGTATTGTAACGAGAATTCGGATAAGGCCAGTACCCACTTGCCAATACGACCTCGCAGGATAGGTCGCGAAAGCATGTACTTAACCAGGTCAGTTTGAGCGATAATGCAAGTGGTAAAGGATAACATGTAGTGTCGCAACTTGCATGCTGAGAAGTACAATGTAAGACACAATTTTTCCATGGGAGTATACCTGGTTTTGCAATCCGTCAGTGTCCTACTGAGGTAAAAAAATAGCATGCTTGACACCTTCCTCATCATCCTGGGCCAGTAGGCTACCAATGGACGCCTCAGCTGCTGAAATATACAGCTTTAATAGAAATCCAACTCTAGGTGGAACGAGTACTGGCGGGCTCGCCAGATAGGCCTTAATTTTGCCAAAAGCCTCTTGGTGTTGAGGTTCCCACACAAACTCGTTTTGTCCTTGTAGTCTCAGTAGTGGGGAAAAAGGCTGGATTTTACCTGCAAAGTTAGATATGAAACGTCTCAGGAAGTTGATCTTACCCAGTAATCGTTGTAACTCTTTCTTTGTGCGCGGGAAGAGGCGTTGATGACTGCGCTTGCCTTATCCTCAGGGACCTCAATACCCCTTTGATGGACGATGAAGCCTAGAAAATCACCTGCTTGAACTCCGAAAATGCACTTGGCGGGGTTCATCTTGAGCTTGTGCAGCCGCATCCGCTAGAAGACTTTCTTGAGATCCGTGATGTGATCCCCGCGCTGGTTGGACTTGACGACCACGTCATTAATGTAAACCTCTAAAATCTTGCCCAGGATGTCATGGAAAATCAGCTTCATGGCTCTCTGATACGTTGCCCCAGCATTCTTCAGTCCAAAAGGCATAACCACGTATTCAAAAACGCCCGCGAACCCTGGACAACGGAACTCGGTTTTGTGTCTATCTTCCTCCGCAACTAGAATCTGGTGATACCCAGCAGTTCCGTCCATGAAGGATAATAATTCATGTCCTGCGACTGCATCTACCAACATATCTACGACCGGCATGGGGTAGACGTCTTTAGGAGTAGCGACATTAAGGTCTCTGTAGTCCACGCAGACCCTCATCTTACCATTCTTCTTACGGACTGGCACGATATTGGACAGACACTGATTGTATTTGGCCACCCGAATGATGCCTGACCTGTGCATCTTTTCAACTTCTTCTTTGACCAGAACTTGGGTCTCGGAGTTCATTCTTCACGGCTCTTGCTTCACAGGCCTCTTGTCAGGGAGTGTTGGTAGTTAATGGAAAACCAAGTCCCGTGATAGGCCGGGCATGTCTTCATATTTCTCCGCGAAGCAGTCTTTGAATTCTAGTAATAATTCAATGTGCCTCTGTTTCTCGCTAGGCTCTAAGTAAGCGCTGATAGCCACTTCCATAGGTTCAGCTGCTGTTCCAAGATTGATTTCTCTGTAGGATCCCTGACCTTTGGAGGGGTGTCATCCAGCGTTGCTGGAGCCAGCTAAATCTCTTCTTCGTCTTCCTTTTCTTGGTCAGAGAACTCCTCGTTGACAATTTCCAAGGTCGCGACACGATCATAAGCCTCTTTTTCCACCAGGTACGAGGATAGTCTTTCGTACAGCGAGTGGAAAGCCTCTATCCCTCCCTCTGGAAGGTTGTAATCCATTAATCGTTTAAGGGTTTGGGCACAGCGTGGCCAGGCCTTTCCAAGCCTTCTTTTGCGAGCGTAAGCCCCCACTGTACCAATTCAGAGGCCGTCACCCCTGTGGGGCAGCCTTTGTCATCGATGCCACTGACTTGCAATGGAGTAATTGGCTCCAAATAGTACCTAGCATCTACATAGTTCGCGAAAACTGGGAATGGGCGAGGATCCGCTTTAATCACCTCAGCTTGATCTGTTACCCTATTCCACATCACCAGTTCCTGGTGGAGAGTTGAAGGAACACAATAGCTCCGGTGAATCCAGTCGGGCCCTAGGATGACGCTATAAGCCGCGTAATAGTCTGTCATGAAGAAAGCATAGACTCCCTCTGCTGGTCCTACCTTGATACGTAGAAACAATAAGCCCAAAGTCTTTGTGACTGTCCCCGCGAAGTTGTTCAGCGTGAGGGATGTAGATTGGATCTTCTCTTTCTTGATCCCAAGTAAATGCATGGTTCTTGTGGTGATAACGTTGACAGCGGCCCCTGTGTCGACCATGACCTTGCTGACCTTAGTGCCAGCAATCTGCACTGTTATATATAAAGGTCGCATGTGCTAAACCATCGTGGGCTTTGGTCTTGTAAAGCTCATAAAGAAACCTTTACCCTTAGCGTCGTCAGTCTCAAGAACCACTGCCTCTGCTAAAGGTGTTGTTGCAGCTGATGTGATTTGCAGAGGCTGATCGGTACCTTCTTCATTCTCCACACACTCCTGCGCAGCGATTGGCAAAGCATATCTCGCGGGAAGTACAAAGACCATATTGCAGGAAGTATCAACCGCCTCAGTTTCGTCTATGTCGTCATCTAGGTTGAGTTTCAGCTCTCCAACTAGGATGTCAGTGTTGAACTGCTTCGCCAGCTGGTCTACCAATGACTTTCTGTAAGGCCCTTTACCTCACACTGTTTTTGTTCCTGCAGCTCGGCCATTAACAATGGCGGGTTTGATCTTTGTTCCCCTGCAAGTATCTCCTTTAGGGGCGCGACCACCAGACTTTGGACTTTTTTAGGTCTCCATTGTAAAGCTTCTGCAGTGCTGCCCTTGCCCCCCAATCTCTCAAAAACTGAGGGTTTGGCTTCTGGTTCCTCTCGAAACAACCTACCCTAACATGTGGCGGCCTAGTTGGCAAGTTGTCTTTCCTAGCTAGCGGAGGTGTCCTATCTGTAGTGATCCTGTAGAAAACACTAGGCTTAGAGGCTCTTGATTCTGAGCGCGCCTGTTTTTGAAAGCTGCGAGGTGCCACCAATGGCTTAGGAACTAATGCCTCCATCTCCTTCTGATATTGCTCAGAAGATTTAACCAGTTGCGACGGCTTGATCAGGCCCTGATCCAGAGCTTCTAAGGCGCGCTTGGCTTCTCAGAACCTGCACTGCAATTTCCTTTTCTTGGAAGGGCTGATCTCCACTGCTTTCCCCTTCTCTCTAGTATACCATTTGCTTTCCTTGATGGTGGACGTTGAAGCAGGAGGAATGTAAGGTTTGGTCACGACATCTTTGTGCTCATTCCAAGCCCTTCCTTCTTGTTTCTAATCGGCCGCGGCCGCTTTCAATTTCTTGAACTAGTTGGAATCCTTTGGGGATGGTGGTGACTTTACCTCATCTCTCGCCTTTGGGCTAGAAGGTTGGTAGTTTCGTGATGGTGAAGCCCATTTGATTGGCGGGAGGGAACCAAAACGAAATGTCTGCTCGACTTCTGCGTGCGACACTTGGATGCTGAATTCTTCTTTGCATCGCGAGCAAAGGACTACTGGTAAGGCTTCGTTGATGGGCTTAGCTTTCTTCTTTACAGGGATTTCTTCCCTTCATCCCTCTCTTCTTTCCCCTTTGTAGTCAAATCCAGGGTTGGTTTCCTCTGGTTCTTCTTGGGCCAGTTCACATCAACCATACTGACTCCAGTATCCGGAAAAGGGTTCAAGTCTACTAGTGCTGCCGCGGCCGCCGAAGCTTCTACCTGCAAACTGCTGTTATTGAGCCATACCTGAATTTGGTCCTTTAGCTTCACACAATCAGCTGTGTTATGGTTCCACAAGTTGTGGAATTTGCAGTACTTCTTCCCTTTCAGCTGATCCGGTCGAGGGAAATGGCCAAAGTCTATTTTCACCATCTTCGCGGCAATCATCTCATCCAGAATCTCATGTGCCTTATTGGCATCATATGTATATGTCGCGAACTCAGGTTTGGAGAAAGCCACAAACTTGAGCTTGAAAGGCTACTGCTTGAGGGTTGAGTTCTTCCTACCTGTCAACTCTAGCGCGGAGATGTCGTTCTTCTCTTCTTCAGCTTCATCTTCACCCTGGAAAACCTCTTCCCCTTAATGGTGATAGTAAGGATCATAGGTTGGCTATAGGTATCTAAGAGCTGCTACTGTGCGGTGTTTCCCTGGCACATATGTTCCTTTGGATGCATTTTTCCTAGCATCAGTCTCTCTGAGGAGATGCTCAAAGCTACCCACCTCTGTGATCAGTTCTCCCATTGACTGGATCATGCTGCCATGTTGCTTCTTTCGTTGGCGCAGTTCCAAACCCTTGATCGCTAGCTTGACTAATTCTTTTTCAGGAAGGAGCACACTCAGTTTGGTTTTCTAGATCTGAAAGCGTTGAAGATAGGCAACGGCAGACTCGGTGGGTTGTTGGGACATCTGAGTAAGACAGGCCAAATCGACCTCGGGCTCAATGGCTCCAAAAGTTTCTCGGAAGAGCTTTTCCATTGTGGGCCAATCTGCCACTGTTACTGGTCGGAGTTTGGAAAACCATCTAAAGGCGGCTCTAGAAAGAGAAGTGCCAAAGATCCTGCACTTAAGGATGTCATCATTCTGGTATTGGCCGCATTGCACCCTGAACCTGGCCAGATGAGTGGCTGTGTTCTCAGTGTCCTCCCCTGAAAAAGTAGAAAATATGATATTCTTATAACCTCTTGGAAAGGGCACGAACATTATATATGGAGGGAAAGGTCCCTTATAGACCCCATCCATTTGGGCCCTAGGGTTAGACAGCCTGATCATCTCCTCTACCTCTTCACGTCTCACATACTCTAGACCAAGAGGAGGAGGATGAGGAGGATTCGCCACAGTCTGGCGAGCAACCTGCAAGGGTACGGTTTGGCTAGCAGTCGCTGTTCGTTCCCTTAGGCGAATAGTCTGGGGATTAGCAGACTGCTGAAGAGTTACCTCTGGTACGGGCAGATCCTTGACCAACGCTATTATATTGACAGGGTTGCCTGCCTGGTCAATGCCGTAGTAATTGTCTGGGAGTTCATGGTAGACATTCTCCGCCCCGTCGCTGTTGTACTGAGTAAACACTACAGGATCAGCTAGAGTACCATCACCAGTCTTCTAGATCTTATCCTTTTGTGAGGCTGATGGAGCAACCTTGTTACCATCAATCACCAAAGCTCTTTCCTTATTTCTGGTTGATGCGGCAGTAGCCGTTGTAGGAGGTGTGGCCATATTACTGCTAGCCTTCTCGCGAGTGTTTGGTGGTATATACTTACCAGAACCAGAAGGCTGACCAAGTGAGTCGAGGATGGCATTAGGATCACCTAGAGCTTTGTTCAATACTTCTTTAGCCTGGTTCAATTCGGCTCTCTGCATGGCGACCTCTGTTGCAAGATTAGAACCATCCTTGCGAAGACCTGCCAAATCTGATGCAGTCTGCTTGGTTTGGCTCGCGATAACTTTCATAATTTCTTTTTGATGTTGACTCTGCTCATCAGCGATACCTCTGGCATGGGCCCTTACTGCATTCTCCAATCGTGCGATTTGTTGCTTAGTATCCTCAACACGTTGGGCAATGCGCTGGTCTTGTTCGCGTATAAGCTGGTCTGTTTTCGCAGTTTACCTATCAAAGTCAACAGCTACCTTTGCACGATGGTTCTCGATATTCTCCATGATGATCGCGAGTTTTTCCTCGAAGGTCGCTTCCTCTGGAATAGGCTTCGGAATGAAAGCCTCTCTTTCTTCACTTTCCGCAGCATCAGAAACAACAGTAGTGTTGACAGGCTCACTTGCCTGGTTAGTAGTGACACTTTGACCCTCAGTAGCGGTCGGGTGATTCTCTCCCTGTTCAGTTGACATGTTGGTTGATTGGGGGTAACAAGAAAACCTTTGAGTCACTTGTTCTTTAGAAAGACCACGACAGTCTGCGCGAAAGTGCGGTCTGTAAGTGGAGGTCTTATGCTTTGAGCAGTTAGCGTAAACCTTTTGATAAGGGTTTTCGCTTGACTTCCCAATGGTTACGTTCGCGAAAATCTACACGTCCCACTGGGCGTGCCAAAATGTTTGACACGTAAATTCTAGTATGGTACAAACTGTCTCTTTTAAATGCACGAGCGTGCCAGCACCGTGGGGTGCAGTTGTCGGAGCGTCCCTTGACCTGACTTCTTCTCAAATGATGTGGACGAGGAGAGCACCAACCTCGTCACAAGGTTCTTTTCTCTGCCTTCCGGAAAAGGACTTCTAGCCTTATTGGTAAGGGCTTTGGTTGTGATCTCTTCGCGTCGCCGAATCGATACTCAATGTTGTAGGTTGAGCAGAGCAATCACTGGGAAGTTTGGAGAAAGCACAGGGTTTTGCTAAAGGGCGGCTTTAGCTTCGCGGGGGTTGCGAGGGCGTTACCCTTGCTTCGTTGATAGTATCAGTGGCAGTAGCACTAACAGTCGGCTCTTGGAGAGACTAGGACTGGAAGTACGGTCGCGAGGTTTCAACTAGGTTGAAAGTTTACTCCGGGGAGGCTTGATAATCCAAGCGATTCATTGATTTGAGAGTTGTTTTTGATTTGTTGTTGAAACCTGGTATTTATACCAAGGGTTTCGACTGTTCCTTGCTATAGAAAGATTATTGATTGAAGTTTCCTATTTAATCTCCTCTACCTGACTCCAATAAGGGCTCGTTTTCCTTATGGGTTTCGGAATGGGCGAAGCTGTAACCCAATTCCAAGTAGACTTATTTTTGGGCTGCAGGTATCCGCCTGCTATGCTAAATCCACTAAAGGATCTTGCCAAAATTACTTTTGGGCTCAAACAACAGGAACAAAAGAGACCTGCTCCCGAATGTGTTTAATCCATCTGGCGAGATCTATGAGATCTGACAACGAACTCTTGCAGACCTTGCAGTATTTGATGACTTAGGCATGGAGGGTGAAGATATAGAGCCCACCTATTTGACTGCCTTTCTTGCTTGTTGGTTGTGCCTGTTTGGTTTACCAAGAGACAACACCCGTTTGATTCGTCTGGGAGTATTCAAAGTTGCCAGAAAAACGTCACAGGGTCTAAAATTTTGCCTAACAGTACCGGTGTTGGCAAGCATTTATCAGGGTTTGAACGAGATCTCTGTTTCCGGTGATCCAGGTAATTGTTCAGCTGCTCCTCCTTTTCATTATATATACGTATGGCTAGCAGAGTACTTGGGCACCCACTTTCAATCTCCACTTCCCAACGACCTAAGGCCCCGTATGTTTGATAGGAGCATTTTAATGCGACGTTTTAATTGTTATTTCCTCATATTTACTTAGTTATTTCCTTAAATGAATCCTTCTTGTTTAGGAAAGTTACTATTTTTAGGAAGTTTATATTTTTAGTAATAGTTTCTATTTTTAGGTCCATGGAGCAAACAAAGCTGAAATGAGCTCAAAAACAGAAAGAAAAGCTAGGGAACGTTGAAGAGAGCTGAGACAAGGCACAAGGGCTGCATAAATGAGCTGAAATGAAGAAATAAAGTTTTTCTAGTCCAGCCAGGAAATCCTATTCAGAAGAGGAAACTGTGTCAAGCAAGACTCATGAGCCAACCAAGAAGCATAAGGAAGATATTTTTGAGAGAATTAAATTTGATTTTGCCGTGGAAATTGGGTGGATATTATGGAAGTGCTGTGAAAATCAAGAGAGAATCAAGGGGAGGACGTTAAAGATAAGCCTTGGAGAGTTTTAAGGGATGGTGTAACAAGAAAAGGTTCAAAATGCGTCCAGATACATTGTCAGGTCCACTTACCAAGGTGCATCCTCCCAAGCCTCTGAACACCATAGCCATTTCTGAGGCCTCTCTTGGTGGAGCTGCTATTATAGATGCTAGTCAATGACTTTGTGATATTCGTCAACAAGCTGCTATCGCAGTTTGTGAACAAATTGAGGATATGATAATGAAGCACTCCTCAAAGACCATTCTTTCCAGCAAGGGGGAACTTGAAAAGCTGATATCTAGGCTTAGCTTTTATGGGATTGATCCTTCATTCATAAGGGGCAAAGTTGAGGGATTGTTGACTAGTGCTGACCAATACAACTTGGCACGGCTTGCTTGTTCACGCAAGGCTACTCCAGGCACACGTAATCAACGTCTAGCTGACACTGAGTCAGAAATTGCAAAGGTCACTTCAATTCGTCAAGCTGACTCTGATCATCACCAATCTAAACTCAAGTCTTTGGAGAAACTAAAGGAGGAACATTGAAAATTGGAGCAAACAGTGACTTCACTAGACAAGAGACTTCTACTACAGGAGAAGAAGCTTGTTAACTTAGAAAAAATGAAGACTCAAATCAAAGAGACCCCCGAGGTGACCACTGCAGAGCTTGAGACGACAAAATCATTGCTAGATATTTTTGAGAGCCACTGTAATAGCTTCAAGGGTTGACTTGGGTGTGAAAAGCTGTTTTCCATTCGTAGTTGATGATGATTTTTTTCACTTTCCTTTATTACTTGTAATAAGTCAAACTTTGACAGTCATAACTTATTATGGAAATAAAGTACTTTTCTATTTATTTACTTTATATTGTAAACAAACCCTTTATTTTTATTTGATGTGACTGAACTTGAGATTGTTATTCCCAAGCTGCCTACATATCCTTCCAATGAAGGAATCAAGTCATCACGTAGTTCAAGGGTTTATGGATGATGTGAATTTTCAACTCAACGAACTTTTTTTATATTATTTTTTTCTGTGCCATGTGCAGTTTAGGCTCATGCTGGCTAGGAGCGTCTTCTTATGCTCTTCAAGCGTAGTACCTCTTCAGGAACTTTCCATTTATGGGGCCAATTCTCAGGCCATCTTCTGCCACAATTTTGTAGGCTCCGTTGGTGTAGACTTTGCTGACGACATAAGGTCCAACCCATTTTGACTTGAATTTAGGACCAGTCTTGTGTGTCATGATGATAGGTCTGCACACGGCAAGCACTAGGTCACCAACTTGAAAGGATCGGGGTCGAACCCCTTTGTTGAAAGCTCGTGACATTCGAGCTTCGTAGCATTCCAATTGTTGTTGCTCGTCAAGTCTCTTTTCATCTAAGGCTTCCAACTCCTGAAGGCGTAACGTGACATTCTCTTCATCAGTCAGTCCTTCTTGCAAAGCAATCCTCAGAGATGGAATTTGCTTCTCCAAGGGTAAGACAGCTTCAACACCATCTACAAAGGAGTAAGGTGTAGCTTTCGTGGGAGTTCTATATGTCTTTCTATAGGCCTAGAGCGCCTCACCCATTCTTTCATGCCAATCCCTTTTTGTTTTGCTGACAACTTTCTTCAAAACATTACACAATGTCTTGTTAAATGCTTCAGCCAACCCATTAGCCGGGGCGTTGTACATAGAAGAGAAGTGCAGCTTGAAGTGATATTTCTCACAAAGTTTCTCCATGGCACTATTGGAAAAGTACTTGGCATCATCTGTAATGATGCAGTGCAGAACACCATATCGTTGAATGATATTCCCTTTGATGAAGTCTATAACGTTTTCTTTCTTTATTTCCTTACACGGCATCGCCTCTGCCCACTTTGAAAAGGAATCCGTAGACGCTAGAATGTATGAGTGACCGGGGAAGGATTTTGGAGTGATGGGCCCTACAGCATCAAGTCTCCACACATCGAAGGGTAGGAAGAAATCATTGGATGCAATGGCTCTGGTGGTTGATGGATGAATTTTGCATGAAACTGGCAAGCTTGACACCTTTGTGCATACTCCATGCAATCTTTAACCATGGTGGGCCAATAGTAACCGATCCTCTTCACTAGCTTGAAAATGGAGCTTAGGACCTGACTAGTGAGCTCCGCATACTCCTGAATGAGCTTCGTCCGTAGCCTTAGCAACTTCTTCTTTCCCCAGACATCTAAGAAGCAATCCATCAAATGATCGTCAATAAAGAGTCTCCTTGTAGTAGAAGAAGCGTGGTACTCTTCGTCTTATGTCTGGGCGTTGCTTTGGGTCATCGGAACGCTTATTTCGCTTGAGGTAATCAATCAATGGGTACCTCCAGTTATCATGGAGTCTTCATGCCAAAGCTCAGAGATTGTAGGTACGACCCACCGTTGGCAGATTGGAAGGTGTATGATTTCATCCTTTGATAATGCCAAAGCTGCTGCTAAGTTGGCCAAAGCGTCTGCGGTTTGATTTTCTTTTCTTGGCACATGCGTTAGTGTGACAGCATCAAAACCCTTTAAGAGTTGTGTGGTGAGCTGAAAATCAGGAACTAAATCCTCTTTCTTCACTTCATAGATAGTTCGTAATTGATCAACTACTAACTTCAAGTCTCCATACACCTCTAGATTTGAGATTTTCATTTAAGTTGCGGTTTGCAGTTCCATAATTAGCGCTTGGTACTCAGCAACTGTTAATGTCTAAGATTTGAGCGGTAGCCCAAATCTCGGTCAATGCTGGTCTGGTGGGCGGACCGCTACTTGTGATGTTCTCAGAGCTTCCGCTATCTGTCAAGTAAAATACAAAGGGCGTCAGAGGGAGACCGTATTGGGCGGTCTTCTCTTCTCCGATACCTAAGTTAGTCAATGTATTTGTGTTGACAGACTAACAGTAGGTAAGTAGTAAATGCTTAATTAATGAGGAGAGAGGAGTGGACCTTTCATAGGTGGGGAAGAGACTGATCTCTTCCTTGCTTTCGATGTGGGACTGATATGGTTCAGTTCACAGCTTCTGAGGCTTCAGTGAGGCTATCTAGGCGCTGCGCGTGATGGCACGTTAGCGGTGATCTGGGGGTGAGCCGGGGCTTAGGTGCTAGCCCGCTTGGCGGTGTTTCCGTAGGTCACACCGTTGATGGTTGTTGGTACCGCTGGTGGTAGTATGAGCGTGGCACATTATAGCTAATTATGCTTGGCAAATGCTCATGTAAGTACAAGTCCCCTAAGTCCCCAGTCAAGGAGGGCAATCTTGGTTGGGGAGTTGCCTATCGGTTTGAAGCGTTACTTCTGCTAGACTTGCGATAGCATAATTAGCATCAGTGCGTTGTCAATCATGGATTTGTTATGAGCAAACGCTTTATACCCTTTCAGGTGGGGCCTTAGGAAGTCCCCCACTCCCCGGCTAATATAGGCCTCCGTTTGACCAGCGTATTGTTTGGTGAGGGGGATTTACGCTGAGCCGCGGGTATTGGGTAGCGAGCCCAATCTTTGATACCTTAGTGGCGGGGTCAACATGCCTGATCAGGGCCGTCAAAGACTGTTGACATGTCCCCTTATCCCGGAGGGACATAGCTCGACTACAACGCCACTTGGCGGTCGTTGTCAGCATGAGGTGTTGCCTCGAGATTCACCGCTGGCGGGACTCCCTCCGCTGATAGAAAGAGGTAAGAAGTGTCGCGGGGACCTTCTTGGTTGAAGCTCTGAGAGCGGTATTGTACTCAACGGAGACTGCTATGTTCCAAGATGAAAGGGAGAAGTCCTGCTAGCGGTGTTGCGCTTAGCTGAGACTATCTCTTGCGAGATGGAGAGAAGTTCTGCTAGCGGTGTTGAGCTTAGCGGAGACTCTCGCCTGCAACATGAAGGGGAGAATTTCCCCTAGCGGTGTTGCGCTTAGCGAAGACTATCTCGCTTGCAAGATGAAGAGAAGTTCTACTAGCGGTGTTGCGCTTAGTGGAGACTCTCGCCTGCAAGATGAAGGGGAGAAGTTCCACTAGCGGTGTTACGCTTAACGGAGACTATCTCGCTTGAAAAATGAAGAGAAGTTCCGCTACCGGTGTTAGCGGAGACTCTCTCGGTTGCAAGATGAAGAGAAGTTCTGCTAGCAGTGTTGCGCTTAGCAGAGACTATCTCGATGATTGGTATACTTGCTCTTTGACTGTTACTTTGGATAGACGCTACGTCTGACAACGCCCGACACGTGAACATCATGCATTGGGTTAGCATGTGGGATAATGTCTCCTCAGCACGCCCGTATCTTCGGCATTAATGCGAGTAATTATTGCGTCACCTCGGTTAATCCAAAGAGTAAGTGTGATCGTAGCGCATGTGTATGGCTGTCGTGTGATTTCATTTTTCAGCGGATAACTTAGATTTGTTTGATGTTGACATAAAAGAGAGGGAAAATCAACAGGGTTTTGACATCTTCTGCACTTCAAACCTACCTTGTTGTCATCAAGCTTTGCTTTCTGAGAGTTAAGGAGTGCGTTATGCAAATCGAGGGAGACCGTTGCCCTGTTGTAGCACGAGAGTTGCCGAAGTGAAGACGAACATCTCCAAGTGTCCCAACGTTTCCATATTTCAAGTTGGTAATCCGAGCTCCGTGCTTGTTTCATTGTTTTTGTCAGTTTCTGCTTTTGCTATTTGAAGTGATTTCTGCTATTCCCCGGTGTGTTCTGAGGGTCTAGAATGATTTTTGGGGATGGGTTTAGGTGTTTGACAGAGAGTTGAGGTTTATGGATTTGCTAGATGGTCGAATCCGGGTTTTGAGTGTATATGCATTGTGTTCTTGTTTTGGTATTTTTTGGATTTTCAGGGTATGGTTGTTCTTGATGTTATTGGCTAAAACCTGTCAAAGGGATAGTTTAGATCATTTTGGAACGAACTGACTTGTTTAGGGTGTTTACGATGGCTAGCATCATAGAGATCTTGAGCAGTGAGGGTTCCGAGTTTGACGTGACGTTGAGCGGTTCCAATAGGATATTTATTGACTCGTTGCATCCGTCTGCCCTTGCAGGAACCTCACTATCAGAATTGATAAACATCGCCGTTACAGACCATACCCTGGGAAGTAGAGATGGGTCGTGTTGGGCGTCCAGAGAGTTCTAGGGCAAGGGAGGACACTACCGCCCTCCAACGGCGCGAGGATAGGCTAGCTAGTAATAACGCCACTAGCAGCTTCGTTGGTGGGGAAGAGGCTGGCGGGGAAGAGATAGAGTCAGCCTGGGTCCTTCGTGATGGTACTCCAGTTGACTAGGCGGGAGGGCCGATGACTGTGGCCTTCATAAATCGATTGAAGCGGGTGCTTCGCCTTCTTGGCACAGTGAAGTTGCGTCTGCCGACAAGGGATGAGAGGCAACTATTCTGCCAGTGGGGCATGCCACCGTTCACGAGGCCATCTTCCATCAGGGGGTTACACTTCCACTACTGCCGAACCTCCAAATCTTGGTTTGCGAGTTTGATCTTGCCTTTGGGCAAATTTGTCCTAATATGTGGCGATTGCTGATAGCATTGAACTCGCTCTGGCGTCTGTCTGGCTATGAAGGGCTAACTATGGCAGAGGTACTTCACTTCTACGAACTCGTCTATGTGAGTCGCCAATGGTGTAGCAGACAGGTGAACCTGTCCCGTCGTCAGGAGGCACCCAAGTTGATTGAGAACCTAAAGGATTCCATGTCCCCCTGGCGGGCTACCTTCTGAGTTGCAACCACGGGATGAAAATACGATGCGGGAGTAAACGAAGGGGCGCCGACGTTTAGGATTAGGTCAGAGTTCTGATAGGAGCATAAAATGCGACAAATTTATAGTTTAACCCCCTACACTTTTGCTTAGTTATTTCATTAAAAAGATCAAACTAACTTTGTTATTTTCTTAGGAGGTTTGTGGAGCAACCATGGAGAAATAAGAGCTCAATTGAGGCAAGTTAATTCTCGGATGTATAATAGTGATGAAAAAGATGAAAGATGACCATTTATGCAGTCAGAAACAAAGAAGGAAAGCTTGTGGAAAAATTCGTGCAAAATAGTTGCGGATAAGCAGAAAATAGAATACTAGAAGCTGCCTTATTTTCTTGTATTTTGGCGAGCTATTTTGAAGAATCTTTGGGTGGAACTATGAAGAACAGCCTGACCAAATGAACTCCAAATAAGTTGAAACTTTCCAGATCCATTCTAGAAATCCTAAGCAACATTTCTTATGCAGAGTACAAGAGCTAGATAGGAGTGGAAGGCCTTTAAAAGACGAAAACTGCAAATCGGACCTGAACGCATTCTGGAAGAATTTCTGGCCAAAATACTATTCCAAAAGCTCTGAAATTTTACCAGGATGATTTACATCCATGGAGAAACATTTGTTATGAAGAGGTTAAAGGCAAATTCCGAAGTTTTGATGGAGATTCAATTAAAGTAGCAGAAAATCCACCATCATCATCACCCAAAAACCTAATTCCATGTTTCAGGCATCATGTTCTCTCCATATTACCCAAAAATCCACCATCATCACCTAAAAACATTTCACGTTTTAGGGTGTAATCATCATGTTTTCTCCATCATTACTTGCCCTAATTTACTCCATCTTTTCCATAACTTTTTCCCTTGTTTTAGGGATCCATTACCACTATTCATATTTTCTATAATACTTGGTTTCTCTCTTTTTCTTCCATTCATCATTTCACTCTTCTTTCTCTTCCCTATATAAACACCTTCTCCTCTCACTCTCAAAAATACATTCCTTGAACCATTTCATCTGCTTGTCTCACCATTTCCTCTCCATTTTCCTTAGTTATCACTTCCTCTCTTCTCATTCTCTCACACATCTCTTCCATCACACATACACACCATCCACTGCCTAAATCAGAAACCACGCCTCTATACTCTGCCCTCATCATAGGTCACAAGATCCCTACTCCAAGGAGAAGCCGTAGCCTCCATCTTCCATCAAATCATCTTCCATCATCCTGTCGTACTCCTGCTTTGAAGACGCCTCAAGCTTTCTTGAACAATAATCAAAGTGAGATTGTGATATCTACTACCCTCTACGGTTTATTCCTTATGTACTTTTCAATTTCAATATATGTAATTGGATTTCCAAACTATGAGTGAGTAATATTTTTTGTTGAGAACTAGTATGAAATCCTAGTTATGTGATGGATTTTTAGCTTTTGAATCTCTTTTTCGATTACAAGGTTTTGTGAATGCTTTGTTTGGTTTTGTTTTATAAAATCTTTTATACTTTTATGTCACTACTACAAAAAGTTAATCACACAACACTAATCACGCAACGGAACAGAAATCTTCTGTTGTGTGTTTAAGTAAAATCTATTGTACAACAGTATTAGTAATGTTCTGTTGTGTGAATGTCAACAAAGTGATAACTTTTTTCTCAGGACTACATTGCACAACACAATTAAGTATTGTCCGTTGTCTGAGTCTTAAAAATTTAGTGGCAGATTTTCCTCCACTCTCGAGTCTTGGTTGCCTCTTGAAATCTGAAATTTGGGGTACTTAGTACAACGGTGCATGATATTTCCGTTGTGTGATTGAAAACTAGACACCAAATTTTGAGGAAGCTTGCTTGGATATCTTCCACTAGGTAAACCTTGTGCAAGCTGTAGAAATTAGACAACAGAAGTTATACTTTTCTGTTGTGTGAAGTGGGAACATAGGCGGTAGCATTTTGAGCCAAAATGCAGCAGGCTGTAGATTTCCCTCCATGTTTTGACATTTTGATTTTATGTCATACACTCTTACGACAGTGTATTGTGTTTCTGTTGTGGGATCGACTTGAGAAGTAACATTTTGAGCCAAAATGTTGTAGGCGGCATATTTCCCTTCATGTTTTGGCTTTTAGATTTTATGTAATGCACTCTTACAATAGTTTGTTAGGTGTCTGTTGTGTGAGCGACTTCAGAATTTATTGAAGTTATCCCGCCCAGCCCTAGCCCCTAGCCGGCCATATCTTGTCCGAAAGAAAAATGAAACCTAAGCTTTCGAGAGCTCTCTCAGTCGTGAAACTCTTCTCTCTCTCCCTCCTCCACGAAACCCATCTCTCGAGCTCTCTCAATCGTGAAACCCCTCTCTCTCCCCCTCTCCACGAACCCCTCTCAGTCTCTCGATCTCCTTGCTTCTATTCTTTATCCCCTGAAATCCAAATCCTATTCAGCGATGGAGGAAATAGAGTGCCCTAGATCCACTCTCTCTCCTCCATTTCTCTCTCCTCCTCGCCTTCAAACTAGGGTGAATTGAAGAGATGCAGAAGACGAAGGTGTCCAAGACGATAGAGGCGAACGTGCTGTGCTGCGCTAACAAGGTGACGCTGTGCTTCGATGTCCTTAACCTCTTCACTCTCTGAGCACCGCAGCCACCTCCGCACAAAGCTCCAAAACAAACCACCTCCAGTCCCCAAAGACACCCTAGACTTCCCCCTCACAGGTATTTCAAGCTCTTTCGCTTTTGTAACTTTTGGTTTTTTGTGCTTTCATATGCTATTTTGCTTCGTCTTTCTTTGACTTTCTTGATCAATTTCAGAAAGCATCTACATACCCTCACAGGACTGGTTGCCATCCTCATTTACATCACTGTAGTCTTCGATCTCTGTAAGCATCTCTCTCTCTCTCTCTCTCTCTCTCTCTTTATGGTAATACGTTGCCGTTTTGATTCCAAGATCTGTGTGTTTGAATGTGTAGGTTAGTGAGATATTGGATTCAGAGTTATTAGGTGAAGGGTTGATACCTTCTCTGCAACATGCGCATGACATATTGTTGGTGGAGAGTCCTGAAATGGTGTCGTATAGAGCAACCACTTACGGTCAGGTATCTGGAGATGCAGAGAGTTTTACAATGTGATTGAAGTTTTGTACTTTAAACTCATTTTGCAATGCTTTAACCTTGGTCAGTTGGTTGAAAGCACATTTTTGTGGAAGCTTCGTGATTTACGCAGTAATAAGGCAGAAGTGAATGATGGGATTCATCTTGTTCTGACCGGGTTTGAGGACGTTTTGTGTGTTAAGCCGCAACAATATGTGTTTCATTGTGATGCTATAGCAGATGAAGTGAAACTGGTAATGACATTATATTAGTCTTTATTAACGTAGGGATGAATAGTGGTTTAATTTGTACTCAGTTTTTGGTTCTTCCAGCTGTCAGAACCCTTCAAGATCTTTGAATTTGATTTTTCGAAACTGCCACAGAGTCGTGGAGAAACTGAGCTATCTATAAAGGCGACTAATGAGGTTCGAGTTCATGCTGTAATTTCATGGTAATTGAATTTAAGTATTCATTTTAAGTATAACAATTTTGGGATGTGTTTGTTGAGTGTGCAGGTGTTATTTCAGGTGGATACTTCAACTTGATCGAGAATGGACAATCTTTTATTCCACTGCCCCTAGGTGGATAAATTTGCCAGCCAACATTAGTAAGTTGCAGACACTATTCCTCTGCGAGCAAGAACCCACGTAATTCTACTTTGTACCATACATAGTGCTTTTTGAGTCTACAAAGTAGGTTGAGCAACTCAATGGAGAATTCAATTAGATATCAATGTTGTTTTATAGGATCAGTCAGCAAATGTGAAAATGTGGTATGATAGTATTAATAATCCTCTTCCTCATATCTATCTATGAGATCAAATTTTGTGTATTTAATTTTGTGTTAATTGAGTGGCATAGGTTCGATCTAATTAAGCTGCTAGATTGCGGTGGGTCTAATGTTGGTCTCTATTCCCCAAATTGCACTCACCTCATTGTGAATAGGATTACCTATGTGAGACGTACTGCTTCTACTTTCCCATTATGAAATTGCATCTAAAGCTTAAATTGTAATTACTCAACTCCTATGCGATTGCATCCTGTGTGTGCTGCTGCTTGAAAGGACGGCAAAACGGTTGTCATGGCTTTGTGGGTTCATCATAGTTTTGATGTTGGATTGCCTCTTGATGCTGCCGCTGTGAGTTTCCCATCCCATCTTTTCTCACCTTATTTCCCCATAATTTTGTGGTTAGAACTTAAGCAAGTTTGTTCTTATTGCGCTAAACATTTTCATGTTATATCCATATGTCCAGAAAATTTAAAAACCTTGGAGCCTGGATTGAGGATTTGCATACTGTTGTGTTATGTGCAGATTATATACAGACCTCTCAAACATTTGAATGGTATTCTCGGTGCCAAGAATTTATTAATGTGCTTGACTGGATATCAAGGACAAGATAGAGATGACATTATGGTATGCTTCGGGTTTTAGCCCTTTTGGATAGTTGCAACATAAATGCCGCCAGCTTACATTTTAATTCTGTTTTCTATGTCAGACAATAGTTGGTTTAATAGGTGCTCAGTTTTCTAAACCATTGGTGGCAAGCAAAGTCACTCATCTCATTTGCTATAAATTTGAAGGTATGGTTTCTTCCTTGTGGTCCTTACTAATAATTAAATGGAATTGAGTACTGATATATTATATAAGGATAAGTATGGTCTGTAGTGATCAAATAAATGGCATTCTATGACTGTTTGTATTTTTCTTTGAAATCAAACAAATAGAATACATGCTAGGATGACGTTCCTCACTAGTTTTGTACTCTAAAATCAATCTTTCCAAAGATCTTAATGTGTTTATGTGTGCTTAATGAGTTAATTTGATAGGGTAGCGTTCTACACCTTGATTGCATATAAGCAAGCTTAGGATGCAGTGCGTTCATGGTTCTAAGTAATTTTGGGAAAAATAAGGCTTTAGCGGCGATCCTAAAGTTCTTGATTGGTTTCATTCACATGCCTTAGTAATTGAAGATTAGGTTAAATTGTCTTTCTCTGATCATAACTAGAGGTGGGATTACGAAGTTCTCAACATCCATAGATCTGATTTAAAATTCCTAAAAATTGTAATGTTTTCTTTCTTTTATTATTATATGCGTTCTTAAAATCCTAACCCCCCCTTTCATTTAGTTTTTGCGTCAACTTTACTTTCTCTTTTCTTTCTTTAGTTTTTGATAGTCTTTTTTCAATTAACGTAATTTGTGAAAGTACCCTCAATCCCCGAACTGAACGATCCCTATTTATCCTATTCTATCAATTGTCTTCTGCAGGGTAATTTTGTGTGCTTAATTTAGGTGTATCAAGTTCCAACCAATCTGAGGTTGTCGCTAGCCTCTGCTGATCGAAGTTGCCGGATTTGTTTGTATGATATGCCTCTGTATTTTTCTAATCATTGCTTCGTTTTCTGTGTAGCTGGCTTGCGTTTTAACTTTATGCCCAAGGAGCAGTGCCGCATAGCAAGGATTAAAGGGTGCTAGCGGAACCATAACCTTCTTGACCTTCGCCTGCTCACCGGCTGCTGGGAGTTGCCGGTTGATTTGGGATTGACTCGCGCCCTTGGTAAGTGTCTTCCGCCGACCAGTGTTTTTTTTTTTTTTTTGTGCCACACTAACCAGCGTTGTGTGATTTCTGGTTCAGATTCTGTTCCCGGCAACAAGACCAGTCGCAACACGTTTGATAAGACCATGGATCACGCAGAATTGCAAAATTTCCTCGAGGGCATGTGTCAGGACCCACCCCGGAATTACCCTCCTAACTCCTAGGTGGACCTGCGGGGCCCACTTTTTGAGAAAATTCGACAGAACCTCCCCTAAAAATGGGCAACCCTAAACCTGCTGAAACACTTCTCAATACTCTAAATGCTATGCTTGAAGCCACCCTGCTTCCTAGCAACATTCCATAATTTTCCAAGTATAAACATCAAACTCCACAATCTTAACATCTTATACAAATTCAAAACATTCAGCTTCCTCCCAAAATAAACCACTCTCTTACACACATAATTATACAAATGTATAAATCCACTCTCAACAAGTATTCAGAGCAATCTAAGGAACACACTCGAAATATAGTACAATAAGTAGGTTAATCAATAACCTACTGAGAATGGATGACAAAGGTGGTACTAGCCTCCACTCCTATGCCGGTCAACAACACTGTGATCTGGGCAATTGAAAACAAAGGGCCCAGGGGGAAAGTACATAAAAACGTTAGAGTGAGTGGACAAAATAAATAAACATAAAGGAAGATAATTTATACTTTCCCACAATTTACAATATAAAGTCTCGATGCATGCAACGTTTATAAAACGTATTTCTTTAGATTTAAAACTCAACAACACATACCAGCCCCGCTGGATAAAATAACTCGGACTAGCCCCGCTAGTCAAATCATAAAAGAAATATGGGGAAGAACTTTCACCATACTAAAGAAGGGAGCCTCATAGGCTCGGGTCGGAGTGTCCCACACTCTGGAGCATCCCATGCTCTGCTCTTACTCGCCTACGAACACATAGTAAGTAGGGAGGAGTACTAATAGGCTAGCTAGCAATATAATATATATATAACGACCCTGGGTATGGTGGTTAAAAACTGATAAATCCTTAAAGCTTCCCCATGTCCCACGTATAAAGAGAACACGGGTACGATTCCCAACCGTACCCGGAAATACTTATAAAGCCGTATAAAATAACCGCGTGTCCCACACGCTAACAAGTAAATTTAAATTATCAGTAAGGCATTCCCAATGCCAAAACAAAAGTCGATAATCCCTTAAAATCTCAAATCGACAAGTATAAATAAAATAAATCGTATAAATCCGAAAATCATATCTAAAACCATTCGTCGAAAAATCAACATCAATTATAAATTCGAATCCGAGCATAACAACTTTATATCCAAACTTTCAACCGGTATAAATCATAAATACTTCATGAGAAACAATATTTAAAAGTAATTCCATGAGATAATTCACAATTATCTTTATATGCTCAGAAAATACGTTAATAAAATAGGACAAGCTTTAATAAATAAATGCATGCATCACTTATTTGAAAACAAAAGTCCACTCACAAAGTACGGCTAAGCCTGCCGTCGATCCAAACCCTCCTCGAGGAAATCCTCCTCACGTCCTGTACAATATAACGTTCGTAACTTTAATTTCGGGTTGGAAAACTAAATTGGATTAATTAAAAACAACCCTAATATCAAATTTAATTGCCCAATTTCTCCCAATCTTCTTCAATAATATTATCTCCTTAAATGTATGGCCCAAAGGCCAAACCGAGGAAATCCGATGAATGGATTCCTCATAATTCGATTTAACAAATTGTCCAACCTTTGAATAAACACCAATATTCATATCCAATTCACCTCCAAATCCATTTCCAAGCTTCGATTAATAAACTAGACGTAAAAAGGATTAATTACAGTAACAACAAGTCGAAATTTCCGGCCAAAACGCCAACTCACGCGCCACCTACAGTGGCGGTGCGTGGGTTTCACGTGCCGGTGCCCAACCTCCACCTCCGGCCACCAAATCTCAGGTACAACACCTACTCAACACACTGATTCAACTTCATAACTACAACATTTGCAAATAACAACTACAAACAGTCGAAATCGATCCAAGAACACAAACCCAGAAAATTCAAGAACCCTAATTCAATCCGGCCTCTACACTTCAAATCTTGTTACAAGGCCATAGGGGAAATGATCAGTGATAAAAACCGAACCTTCGACGGCGAGATGGGGACCGGAGGTGGCCGGAATCGCCGGAAATCGGCAAAAGCTTCAAACTGCAGCCGGAGGAGATTTTGCTTCGATCCGAGCTTTTCCGGTCAAATCGTCGAAAACTACCTCCACAGACGTGACAAGGGGAAGAAACCGAGCTTGGGGGTGGCCGGATTGTGCCCTGGGTCGGTCGGAGGAGGAAGAAACCGGAGGTGGACGAGATCGGGCCGAGAGGGGAGAAAGGGTCGGGGAGAGAGAAAAAGGAGACTTACCCGATTGGGGTAGATTTCTGAAAATAGAAATCTACCAACAGTAAATTTCCATTTATATATACAACTTACCATGAACAGTAAATTCCACATTTTTGGCCATAACTCTCGCATACGAAGTCCGACTTTTACGTACCACATATGCACGCGCTCGGTTTAACGTCCCCTACAACTTTCATGAAGAACATTTCCTCAAATTTTGACCCGAACAAAAGTCAACTTTTAGGGCCACTAAAATCTCCATAAAGGTTCAAAATTGAAAATATTTAACAATTACCGTCCAACACGAAAGTAAATCGTTAATTCTAGGTTCGGGACGTAACAGCATGTACAGCGTCTGGTTGGCGGCGAGGAAAATAGTCGTTGACCCTCAGACTGTAGCGGTGAGCCAGTCGGAGACTGAGGTGGTGATGCCCATGCCGCACCATTCGATCCGCTCGTGGTGCAAACTGAGACTCGCGCCGAGCATGGGGCTGCTAATGGGAGCAAGGCGCATGCCGCGCCCGAGAAGGCGAAGGAGAGAGTGCCACCAATCGATGTGGGCCCTAGAGGGAGAGGGTGGTGTCAGGGAGGGAACCTGTTACCATTGCAGGGTTGGAGTTGCATGTTTCCTCGACGCCTATCGCTGCTAGTGCCACACAGGGGGTTCTTTAGAGGAAGCGGCGACAGAACGTCGGCGACGAGGGAGATGAGGCAGATGATGCGGAGACCATCGAGGCCCGCCAACAGAAGAAGGCTAAGTAGGCTTCGCAGCAGGTGATTGTGGTCGTCGCTGGGGAGGTGCCGCAGGGTGGTCTGGACTTGTTCTCTGCCTATGAGGAGTTTCTGACTTATCCCGAGCGGGAGTTCTTGTTCCATCTCTGCGAGAGGCTCGGGTTTGGAGGGTTGCACAGGACGGTGAGACCGACGGTCCTCCAGCAGTCGCCGTCGAGCTCCACGAGCTGTTCTTGGCACCGACGGTCCTCAGCCTTCGAGCATCTGTCCGTCGAGCTCCACGAGCTGTTCTTGGCATCGTCGAAGTCGTCTCCCACTGAACAGCAGCTGAGGGAGGAGGTTGAGGGTCTCCGAAAGGCATTGGAAGGGACTTCCAAGAGCCTGGAGGACACCGAGCGCCAACTATCCAAGGCGGAGTGTGACTTGGTCGATGTGAGGGGCAAGCTGGATGTGGCCATCAAGTGGGACCTAGAGCGGAATGCCAGGGTGAACTAGCTGGAGTAGGATGTGGCCTTACTGCAAGAGCAGGTGGAGGCAAAAGGTAGGCATTGCGAAATCTTTTAACGGGAGTCCGCCACGAAAATCGTTGAGCTGAAGAAGCTGGAAAGCGAGGTTGCCCGACTGGGCGTGGAGAGGACACATGCCAATGCTGCTGCCATCGAGGCATATAAACAATCGCCAGAGTATAAGCAAGCTCTACTGGAGGCGGCAAAGGTTGGTGCAGCGGCCAACTTCGAGATGCTGGACCAGAAGGGCGTGATCAACTGGGACAAGGCTCCTTGGCCTGCCAGTACATAGAGCCAGCCGCTCGTGCAGGCAGGTGGACCTACCGTCGATCTGCCTGAGGGTTTCCATTCTGGTAGTGGAGAAAGCGGACATGGTCCTGCGGATGACTCGCAGCGGACCCCATCGCCTACCTAGTCAAAAGTGTATCGTGCTGATTTCATGGCCGCCCACACTCGGGCAGATGACACCATGGTGACGTCGAGTCCAACCGCCCATGGCTCCGACCAAACAAGCCGCCTGGCCATGCAACAGTTGCTGGCTGATGGCAAAAATGTTGTCACCGCTGGCACCAATCCTTGAAGATTTTTTCAGTTCCGCCGCTCCGTTATTTTATTTTTGTTGTTACCCCCGCTAATGTGTTCTTTTCACATGTAATCTTGATAATGTTTTTGGGTGAGGAGTCCCGACCCTAAATATATGAAGTATTGCTATTTGCTTCTGAAATTTTGCCAAGTATGAGATTGTTTCTGTTAAGGCTAAAGTCTGTTTAGTCCCTGTACTATGCCTCTCTCATCGTTTCAGTCTTTGACATTCCAATTTAATCTGAAAAGTCCCTGAGATCTCATTTTCCGTCTAATAGGTCATTTTCGCGGGAAATTAGGAATTGGCCTTGGGTGAAATGTCCAATATACCCCTCAGTTATTTCTTTTTTCTTTTTTTTCCTTTTTAATTTATTTTTTTCCTTTTTAATTACTTTTTTTCTTTTTTCTTTTTCCTTTTTAATTTCATTTTTCCTTTTTTTCTTTTTCTTTTTTTCCTTTTTCCATTTTAATTTCTTTTTTCTTTTTCTTTTTTAATTTCTTTTTTTCTTTTTTTCTTTTTCCTTTTTAATTTCATTTTTCCTTTTTTTTCATTTTTCCTTTTTAATTTCTTTTTTTTTTCATTTTTTTCCTTTTTAATTTCTTTTTTCTTTTTTTTTTCCTTTTTTTCCTTTTTTCTTTTTTCTTTTTCATTTCTTTTTTGCTTTTTAATTTCTCTTTTTCCTTTTTTTATTTTTCCTTTTTAATTCCTTTTTTGCTATTTCTTCTTTTTTTCTTGTTCCTTTTTAATTTTTTTCCTTTTTAAGTTCTTTTTTCTTTTTCGTTTTGCCTACTTTCTACTTCCTCAACCCACCAATCCCATTCCGATCAAACTCTACAACCCATTTGTTTCTCAATCAGCTCGGAAATTCGCCGCTAAACCAATCCCCTCTTATTTTCACAGCCTACTTCTCTCTCTCTCCCACTCAAATCCCACTTTCTCTCTCCACATCAAGCCTCAATTTGGAAACTTTTCACTGAAAATTACTATTTTTTAACTTTTCACTGCAAACTACCATTTTTTCAAACTCCGAGGTTTTTGGATCTTGCCCAAAATGGTGATTTGGATTTTGGGTTTGGTTGAAATGGTGGTTTTTGATGGCCAAGTTGACAAAAACCAGAAGTGAAGAAGAAAAATAGTGATGGAAAAGAAAAATGGCCGCTGGCATGGAGAACAAGAATTGGGGTGCAGAATACGATGGTCATTAAAAAGGAAAAAGAAAAAAGAAAAAAAAAGGAAAAAAGAAATTTAAAAGGAAAAAAAATAAAAAAAAGAAATTAAAAAGAAAAAAGAAAAAAGAAATTAAAATGGAAAAAGGAAAAAAAGAAAATAAAAAGAAAAAGAAAAAAAAAGAAATTAAAAAGGAAAAAGAAACAAGAAAAAAAAAGAAATTAATAAAGAAAAAGAAAAAAGAAAAAAAGAAATTAAAATGGAAAAAGGAAAAAAATAAAAATAAAAAAAGGAAAAAGAAAAAAGAAAAAAAAGAAATTAAAAATGAAAAAGAAAAAAAGGAAAAAAAAGAAATAACTGAGGGGTGGATATTTCACCCAAGGCCAATTCCTAATTTCCCGTGAAAATGACCTATTAGACGGAAATTGAGACCTCAGAGACTTTTCAGATTAAATTGGAATGTCAGGGATTGAAACGATGAGAGAAGCATAGTACAGGGACTAAACAGACTTTAGCCCTTTCTGTTAATATGATTGTTGTTTGAATGTTGATATGCCGCTAGAGTTTTTGACTAGTGCTTTTGTTAATCAACGAAACATTAAAGGAATTAAAATTGTTCCAAGTGCACAGTGTAGCGGACGTGGTCCGCTGAACATTGTTGGCGTTGCTAGTTAATCATTTGTGCTAGATGTGGTGACAATGGTTTGAATAATTCCTCGTTTCATTGATTGCTAAGAGATCAGCGTTTACAAAAGAGGGGTTGTACTCGTTGGGTAACTTCCCTTAGCTAAATATTGAACAAAAATTTAGATAAGTCAAGATGCTCTTGGGCAGTGGTAGGACTATTTGTAATAGTACCGAAGGTGTTCGGTGTTCCAAGGGTGGGTCGTGGTGACGCCATCCTTGTCCATTAAGTAGAATGTGCCAGGACTGGTGACTTCCACTATTTTGTATGGTCCTTCCCAAGTCGGGCAAAGTGCCGTTGGTAGTGGAATGACTTCCTTCATTACCCAGTCCCCCAGTTGGAGGTTCCGGGCTTTGACTCTAGCGTTGTAGAAGCGCGATACCCGCTGTTTGTTTTGCAAGTTGTGCAAGTGGGCCTTGTGGCATTTCTCCTCGAGGAGATCCCTGTCGAGGTTGACACCTTCATCGTTGGTCTCAAAGCAGTAACCCTCGACCCTAGCGGTAGGTTGGGTGACCTCGTTGGGTAGTATGGCTTCAGTTCCGAACATCATACAGAATGGTGTTTCACCAGTAGTGAATGTTGGGGTAGTTCTGATGACCCACAGAACCTCTGGGAGCTTCTCCGCCCATAAACCCTTGGCGTCGTCGAGCTTCTTTTTTAGCAATTTTTTGATTATCTTGTTTGCTGCTTCGACTTGGCAGTTGGTTTGAGGGTGAGCGACAGATGCAAAGCTCAATTTGGTGCCCAGGTTGGCGGTGGAAGATATGAGCTCTTTGTTGTTGAATTGTGTGCCGTTGTCTGTGATGATCATATAGGGGATGCCGTAGCGGCAATAGATGTTCTTCCAAAGGAAGTGAGTTACCTTGGCAGTAGTTATTACTGTCAGCGGCTCTGCTTCTATCCATTTGTTGTTGTAGTCTATGGCGACAATGAAGTACTTGAACTGACCTCTAGCGGTTGGGAATTTTCCAAGTAGGTCCAGGCCCCACATGGAGTAAATCCATGGGCCGATGATTATCGAATGGGGTTCCGCCGAGACGTGAGGGAGGTTAGCGTACTGTTGACACTTGTGGCAGGACCTGGAAACCTTTTTTCTGGCGTTGTCGAACTCTAATCCAATCAAAACCATATAAATAATTCTTACAATCATCTAGAATCCTACTAACCTCAGAGTTATCCTCCATTTGTTGGTTAAGGGCAGTAGCTAGGATAGCGTAGTTGGTTTCCAATTCCACCTGCTTCCAACCCTGATGTATTGCCATAAGCAAACCAGCCCTACAGGCCTCCGCTTCGCCATGGCCGAGCACATATAAGGTATCATTCTGGACCAAGCACCTTGGAAAATGCCCATATCGTCCCTGACTACTACCCCTATTGTAACGTCCCGAACCTAAATTCACCGGTTTACTAGTCATTGGGACGGTAAACGACCTTTACTTTCACTTTTACTTTCGGTTTAGTACTTTTAGTGGCCCTAAAAGTTGACTTTTTGTTCGGGTCAAAATTTGAGGAAATGTTCTTCATGAAAGTTGTAGGGGACGTTAAACCGAGCGCGTGCATATGTGGTACGTAAAAATCGGACTTTGTATGCGAGAGTTATGGCCAAAAATGTGAAGTTACTGTTTATGGTAATTTTTGATAAAAATAGAAAGTTACCCCGGGTAGGTTTCCATTTCCGGAAACCCACCCTTCCTCTTTCTCTCTCCTCCCCCCCGAGCTCTCTCTTTTCTCCGGTTCGGCGATTTTTCTCCTCCCATCGATTTCCGGCGATTCCGGCCACCAACCGGCGTGCCACCGGTCACCAGAGGAGCGCCTCCTCCCTCCGAGCACCCTAGCAACCTTGGTGATCCACGATTTGGCAGGAAAACCACGGATCGAAGCCAAAACCCTTCCGGCTGCAGTTTGGGACTTTTGCCGATTTCCGGCGATTCCGGCCACCTCCGGTCCCCATCTCGCCGTCGAAGGTTCGGTTTTCATCACTGATCATTTCCCCTATGGCCTTGTATCACGATTTGTTGTGTAGATGCCGAATCGACGAATTGAAATTCTAGGGTTCTTGAGGATTTCTGGGTTTTTGTTCATTGATCGATTTCGGCCGTTTTTAATGGTTATTTGGGAATGTTGTAGTTGAGAAGTTGAATCAGTGTGTTGAGTAGGTGCCGCTGTCAAATTTTGGTGTCCATTGGAGTTGGTGGCAGTGGGCGGCGCCGCCACTGTGGGCGGCTGTAGCGGCGGCTAGGGTAGCTTTTTAATTTCAATTTCTGGCTAGTTAAATTCTATAATTATCATAGAGCTTGTATGTGAAGTTTGGTGAAGTTTGGTGAATTTTGGAGGAGTTTGGAATTGTTTGAGAATTTCCGAAATTTGGAGTTTTGTGATTGAATTGTGGGAAATCCGGCCGTTGGATCTCCCTCGTTTTCGTTGTGGAATATATAAATTGAGGAATTGGTGTTGTGGAAGAGGTTTGGGGTGATTTTGAGAAGTAATGGAGATAGAGATTTTCGGATTTCGTTTAAGTTCGTAATTATTTTATCGGATTGCCGTTTACGGAAATATAATTGTGTACAGGGCTATATCACGCGCTATGGCTAGATGAAGGAACTTGTTTGCGTGGTCGCCCAATAGTACTGTGAGTGGACCTTTGATTTTAATTGATGCATGCAAATTATATTCCGCAAGTTTTGAGTTTATCGATTTATCAATTTATTTATCGAGCATTTTATTTTGGTTTGGATTATTGATTTATTTATTTGTTTGAACTTTTGAATTTAGATTCGTTATGCTCGATTTGAGGATTTTTGTTTTATGCGGATTCGGAAAAATTTATACCATTGATTTTGTATTTATATTCAGCTCTTGGAGCTTTTTAAGAGATTTACGAAATAAGAATTCGAGGAAGCAAAACTTTATACTTCTTTATACCCTACTTATATTGGAACTTGAGATGATCTTGGCGTGCGGGGTCACGTCTTTATACACTTGGATTCTTATTTCGTGAGATATGTGGGGAAACTATACAGATTTATTGGCTTTCTACGATCTTCTTCCTCACCATATGCGGGTCATGTGAATAGGTCTCCTCCTCACTTACTTTGTGTTTGTGAGTGGCAGTGAGGTAGCTTTCTCCTCCTCACGTGGGTGGTAGTCGAGGTGATATTCTCCTCCTCACACAATCTATGTGTGAATGGAAGTTGAGGTTATTAGTTCTCCTCCTCGCACAATCTATGTGTGAGTGGCAGTCGAGGGTAGGTTGAGCCTGAGGGGCTTCATTCCCGTATGGTGAACCCATTTTCCCCATGTTCTTTTGTTGTTGTTCTTGACTAGCGGGGCTAGTCGGTCCTTTTTTTCTTATTGCATGCATCGGGAGTTTTATTGAGATAAATGTGGGAAAGTATAAAACCCTTTTTCTTTCAATTATTTATTTTTGTCCACTCACGCTAACGTTTTTCGTCTACTTTCCCCTGGGCCTTTCGGTTTCTAATGCCCAGTTTGCAGGCGAATTAGTGGAGGTCGGGCGTATATGACATTTGAGGCATAGTTGTCACTACTTCCGCAGTGTAGGATCGCTTGATCCTTTACTCTTCTTTTATATCCCTGTGTATAGTGGTATTGCTCCGATTAACCTTTGGGATTAGTATTTCTGAGTTTTGTGTTTTGTGAAAGTGGAGTTGTTGGTAAATGGGAGCAGGGTGGCTCCAGGAGTATAAGGTTGGTTTGCTTGAAGTGTTTTGTGTGTTTTACAGGTTTTTGGGTAGTCCATTTTAGAGGTAACTCTGCCGAATTTTTGGTAGAGTTATCCCTAAGGTGGGTCCCACAGGGCCACCTCGGATTTCAGGGTGAAATTCGGGGCGGGTCCTGTCAATTTGGTATCAGAGCATTAGGTTGTTAGGTTCTGTAGACTCGTTTCTATTCTGTTACCTTATATACTTGGTGTTGCCCAGTACCTCTCGAGTGATGGCCCGACTGCAGCGGTTCCCCATCGTGTACTCTTCGGTGCTGTGGTATTCATCAAGTGTGTAAGGTACAAAGCTAGTTGGTTCTTTTCTGGTGCTATGCCTCTTGTACGCTGACCTCCTACGGTTTTCTTTGCGTATTCGATTGGTTAACTATCTTGCGCCTATCCCTGGTGATGGTAGAGTAAAACTACTCTACAGTTTCGAGTTGTGCTACGAAATGTGATTCGAGGAAAATGTTGTGGTTGTCTTTTCCTTGATGCCAACAAGTTTGTTGGGGCAGTGATTAAGGTGCGGAAACCGGAGTTCGAGTTGTGTTTGAGTGTCTGAGACGAGCGACAATAGCTTTGGGCTGTCTCTAGATGATATGATTGCTTCGGAAATCAGGATTGTGGGTGGAAATGGACTTGGTAATAATGGTGGTTTTGACTGTGAACCAAGTTTCGGGAAAGATATTTTAGGATGTGGTTGGTTGTTAAGTAGCATTTGAAATATTATTGGAAGTTTTTGGTGATTCTTTGGGAACCTCAATGTTGGAAACCATTTACAGAGAAAATTGAATAATTATTCTGGGTTGTTATGGCTAGAGGCTTTATTTTCAAGTGACTTTGGTCATTGATGATGGTAAGTGAGAAGTGATGATAGTAATTGAGAGATATAAGTAGGATGAGATTTTTAGAAATTGTCATTTTGAGTCGTACCCTAACCAGGGTGTATGGGTATAGTTTTGCTCGGAATAAAAGAATTGATTTCAAATACCACGACTTATAGTTTTGTCTTCCCGAGTATTGGATGATAACGAGCAGGGAGATTAACAAGAGTGGGTTTTTGCAGTTATGTGCTTGAAGTTTGGGAATCGGAAGAATGTTTAAGGTTTTATATTAGAGTTACGGTTTTGGTCGGTAAATAATTGGGAGAGTTGGAATCAACTCTTCGTATGTGATATTGTGCAAATGGGTGTCCTTGGTTATCTGCTTTTGAGTGAAACTGTTACACATAAGTTTGGGGAATAGCGGTAATGACCTTGTTGGGTGTCCATAGAAATTCGAACGGAATTACTATGTGATTCAGAATCTGATTCGAGTTTTGAATCACGGAGCCTTGAAGGTTGAATTGTGATAGACTCTTGGTGGAAGTTTTGCCTGACGGATGGGTTGTGATACGATATTAGCGGTTGGGGGAATAACTTAAAGGAAATAAGTTTTCAGTTAGCTCCGGAAATATTTTAAGTCAAGGTTTGATCAGGACTCTTGTTATTTTGGGTGGAAGGTATTGTAGCATGCTTTTAAGTGATGTACTTCAGTGATGATTACTTTGAGGAAATTGGATCATTATTGTGGTGGGACCACGTTCGGATCCGGATATCACTTGGTGTGCTACAAGATGTTGGACTGGTGTCCTATGATTTATATAAAGGAAAGATCTTGTGAATTGTGTTAGCTACCTTGGGGGATTGATTATTGCTTGAATCGATTATGTGTAATGGATTTCTTTGGAGGAATTGAGCGAACTTTGCCACCCTGGTGACCTTTAATTGGAATTGTATAGGAAGTTGTTGGTATGAGTGAAATCCGGTCACCACTTATCTAAAGTTAAGACGACTTGAACAGGAAGTAGGAGTTGAGTTGAAATAAATTGATTGAGCTTATGTTCTATCGTGGGTTTAACATATATTTAAGTACTAATTGTTGAGCTACTATGATTGAGTTATGTTATTGGAATAATTCTTGGTGAGAAGATTTGGAAAGTTTTTGGTGCAATTTTGGGTAGCACAGGGAAGTCATAGGAATTCTTGTTGTGGCTGAAATTTTATAAGTTAAGCGTCGATTGAGGAGTGGATTCGTGGTTATCTTATCCTCTTTCCGGTAAGAGCAATTGTTGTTTATCAGTTTTGGCCTTAAGTTAAATAAGAGGAATTGGCTATATTCTAGTACTTGCAAGTTCACCGTTGTTTTACATAACTGATTTCTAGTGATTCTTGTAACATCAGACAATAAACCTCTTTGATATCATATTTTCCTATCTTGGGAAGTAGACTCCGTTTCTGTGGTACACAAAGTGTTATTTGTTTAATTAAGTGACTTTGAGTTTTTCTATTTGGGCTCTTATTCGACTTTCTCTCCTGGTTGTTTTGAGCAAAAGAGTTTTTGCAAATTGTTGCTTAGGAGTGGATAAGACTTTTTGGTAATGCTTGAGGGCATATCTATACTTTAAAACTGTTGAGTCAACAAGGGATGTTGTGAATTTTGTTGGGATTGTTGCCTCTGACCAGATTCCAGCTTGAGGATTTTTCCTTTCTAAATGTTGAATTTCTTTTTCTGTTGGTCAAGATTTGGATCAGATTTGGAGAAATTTCTAGTGTTGTTGGATAGTCCATTAGAGGTATGTGTCCATTAGAGGATTTGACACATACAGAATTTAGAATTTTTCTATATTGTCATACCTGGAGTAGAATTGTTATGAGGTGATGTCGGACAGATGGTTGGAAATGTTCTACTTGGAACAGGTGGAGCAATTATGAGAGAGAGTTTTTCTAGTTATCTAAGGATGCTATTTTATTTAAGTTTGATCAGAATTCCAGTCAAGTATCTTATAATACAGATTGTGGTGTTTTTGGTTGTGAGAATTACATTGGCATATGAAGTAGAATTATCAATTGTGGCATTAGAGGACAGCGAGAACGACATGAATTTAACCAGATTTCTGACTTATGATTATTAAAGAAGTGTAGCCTTAGTTATGAATAATTTTAGTGATGCATCTCCTCCTGGATTTGAGTTTTTTGGGCTGGAGTAGAGTGAGTAGTAATGGGTTTTGCTTTGCACCGAGTTTCGAACGACTGGGTACTCGTTGCGTACCGTAAGTATTATCATGTGAGGAATTTTAGCAGTTTTGATTGGGGACGTTGGTAATTAGTAGATTCCTTGAAACACATTTGAGTCAGAAAAGTTTTCCACCACATTATTTTTATAAGAAGTTTTCAAGAGACAATGTTAGTTAACCAGTTTGAGATACTATAAGTGTGGCCAGCAGGGCAACTATCAATTGAGTTTTCGTAGTCGACTTGGAACATAAATTCAAGGCTGGATCAATGATTTTTAGTCAGGTATCAGTGTAACGCAGCGGAAGTGTAGTGGCCCCATAACTACATGATTAAGAACTTATAGCTTGTTCGAAGCTACCTTTGTTATATTTGACAATTGTGGGATCTTTATGTGAATAATATTTGATCAATAATCTGTGCACAACAGGCAAAAGAGGAAGTGTTGTTTTGGGGTAGCTAAGTTAATTGTTTTGGACTTGTTGGTTAACAGTGACTATTTTGTGGCATATTAGTAGCGGTTGGGTTACCCCCCATGAACGCACGTACGAAGGGAAAGGTATTAAGTATGGAATTGATATACTATCACAATATTATTGGAGAACAGGGTGGATCTTCACTGTGTGACGTATTTGAAGAGGTTACGAATGCTACTATTTCGATCGAATGGTTTGTGATGTCAATACCATGTGCTATCTAATCTATAAGCATGTTTTGATTTGCTTGGGTAGTTGGGATTATAGGAAAAATCTCTAGGGTTGTCAAAGTAGTTGACTTGTGATTGTAAGAGAAAAATTTGACCAAGGATAAGTCGACAAGCTTCAAGGTTTTGGAAACAATGGATGAGATATTGTTTTGATTAGTCTTTTGGGGACTATGAAAAGAAGTTCATTCTGGTTGTGGGTTATATCGTTATTTCCAGATCTTGGTTTTCTTGACGGGCGAGACGATTATTCCTTATGCAGTATTCAAGATTACAGTGACTGGTCATATTTCTGCTTGAGGACTGTTCCTCTTTATATGTCGATTCCCTTATTTTATTTGGCCACCTCTTGGACTAGATCTAAAGTTAGTTTCTACATGAGTTGAGCAGACGTGCATATCGATCGTGCGATATCATCCCCACTTTGTTATGATCTGAGTACTACCTTCGTTGAGGATGTTGCATTGCAGATTAGTACATGTGTGCTACCTCTACTTTAACAGTATGAAATTTCGAGGACGAAATTATTATAAGGAGGGGAGATTGTAACGTCCCGAACCTAAATTCACCGGTTTACTAGTCATTGGGACGGTAAACGACCTTTACTTTCACTTTTACTTTCGGTTTAGTACTTTTAGTGGCCCTAAAAGTTGACTTTTTGTTCGGGTCAAAATTTGAGGAAATGTTCTTCATGAAAGTTGTAGGGGACGTTAAACCGAGCGCGTGCATATGTGGTACGTAAAAATCGGACTTTGTATGCGAGAGTTATGGCCAAAAATGTGAAGTTACTGTTCATGGTAATTTTTGATAAAAATAGAAAGTTACCCCGGGTAGGTTTCCATTTCCGGAAACCCACCCTTCCTCTTTCTCTCTCCTCCCCCCGAGCTCTCTCTTTTCTCCGGTTCGGCGATTTTTCTCCTCCCATCGATTTCCGGCGATTCCGGCCACCAACCGGCGTGCCACCGGTCACCAGAGGAGCGCCTCCTCCCTCCGAGCACCCTAGCAACCTTGGTGATCCACGATTTGGCAGGAAAACCACGGATCGAAGCCAAAACCCTTCCGGCTGCAGTTTGGGACTTTTGCCGATTTCCGGCGATTCCGGCCACCTCCGGTCCCCATCTCGCCGTCGAAGGTTCGGTTTTCATCACTGATCATTTCCCCTATGGCCTTGTATCACGATTTGTTGTGTAGATGCCGAATCGACGAATTGAAATTCTAGGGTTCTTGAGGATTTCTGGGTTTTTGTTCATTGATCGATTTCGGCCGTTTTTAATGGTTATTTGGGAATGTTGTAGTTGAGAAGTTGAATCAGTGTGTTGAGTAGGTGCCGCTGTCAAATTTTGGTGTCCATTGGAGTTGGTGGCAGTGGGCGGCGCCGCCACTGTGGGCGGCTGTAGCGGCGGCTAGGGTAGCTTTTTAATTTCAATTTCTGGCTAGTTAAATTCTATAATTATCATAGAGCTTGTATGTGAAGTTTGGTGAATTTTGGAGGAGTTTGGAATTGTTTGAGAATTTCCGAAATTTGGAGTTTTGTGATTGAATTGTGGGAAATCCGGCCGTTGGATCTCCCTCGTTTTCGTTGTGGAATATATAAATTGAGGAATTGGTGTTGTGGAAGAGGTTTGGGGTGAATTTGAGAAGTAATGGAGATAGAGATTTTCGGATTTCGTTTAAGTTCGTAATTATTTTATCGGATTGCCGTTTACGGAAATATAATTGTGTACAGGGCTATATCACGCGCTATGGCTAGATGAAGGAACTTGTTTGCGTGGTCGCCCAATAGTACTGTGAGTGGACCTTTGATTTTAATTGATGCATGCAAATTATATTCCGCAAGTTTTGAGTTTATCGATTTATCAATTTATTTATCGAGCATTTTATTTTGGTTTGGATTATTGATTTATTTATTTATTTGAACTTTTGAATTTAGATTCGTTATGCTCGATTTGAGGATTTTTGTTTTATGCGGATTCGGAAAAATTTATACCATTGATTTTGTATTTATATTCAGCTCTTGGAGCTTTTTAAGAGATTTACGAAATAAGAATTCGAGGAAGCAAAACTTTATACTTCTTTATACCCTACTTATATTGGAACTTGAGATGATCTTGGCGTGCGGGGTCACGTCTTTATACACTTGGATTCTTATTTCGTGAGATATGTGGGGAAACTATACAGATTTATTGGCTTTCTACGATCTTCTTCCTCACCATACGCGGGTCATGTGAATAGGTCTCCTCCTCACTTACTTTGTGTTTGTGAGTGGCAGTGAGGTAGCTTTCTCCTCCTCACGTGGGTGGTAGTCGAGGTGATATTCTCCTCCTCACACAATCTATGTGTGAATGGAAGTTGAGGTTATTAGTTCTCCTCCTCGCACAATCTATGTGTGAGTGGCAGTCGAGGGTAGGTTGAGCCTGAGGGGCTCCATTCCCGTATGGTGAACCCATTTTCCCCATGTTCTTTTGTTGTTGTTCTTGACTAGCGGGGCTAGTCGGTCCTTTTTTCTTATTGCATGCATCGGGAGTTTTATTGAGATAAATGTGGGAAAGTATAAAACCCTTTTTCTTTCAATTATTTATTTTTGTCCACTCACGCTAACGTTTTTCGTCTACTTTCCCCTGGGCCTTTCGGTTTCTAATGCCCAGTTTGCAGGCGAATTAGTGGAGGTCGGGCGTACATGACATTTGAGGCATAGTTGTCACTACTTCCGCAGTGTAGGATCGCTTGATCCTTTACTCTTCTTTTATATCCCTGTGTATAGTGGTATTGCTCCGATTAACCTTTGGGATTAGTATTTCTGAGTTTTGTGTTTTGTGAAAGTGGAGTTGTTGGTAAATGGGAGCAGGGTGGCTCCAGGAGTATAAGGTTGGTTTGCTTGAAGTGTTTTGTGTGTTTTACAGGTTTTTGGGTAGTCCATTTTAGAGGTAACTCTGCCGAATTTTTGGTAGAGTTATCCCTAAGGTGGGCCCCACAGGGCCACCTCGGATTTCAGGGTGAAATTCGGGGCGGGTCCTGTCACCTATTCCTCCACACCCTTCATTACTCTTGTAGGCACCATCAACATTTATTATAAGTCTCCCACGTGGAGGAAACATCCATTTAGCTGCAGCTCCTCTAGGGCTCTTGCGTGGGCTTTTCTCAGGATGACAACGCTGGTACTCTAACAGTAAATGCATTGACCACGTAACGGTGTGCATGGGATTGAAAGTACCTCCATTCCAGACCAGTTTGTTTCTTTCAGACCATATAGCCCATAGTAGCATGAAGAAAATGTCAACCTGGCTTTTATTTAGGACATCCAGCATATCCAATACCCATTCTTTCATGGAATTAGTGGCATGGTTCCTAGCTCGCAGCCCAAGGGAGCTGAAAAGCCACATGCATGCAATCACGTTGCATTCCTTAAACACATGCAACGTAGTCTCACTCTCACACCTGCAGAAAGGACATATACGATCATCCAAGTTCACCCTCCTACACAAATTAATCTTTGTAGGCACAATATTTTTGACAAGTCTCCACACAAAGTTTCTCACCTTTGGTTGTACTCTAGCGTGCCAAACTCGCCTCCACAAGTCTTTATCACCCTGTGAACTAGACGTAGAGACATGAGAGGATAATGAGGCAACGCATCTCGCTACATGATACCCACTCTTCATTGAGTACAAACCACATTTGTCAAAGTGCCAAATCAACCGGTCTTTTGGATTTCGCAAGCTGAGAGGGATTTTACGAATCATATCAACTTCATCAGCGAAGAATAACTCTTCCAGCCAATCTACCATCCAGTCCTTTGAGTCTGGATCAATCAAATCAGCCACCGTCAAGTCCTCCAGTCCTTCCATCACGTTCGAGTAAGGCCGAAAAGAATAGGGTATGGGGAGCCAAGGATCAAACCAAACAGAAATCCGTGTACCCGAACCAACTTGAAAGCGCAACCCTTTTTCCAAAAGCCCTTTCCCCTTCATTAAACTCCTCCAGGTATAGGAGTCACCCTGATTCATAGAAGCATGCATAAAATCACTATTAGGGATATATTTAGCCTTCAAAGTCTTACCAAGCAACGAGTCAGGGTGTCAAAGTATACTCCAACACTGTTTCGCTAGAAGAGCTTGATTGAAATACTCCATGTTTCTAAAACCTAAGTTAAGTCATCTTAACGGAGCTCAAAATAATTTTTCTTTGAGTTATATAATTGATATTGTTAGCGGCAACTTTGCCATCTACCAAGTCAACGTTGAGCAGGGCTGGTCAATTCTGGTCAACGCCCATAGGAAAAGTCAACGCTGCACAATTTTTTTTTTTTCCTTGGGGTATCAATTTACACAGGACACCCATAAGTCTACTTTGGCTACTTCATCGTTGCATCCAACCGCCATCATCGTTGCTAATTCATCACATTGATTGATCGATCACCAGCGTTAGGCACCGCCAAGCGCACCACAACAATGCTAGAAAATGCAAAAAAATAATAATAATAATAATAATAATAATTCGACTCCTAGCAGGGCTAGCGGAGAGCCCAGCGTCAGCCATCACCCTCCAGTAAACCAAGCAAGACAAAGCAGCAACCACTAGGCTGAGTTCCAAGCGGCAATCGCCAAGCTACTCAACCAGGAGCTCATCCACCAAGCTTTGGCGGCACCCCCGAGCTTCCCGCTCACGCCTTCACTGCACCCCCGAGCTTCCCGCTCACTCCTTCACGGCACCCTCGAGCTTCCCGTTCACGCCTTCGCTGAATTCTCGAGTTTTACACTCATATCCCCTCGAAATAGTACACGTTAATGGAACATTGAATCCTTCTACCATTTGTCGTTTGCAACAAATCGAATTCTTTTCCCATTTCATTAACACGTGCAACAACCAAACTAACATAACATTCGCGTAGCCCTCGTTCATGAGTTACAAACTCCTGCCTTCATGGCACTCATGAAACTTACACCTCACAAGCGTAACCTCGTCAAACTCGACCTTGTTCATTTCCTCGTGCATATCACGCATTTAACACATGCAATATGTATACTCATTCTTAGTATTCTCAAGCAACCATATGCGTTCTCGAGCCTATACGTCATAAACGATCGTACTCGACGACATTCACATATAAACATCAACATGTATCATGCACCTCGTACATTCGTATATGCCAATGCATATCGAAGCAACTCACATACGTTGCCTAGTACAACAGGCATTCTACATGTGCGTGCTTTTGTCTTTGTTGTGCAGGTTAACGAGTCCCTTATTGCTTACGGAGTTTGGGGACTTGTAGGGGCTAGGCGCCTCTCGGACATTACTTATTCTTGATGAAATCATGTTTATAGCTCCCCAACCAAGAAGCTCCTCTTACTTGGGGACTTCAGGGACTTGTAGATACCTCTCACTAGCATGACTAATTTGCTACATCACCAATCATAAGTAACACCCTCTTCGTGGGCCCACAAGCCATGGTGGGACCTAACCGCGACATGCATCCCATAGCCCGATGTCCAAGCTACACCACGGTAGTCGGAAGCGGCCAATACCTCGCTGGGAAGCCACCTTCCTGGCCTTGCCAAGTTGTCTTCACAATATGGCTTTCTAGACTAGAATAGTGGTTTTTGGATCCCACATTAAAGAATATGTAAAGGAGAGGGGTTCCCTTACCTATAAAAGGGACCCCTCCTCCTACTTAAACACCATCCCATTACATCTCATGTAATCCACTTGGGCTGCAAGGCCCAACACACGTAGTTAAGCTTTCAAGTGGACGTAGTCTCCCGCTAAGCGAACCACTATACTTTTTATGTCTTTTCTCTCTCACTCTCTCTTTCCTTAACGTTAATTAGAGCCTTCGGTTTCTAAACATTAAAAGATAGTACTTTTGTTGTCTAAAGCTTTTCTCATTTTTCTTTCTTGTAGTTTTGAAATACTCCAAAGGCTCATACGTGATGCGGGAAGTAAAAATGAGAAAAGGAGAAAGAAAATGGAGACAAAAGAAAATGCTAGATAAGGAATGCAGTATGAAGTAGCTTGTAGTGTTGGTGAGAGTAGATTTTGGTATTGGTGATAAATTGAAGACAACTTTCAATTGATGGATATTGGTTGTATTTGTAATGAAATGGTTTATGTGTAATCTAAATGTAGTTTACATTCATAATTGATGAACGTAACTTTTTATTGTTGTTGAATAACTATAGTACTGAAGAACAATGAGTGAACTTTAAATGAAGCTGTAAAGCTATAGTTGTTTTGATATTTTAGAGCAGCTTTGAATTTGTGGTAATATCTTTCTCAATCGTTGGGAGTAGCTTTGTTAGTCTCTGGGAATAGTTTTCTCAGTCTCTGTGAGTAGTTTTTGGTTTTGGTGAAAGTAGCTTGGTGTTGATGAGAGTACCTTTCTAATGTTGTTAAGAGTAGCTTTTTGTGTTGGTGAGAGTATCTTTTGTTGTTGGAGAGAGTAACTTTTGGTGTTGTTAACACCAGCTTTTGTTACCTCGCAAGAGACCTTACCAAAGTAGCTTTTGTTGTTGGTCAGAATAGCTTTTGGTATTGATTACAGTAGCTTTTGTTACTTCGCCGGAAGCCGTTGTAAATCTCACTCGAGTAGCTTTTGTTGTTGGTGATAGTAAATTTTGTTTCTCGCCAGAAATTGCCGAAAACCTCGCCGAAGTTTGCCGGAGATCTCACTGAAAATCGTCGGAGACCTCGCCTGAGAGAAGAGAGAGAATGATTGTAGACTTTTACTCTAGTGGTATTTATGTAAATATGTAGGTTTTTATATCCAAAATTTAACACAATTTTTATTCTATTGGCCTTATGAGGGAAAAAAAATAATTGGTGGCCCTATAGCTAATAAAACATTCAAAAATGTCCTTATATGTGATTGGTCCTTTAAATTATTATAATTTCAGTTTGGGGTCCTGACCACTTACCCAATTTTAGCCTAAAAATTGCCCACTTACTCCACTAAGAGTTTTTTACTCCCATTTACGCAATCTAATATCTATTGACAGTATTGCCCTCATTTTAATTAATAAATTACACTCATCTCTCTCTCTCTCTCCCCCCTCCCCTCTTCGATCTATTCTCTCTCTCCTCCCCCCTCACTGATTTCTCTCTCTCTTTCTCTTAACTCGTCTCAGACTCTCTCTCTCTCTCTCAAATTCCACTCTGATTTTGACTTCCGTAGGCGCCGACGATATCACAGTAGGGTTGGCAGTGATGACGAAGCGGTGAGGCCACAGTTGTTTGGTGACTTTCGGAGAAGTTCAACCTCCGGCAGTGATCGGATTCGAACCGAGAGGATTCGAATAGGATCCTGCAGAACCAGACCCCTCGATCACTTTGTTGCTTCGAATAGGACTCTGATCGATATGCAAGTACAGCCATTTTCGGAGGCAAGAACCTAGCGAGCACAGGCAGCAGATCAAGGAAGCCACCGCCTCCGTGGAAACCCCAAACAAACCGAATCTTGTCGCTGGGTCAATCCAAAACTCGAATTCTGCACAGCTACCTCTCTGGTTTCTCCACCGCCCGGAGCCATACCTGAGATAAGCCAATCACCGGCTAGTCCTCCAACCCAACCGATCGCATCTTCCGCCGCCCACTCAGGTCACGACTCCCAAACCGCAGTTGGGGAAGCACCGATGAAAAAACCAGCTGGCCTCACACTCCGGTGGGTGCCCAGAGCAATTTCTGGGTGCCTATAGCACTTTTTTTTTTTTTTTTATACTGTGAACTCCGAGAATGAGGAAGGAAAAAAAAATTACATGTACAATTGAACATATAAATTGATCAATTGTGTCTGTAGTGTATTCATTTTGGTTTTGGAAGTTTATGCAATTCACTTGAGGGCAATAATATGATTCTAAGGGGCAAATATGATTCTTGGGAGGCAATAAAAAGAGTATTGGGAGGCAATAATATGATTATTAGGGGCCAATAATATAGTTACTGGGTATTAGTAGGGGGCAATAAATTCAAACGCCGACATCCGGTCACTAGTCCGGTGACCGGATTCGGGATTCAGGTGACCAGTCTCCGGAGTCTCGTCACCGGTCACCGGAGTCCATCACTGGAGTCCCCGGCCAGCCACTGGACACCGAAGTCCGGCAAGGTCTCCGATGACTTCTCTCACTAAGTGACAAAGAAGGAGAGGGCAAAATTATCCCAAAAATAAATAAAAAAGAATAAAAAAAAATACTTAATTGGGTATTGTTTGGGTAAGTGGGCAATCTCTTAGAGTGTTTGGGTAAGTGAGTAATTTTTAAGCTAAAAATGGGTAAATGATCATTTCCCCTTTCAGTTTTTAAATTGAATACGTGCATGTGGTTGAGATACATTTTTCCATAAATCCTTTTATTTTGGTACAAAAATGGTGGTCGAGTGAGCTACCAGTCCAAGGCCGAGAGCAATTTGGGTATGGCCCCATCTCCAAGAGATGTTTTTCACTAGCTAGGGTTCGAATCAGAGACCTTCTATTACCAGAAGAAGCCCTATAGCGTTCGCCCCACTTGCAACCTAGCATGCTTCCATAGTTCCACTAGACCAACCCATTGAATTTTTTCCATAAATCCTTTAAAACTGTCTCTTAAGTGAGCAAAACTGTATATATTGATTACTAACCCGAAAACCGAAAAAGTGGGAGAGCACTTGGTTTTTTTCATTGACTATTTAGATTAAATTCCCAGGTCAGCCAAAACAAGGATAGATCTGTTTTAGAATGAGAGATTTGAGAGAAATTGATGAGAGAATTGTGTGTGTTCTATTATTGATAATAGGAGCCCTTTATATAGGGATTTACAAAGTACATAATCTTGTCATATAAGGAAATAGAATCCGAATATAATTAGGAAATCTAGAACCTTCTCTCCTATTACAACTCTAGAACTAATCCCTAGTTTGAAGAGGCACACTCAATGTCGATATCCTTCAACACTCCCCCTTGTGCCACTCAAACTTGGTGATGACGCTTTAATCGTTGCCTCGTTAAAAACCTTGCCAGGTAACAAAAACCCTGTGGGACAAAAATAACCCTAGTTGAAGGACAAAAAGAGCACAACACATCCTTCACTCTTCGAGATCGATCATGTAGACATCATTCCTCCCCCTGATGTCGACATCTCCCCCTGATTGCTACAATCATGGGAGTTTGGATAATTTTCTCAATCTAAGGCTCTTCACATGTTTCTTGAAGGTGGATTTAGGTAACGACTTAGTGAATAAGTCCGCTACATTATCCTCTGATCGGATTTGATTCACTTCAATCTTTAGAAGTGATTGTTGTTGCTGATTGTAAAAGAACTTAGGCGATATATGCTTAGTGTTGTCGCCCTTGATGAAAGCTAACTTCATTTGCTCAATATAAGTTGCATTATCCTCATAAATGCATGTAGGTTGATCTGTGGTAGACTTCAAACCACAAGTTCCTCGAATATGTCTAATTACAAACCTTAGCCATATGCACTCAAGCACAGCTTCATGTAGAGCAATAGTCTCTGCATGATTCGAGGAAGTAGCAACATTGTAGACCTCCAAGATATCACGGTGCTTCCCATGGTAAAGACATAACCCATTTGGGAGTGACCTTTGTGAGGGTCAGAGAGATACCCTGCATCAGCAAACATCACCATCATTTTGGTGTAAGGGAGGAGGATGACGCAGGCCACCCTTGGCGGTGGCAGCTATGTCGGTCAAGGCATCTTAGACGGCGCCTCTTGGGCTAATGAGATCCGTTCTCATTCTTCCGTCATTATTTTCTCTCTGTAGAGATAGAGCAAGCCCATATCTATCGTACATTTTATGTAACGAAAGATTGTCTTTATACCAGTCCAATGACTTTACGTTAGCGTGGGGCTATATCTAGCCAACAAGTTCGTAACAATTGACGTGTCCAGTCTTGCATTGTGATAAGTACAATAATGCGCATATTGTACTCAGGTAAAACCGTGTTCTCTTAGGGCCAAGACTACAAACGACCATGGGATTGCATCTTTGACTTTATAAAAATGCCTAAGCATTTATTAACATGGTATGCAAGTTTTGAATCTAGACAAAACCGTGTTCTCCCAAGGTCCTTCCTCTCAAACTCGGATTTCAGGTTTTCAGCGGTTTCCCTTAACTCTCATGGGTTCCAATTATGTTTATTAACATAAACCGCGACAATTGCAAATCCTGAACTTGTCATGGAAACCTGTGGGCATAGTTCATCATATCCCTTCCCAATCAAGCAGTCACTTTAGTGAGCGTTTCAACCTCGTTACAAACGCACTCCATGGTCTAGAGCCACTTGATTTAGGTAAATGAATTCCACAACCTTCATTATATTCCTTATCTAGATCCCCATAGAGATACGTAGTGACCACATTCGTAAGCTGCATGTTCAGTTATTTGGAAACTACCAAACTGACAAGGTAGTGGAGTGCAATGACATCCATTAAAGGAGAATATGTCTTCTCGTAGTCGATTCCAGGGCGTTTTGTGAGAAGCCTTGCACCATAAGGCGAGATTATCATCTCTTTTTCTCATCACGCTATCAACAAAAACCTATTAATGTCAACAAGTTTTATGTTAGGAGGTGTTGGCATCTCAGGCCCGAAATCCTTCCTCTTCGTTAGTGAATCCAATTCAACTTGGATCGCATCTTTCCATTTAGGCCAATTTTCTCTATGTTGGCATTCTTCAACGGAGTAAGGTTCGACTTCATTGGTCTCAATAATTCCACGTCTTCATGTACACAAGTGTAATTCGTAGAGATCTCTATATTCTCAAGAATTGGTTCTAACATTGAGGTGTCCCCCAATGATGTCTCTTGGACATAACCACAATCCAGAATATTCTCATGAGACGGATTTTGAGTATCAATGATTAATGGATCAAGTTGTGCCAAACTCGCTCTCTTCTTAGGGCGAGAATCCATCGAGCCTATGGGTCTCCTACACTCTCTAGCGGAACCCATGGCCTATGATGCCATTATGCCACCTTTGTGGTGTCACCATACCACCATCCACGGTAGCGGTGTCGTACCCATCTCCTCTGGGTAGCATCATGTCCTCTTGTGGGGACGTCAATCCTTGCAGACATGTGTGCAAAAAGTATATGTGATCTCGTCACTTTTAGGGGATCAAGATGAGACATAGTAGGGACAGACCACGACAATTCCTGTCTTTCCTATTGAACATTGACGTTCTAATCTCCCCCTAACGATAGGAAGGCTGTCTCATCAAAGTGACAATTAGCAAATCCAGCGAAAAAGAGATTGCCTATCAAGGGTTTTACATAGCGGACTTATGGTTGGAGACTTATGTCCAACACAAATATATATATGCATTCGTTGCAATGACTCATGTGGATGCGCTGTGGCGGCGCAATTGGTATATAAACCGCACACTCAAATATGCATAAGTACGAGATATTAGACTCGAACCCAGTCACTAGCTGTAACGTAAATAAACGTTGAGTGGCTGCTATGAGCTGTAGACAAATTAGCATAGCTGCATGCTATATTGCATAACCCAAGCGGAAATATTGGTGCGCATTACCAAAGTCTAGGCTACCATCGTAGTCTTTTAATGGTGGCTTTTCCGCGAAACCAGTTGGGTGTGTACATTGGAATATGATACTTGATATCAATACCCAATGATATGCAATAGTCATCGAAAATTTTTGATGTAAACTCTCTAGCATTATCAAGTCAAATTGATTGAATTTGATGATCTGGGTAGTCAGTCGGTAGCCATATGTTCTGGGCTAGGAATTCATCATAAGCAGCAATACGAATGGATGATAGTGCGACACGTGACCAGCGTGTCCGCACATTAACCAACACCATAAAACATCTAAGCAGTCTGCAAGTTGGTTGAATCGATCCACAAAATCCCCTTGGATTCTCTGTAAGAATGGAATTATTTCTTTAGTGTCCTTTACATAAGATGGTCTTGATCCTAAAAAAAACAGGCTTTACAGAATGAAAGATTGGCCTTATAATCAACCAATGAAGGTTTTGGTTGAGCCACAATGTCACAATTTACTTTGAGAAGTAGAGAGGGGAGCCAAGTCTCCATACATGGTGTCAAAGCCATGATTTTGCCGCAGGGGGATCACGGCGCTGTTGATTCTCACTTCTGTTCGTTCTGAGGAAGAGATGTCCGTGTGAAGTCTTTAGTATCATGGATCATCATATCATGACCTAGGTGTCCCAAACGGTCATGCCAAAGCCTATATGTGTTAGAATCCCATAAGTCATCTTCTCATGACATGATTGGATTCAATGACTTGAATAGTGGTTGCATACAACCCACTAGAGCGACACATAGGTTTCTCTAATACTCGTTTATGTCCATAGTCATTAGAGGTGATGCAAAGGAACTCTTGTCCATTCTCACAATGTGTTTCCACATGAAAACCATTGGCTTTTATATCTTTCAAATAAAGTTCGAATTAAGGTTTGTCCAAGACATTAAGTAAAAGAATCGACACTTTATTAATAGCCAATGATTACATCAAAGTTTCTTAACCAAAGTCTAATCCAAAATAAAAATCAAACTTAGACAAATCGTAGTCACTCAATCCGTTTGGTAACTCCAATCAAATATGACCAGGGAAGTAGAGAGGGATGTTGGTGGAGCGAGACTCTCTTAAGTACCACTAATCTCAATCACTTTCCTAGACATCATACTTCATTGGATGCGCCACTTGAGAAAGAGTTAATACAAAATTTTCATTCATTGATTAAGGCATAATTTCCATTACATAATTCTTGAAAAAATAAAAAACTATTCGAAATAAAAATCTGAGGCATTTTATCTTCATCGCTAGATTTAAAGTCTTTTTGAACTCGATGTCTTGATCATCATTGATCAAGTACTCCATAAAACATAATGTATAGGATGCTCTCTTGATTGAGGCGTATTGACGCAATATAGATGGTCCCTAGGACCATTGGTGTTGGAATAGTGTTACCATGGCCAAAAGTGGCGCCATGGTGTCCAACCCCCAACCATCAACATCATGACTCCTTTGGTCATGTATTTGCCAACTTTGGCGATTACCTTCATGAGCATGTTGATCATATCATCCATGGCGACTTCTTCTAGCCATTGAACGGTGCACATGGTAGCCATTTTGAGGCCTACCATATTTTCCATTCACAAAGTTCATGGCTATGCCTTTCAACACATGCCATAGCTCCAATTAGCTAATGGAAATTTGTGATCCGTCTTGCGTTTACATGAATCCGGAATAAATCAAAGGACCTCATAACATAGACATGGAAGGTATTGAGGGTTTTCTCAATCAATTGTTCTTCTGTGATAGTTTTTCACAGGCATGCAGAGCTTCTGAACAATATTCCATAACTTTGTCAAAGTTAGAGAAGCAGAGATAATTCCATCATGCTTCTAAGTTCGGAAAATTGTGAATGTTGTTAAAACATTCACGAAGTGCTACCCAAAGGTTTCTAGCGCTATCCTCATTCATGTAGTCAAACTAGATTGCCATCTCCATGTGGCGCTTCATCAGGGTAAATGCCCTGGAATTATCTATCTCAGTTTGTGAGTCTTGAGCAGTTCCTTTAGAATAGGGCTCTTGGATTGTAGGCAATAAATATCTCATGCCCGTAGAATCTAATGGAGTAAAATCGAGCTCGTTCAAGTTTGATATCCAAAAAGGAGAAACAAGAACGGATTAGTTTCAGAGTCAATGCTTCCACGAAAACTAATATTAAGATTTCCGAGCCTTAATGCTACCAAGAAATAGATTTCCAAGAAATTTGGATTAGACCGAAACAATGATGTTTAATATTATGGTCAAAAATAGATGCTTGCGGATGCTCTTAGTCTGAAGATTATGAACACTCTTAGTTCATTGATTATGAACGCTCTTAGTTCGAATATTATGAACACTCTTAGTTCATTGATTACGAACGCTCTTAGTTCGTTTAGCGTGAATCCCCACAATTCCGCTTATTGAATACTCGAACCCATGTTCGTTTATTTCAAAATCCTGTAGCAAATTAAGGAATTTAAAAGACAAGAAAACAAGAACTTTAATCTTTAAAAAATTACTTGATGAATTAGGACTTGAGTCACTCGCGTGTTGATGCAGGCGTGATGGGGCAGAGCTTGCAGCGGTGTCGGATACGTGGGGTAGCAGGGACTGCAGTGGCAGCGTGTATGCAAGGTAGCAGTGTTGCGGGGTTGTTGGACTGCTGGTGCATTGGGGGAGCGCTGCTACGGGGCTGCGAGGCTGCTGGGCGGCTGGTGCATTGCGGGAGTGCTGCTGCTGGGCTACTGGTACGTTTCGGGAGCACTGCTGTAGGGTGCGAGGCTACTGGGCTGCTGGTGAGTCACGACTAGGGTTGTTGAAATTCGGAGTAGATTCTCTTCTGAACAACTTCCACTTCGATTAGTGTACAGGTCTTAAAAAAACTCCAATAGGGCTGAAATTTGGAGATCAGATAGAAGAGACATAGATGAACAACTTTGATGATGAAAGAATTTTGATCCAAGTTCTGAACTAGAAGTTTCGGGGCTTGCTAACGGACTGATACGCACAAGAACGAGAGGAGAAGGAAGCAACGGGCGTGCGGCAGTGCTGCAGAGGCAGAGGGCGTGCTGTAATGCTACAGGGGCAGCAGAGGTGTAAGGGCGGTCCTAGAAGGCTGCAGGGGCAATGGAGACGCAGGGGCGTGCTGTTAACTTAATGAGCAAACCAAGATCGTTTCACAAAATGTATAAACACAACCAAATGATCAATACAATATGAACTAGAATACAACAAGAGGAGATGCATCACCTACTTCAAAAGCAGTAGCAGCAACACAACTATTCAACACAAATAATCCGAGCTCCAAAACTTCAAGCAGCCACACGTAAGAAATCTTCTACTCAACTATGTGTTTAACTTCTCTCTATGGGGCAGGACTGAATGTTTTGTCACATAGTGAATAGGGACTTCAAGCACCTATATATACAAACTAGATAGGTCTTCCCATAAAAGAATCCTTGATTCTAGCGAATGAGTTATTTCTGAAAGATGCTATAATTATCATATCAACTAATTGGATATTTATCTTTATCAAAATGGATTCCTAACCATATGAGTGACATACCAAAGCCCATTAGGTGTCTAGGTAGATAATTCATATATTTCCCATTTATTGTAATAAGTTTAATCAGTTTGTTATTTACTTAATGTAGATAATATTAGGTCCAAATAATATTTTACAATCTCCCCTTTGGACCAATATTGTCTACAAAACAACTGAACCAAAACTCATTCCAAAAAATAGCCAAAGTGTGCACTGAAATATATGGTTTCTCAAGATCCATTCAGTTCTGTCAAGAACGCAGCAGCTAAAATAGAACTTGGAAATAAACATGTTTATGTAAACATATTTGTTCCAAATCACCAATAATAACCTCTGCATCTCACATGAACTACAAAACTGATATGATGAAATCCAGTGGTAATGTATGTCATTCTGCAGTAAACACTTGATTATAGTCCAACTAAAAATTTTGAATATCAAAATCATAATGCAAACATTATTTACTTAAGCACCAGTGGATTGCATGTTTGCCTCTTACTGAATATATGCATATTTCCATCCACCTGATAATCAACAAAACTAAAATAGCAGCAATCAAATATTATCAAAATAAGATCAAGCTGTGAAACAATATATATATATATATATGTATATATTTGGAAATACCTCAAGCTATATTCATTTGACCAAAATATGAATACATATTTTTGCTGACATGAACTGTAAACTGAAATAAAATTGAAACTTTCAAACTAAGAAACTGAAAACATAATCTTTATGACTTTTTCCCTTTCTGAACTCAGGAATCTAAACTAGAGAGAATTCCCATGTCTTCAACATGCTTCTTGAAAACTGAAACTGGTAATGCCTTGGTAAAAGGGTCTACAAGCTGTGCATCTGTGCTAATGGCAGCTATTTCAATCTCTCCATCTTTTACCCTCTTTCTCACACTGTAGAACTTCAAGTCTATATGTTTTGAATTATTGGACCTTTTGCTATTCTTACTAAAGAACACAGCAGCTTCATTATCACAATAAACTTTCAGCTTACCATCAACAAGATTACTTAAAATCTTTGTTTCCAAAAGAAAGTTTCTGATCCATAGGCCTTCACATACACCTTCATATATGGCTATAATTTCTGCTTGCATGGTGGATGTGGCTATCAATGATTGTTTCATTGTTTTCCAAGCCACTGCACCACCTGCCAACATATATACATAGCCACAAGTAGACTTCATTGATGTAGGATAATTGCCTGCAAAATCTAAGTCTATAAAGCCTACAAGTTCAAGTTTCTTCACATGCTTATACACAAGCATGTGACTCTTAGTCCTCTGTAGGTATCTCAATACCTTTTTGCCAGCATTCCAATGCTTGTGTCCAGGATCAGATTGAAATCTAGACAACATGACAACTGCAAAGGATAAATCTGGCCTAGTGCACACTTGTGCATACATGAGACTGCCAACTAATCTAGCATATGGTATAGACTCCATTTCCCTTTTCTCAACACTTGTTTTAGGGCATTGATCCTTATTTAATTTATCTCTCTTAGATATTGGAACCTCCCCATGAGCACAAGTAGCCATATCAAATCTCTGAAGTATTTTTGAAATGTAGGCTTGTTGAGATAATCCCAATAAACCTTGTGCTCTATCTCTCTTTCTCTCAATTCCTAATACATAAGAAGCCTCTCCTAGATCCTTCATATCAAAATTTTTTGACAGAAATATTTTGGTATCTTTCAGCAACTTAATGTTACTGCTAGCAAGGAGAATGTCATCTACATATATGATAAGAAAGACAAACTGGTTTCCAACAATTTTAAGATAAACACATTCATCAACAGGGTTTTCAGTAAAACCAAAAGATGCAACCACAGAATCAAATTTTCAATATCATTGCCTAGATGCCTGTTTAAGTCCATATATAGATTTCTTAAGCTTACAGACTAACTTTTCTTTTCCAGCTTCAATATAGCCTTCTGGTTGTGACATGTATATCACTTCCTCCAGTTCACCATTTAAGAAGGCTGTTTTTACATCCATTTGATGTAACTCCATATCATAGGGAGCTACAAGAGCCATTATGATTCTAAAAGAGTCCTTAGTTGAAACTGGTGAAAATGTTTATGTAAAATCCATACCCTCCTTTTGTGTGAACCCTTTAGCCACAAGCCTTGCTTTATGTCTCTCAATATTTCCCTTGGCATCTCTCTTACTTTTGAACACCCACTTGCTGCCTATAGGCTTGTGATTTGGATTTGGCTTCACAAGCTCCCATACTTCATTATTATACATGGATTCAAGCTCTGCATCCATGGCTTTCTTCCATTGTTTTGACTCATTACTTTCTATAGCTTGCTTAAAATTTACAGGGTCATTATCATCTGCTAAAGTGCTCTCAACTTCTTGCAGATAAACCTCATAAATATCATTTGACCACCAAAAGTTGGCTTCCTAGTTCTTTGTGATCTTCTAGGTTCAGCTACATTTTATTGAGGTTCAGGAACATTTTGATCTGGTATAGGTTCAGCCACTTCAACATTTTGGTTTTCAAGTTCTAAGTCACCATCTGCTTCATTGTGAACTTTACTTTCAGTTTCGGCATTATTTTTAAAGTTTGGCATTTCTATTTCTGTATCCTCACTTTTTGCAATTTCCTCAAAATCATCAGTTAAATCTTCAAATTTTGTATTGCAAATACTCTCCCCCATAAATTTAACCTGATGAGTTTCAAAAATTAAAGGTGAGTAGTGAGGTGCATAGAGTTTATAACCTTTAGATTTTTCAAAATAGCTTATAATGACAAGTTATGGTCAAGTTTTCCTAAATTGGGATTGTAAATTCTTGCCTCAGCTTTACAACCCCATACATGGCAATGATGCAGACTAGGTTGCCTACCACACCAAGACTCAAATGGTGTTTTATCCACAGACTTGCTTGGGGACCTATTGTAAAGATAGTTTGCAGTTCTTAAAGCTTCTCCCCAAAACATTTTTGGCAACCCAGAAGTACACATCATACTTCTTACCATATTCAACAGAGTTCTATTCTTTCTCTTTGCAACACCATTCTGTTGGGGATTGTATGGTGTTGTATATTAAGCTTTTATACCTTTTGTTGTCCTTGCTCAGTATATTTACCATAAAATTCACCCCCCCTATCAGACCTCACAGTCTTAATTTTTATTTCTAGTTGATGTTCAACTTCAGTTTTGAAAATTTTAAATGCCTCAAGTGGCTGTGATTTTCTGACAATAGGTAGATGTAACAGTACCGTGAATAGTCATCTATGAATGTAATGAAATAAACATTTCCACATATTGTTCTATGCCTGAAGGGACCACATATATCTGTATGAATTAACTCTAGCAGTTTTTCACTTCTGCTAGCAGTCTTTTTTCTTAAATTTGTCATTTTACCCTTAAAACATTCAATGCAGTCTGCTAGGTCTGAAAAGTCTAGTTCTTCAAGTGTTTTGTTCTTTATTAATATTTGTAGTCTTTCTTTTGAAATGTGGCCTAGTCTCCTATGCCACAAGTAAGCTGATTTATCATTGAATAGGGTCCTTTTAACACCTGTGATGGTGTCGTTACTTAATGTGTTATTTTTGTCTTCAACAAGTGAGATTGCTTGTTGAGGTATTAAACAATTCAATTTCATATAATCCAAAATAATACCAGAACCATATAACAAGGAACCTTTAGAAATTTTTATTCCATCCAAATCAATGTAAAAACAACAACAAGTCTTAACCAAAAGGGACATAGAAAGCAAATTCCTCTTAATCGAGGGAATGTAATAAACATCATCCAAAACTAAAAAATTTCCAAAACCTAGATCTAGTCTTAAGGTTCCTATAGCCTTCACTGCAACCCTCATGCCATTTCCCACATAGACATTGGTTTCCTCACTTCTTGGTGCCCTCTTCTTTGTGAATCCCTGTAAAGAATTCGTAATATGCAAGGGTGAGCCAGAATCTAACCAATAAGTGTGAGGTTCAATATTGACAAAATTAATTGTTAGCGTGAGTCATAATTCCCTATTAGGAATAGACTACAAGGGAATATATTCTTGTAACTACTTATCTTGTATATGTAGTGTAGTATAGTAGTACACAATAGTTGTAGTACGATTGTAATATGTTTATATACACCACAGAATGGGTTTAATAAAATATCAGAAAAGACATTCTCTATATCTCGTCTTATTTGACTTGGTATCAGAGCAAAGATCCGAGAAGACTTTGTCTCTTATTTTTTGTATTTTATTTTCCAAGTTCGAGGAATTAATTCAAAAACCCCATTGTTAGGGTTATTGTTCTTTTAACGGCGTTATCATCGTTGTTTTTCTTCCTCGCATCAACGTCCATCCAAGACCGATCTGACCATCTTCTTCTTGGACTTCGATGTTATCAGTCAGTCTTCTTCGACGTCAGGCCAGCTGTCTTCAAGCCAGCGTCTTTTGTCACTTTCAGGTTGGCTTCATCTTTCCAGATTGCCCTCTTGAACTCCGACGTCATCTGCAACCTCCAACTGACGTTAGCCCAGACCGATTTCTTCACTTCAGCCAACGCCCAGATCGGTTTCTTCGCTCCAGCCGACGATTAGCCTGTCTAGTTCGTCCTTCTCTACCCATCTACAGTTCCTGACCACCCAGATCGATTCCCATCTACGTCTGACAACTCAGATCGATTCCCGTTCAGATCACTCCGACAACCCAGATCGCCGTTGCTTCCATCCCTCACTCAAGTTGGTCGGATTCTTCAGTTGGCAGCCCAAGTCTGACCAAGTCTGACCTGATTCTTCATCTCGTCGCAACCCATATCGATTGGACTCAACTCGGTCAACTCAACCCAGTCAACTCAACCCGATCAACTCCAACAGGTTCCAAAAAAAAAAAAAATATCTATTGTTATTTTTGGAGCCTTCCGTTCTTCTTATTTCTGCTGCATACTTTGGGATTTGTGTGTTTTTTGCTATTGTACTATTGCAATGAGTGGTGATGACAGTCAAAGTTCTAAGGCCAATGAGGTCCAGAAGGTTGAGGTCTCTGTCAAGAACTTAGAAAGTGGTTCTTTCAAGGGTACCAAACTCACTAGTACCAATTTCTGAACATGGAAGAAGATTATGTCAGTTTATCTCCGTGGAATACACAAAATGGGACATGTGACTGGAACAATCAAGGCTCCTAGTGAAGATGATGTGGAGGCCTATGCTAAGTGGGAAGATGTTGATGGGTTTGTAATGTCAATTCTATTTCGAGCCATGACTGATGATGTGCTACAGATGGTGGAGGAATGTGAAACTGCTGCGGCGATATGGAAGACATTGGGGGATTTACATACCAATGATTCATATTTTATACAGGTTCATGAATTGATGTGTAAAGCTGCTAGTATGCAACAGAATGGGCAACCAGTAGCTGTGTATTTTACCAAGCTGAAGAATGCATGGGCTGAAATTGATCAGAAGCGTCCTTGCAAGATCAAGAATAAGGAAGATCTTGTGTGGTACCAGAAGGAGAAGGAGCTAGAAAGGGTTCATGTATTCCTAAGAGGGCTTGACGAGAAGCATAGCAGTGCTAAGTGAGAATTGCTCAGAATGACAGACCCTCCTAGTTGGAACACAGCTTTTACATACATCCGCAAGGATGAGTCTCAACAGGAGAGTGTCAAACATGCATAGGTTGAAGTATCTAACCTAGCCATTCAGGCCAAGTCACCGGCATCTTTCCTTTAGCAGCAAAGTTCAGCCTCACTTCATCAGCAAGGTTTCCCACAAGGCTTCACCAATCGCCCTCATCCTCAATGTTCTTATTGCAACGACCTTGGGCATGTTCGGGAGACTTATTGAAAGTTGAACCCACACCTTAAACCTCAAAAGCAAGGTTATCGTCCTAAGGTAAAAGCAGCTGCTGTTCAATTGGTCCAAGAACCAGATTTCTATAGAGTGGTTGGCCAAGATCATCATACAGCAGGTGGAGTTACTCCTACAGCCTCTATAGCTAGTCGAGGTAAAATTGGTATGGCTTTAAAGGTTTCTAACTTTGTTGGTTCTGATACATGGATTATTGATTCTGGTGCCTCCGATCATATGACTTATGACAAATCATATTTTACTGAATTGTCTTCCCCACCAGTGTCCTATATAACCAATGCCAATGGTAAGGCCTTTCCTGTGTTAAGGTCAGGGTCAGTTCGTATTACTCCTACCTTAGAACTTCATAATGTGTTATATGTGCCTGACTTGTCTCACCATTTGATATCTGTTCCCCAGTTGAATACTGAGTCTAAATGCTCCGTAACCTTTTATCCTATGTATGTGATTTTTCAGGATCTTCTCATTAGGGAGATAATCGGTCGGGGGTATCTGAGGGGCAGGTTGTTCCATCTGGATCAGACATACGCAGGAGAGAAACTAGGAGCACAGTCCCGCACCGCTTTGACTTTGAGTTCTGATAAGCTAAGTGAAATTTGGTTGTGGCATCGCCGTTTAGGGCATCCCTCTTTTAGTCTTATGAGACAAACCATGCCTACTTTGTTTATTGGTGTGGATGAGTCTATTTTACATTGTGGACCATGTGTTTTGGCCAAGAGTCATCGTGCTACTTATCCTCCTAGTATTTCTAATAAAAGTGTTGCTCCTTTTAAGTTGATTCATTCTGATGTTTGGGGGCCATCTAGAGAACCCACTGTGTTGGGTATGAGATACTTTATGTTGTTTATTGATGATTGTACGAGATTGTCATGGGTTGCTCTTCTAAAAACCAAAGATGAAGTCTTTCCAGCTTTTCAAACTTTTCGTACTCTCATTCAAACACAATACCATAGCACCATTAAAGTCCTTCGATCTGACAATGGGGGGGGGGGGATATGTTAATCATATTTTCCAAGAGTTTTTTACAACCCATGGGATTGTTCACCAAACTACATGTCCACAAACACCAGAACAAAATGGAGTGTCTGAAAGGAAAAATCGTCATTTACTTGATATGGCTCGTGCCCTTCTCTTTAGTGCTCATATGCCTAAGTATCTTTGGGGCGATGCTGTACATGCTTCCTCCCATCTTATCAATCGTCTTCCATCTAGCGTCCTTCAGGGAAAAATTCCATTTGAGGTTCTTACATCTCATGTCTCCTTACCTTCATTTCATAATCTTCCAGCTCGTGTCTTTGGTTGTGTTGCCTTTGTCCATGTTTCTAAAAACCAAAGGTCTAAGTTGGATGCCCGGGCACTTAAGTGTGTGTTTGTTGGCTACAAAGGGTATCATAAGGGGTACAAGTGCTATCATCCACCTACCAGGAAGTACTATGTCACTATGGATGTTACCTTCTTTGAGGACATGAGTTATTTTTCCTCTTTAGATACAACTCTTCAGGGGGAGAATTCATATTTTGAAGAACTGTATCATGGAGAGGGAGAGGAATCAGGAGGAGGAGAAGAAGTCACACAGTCAGGAGGTATTTTGACGGATCCAGTTGAGACCATCAGCTCGCCACCTCTTGAAGCAGTAGCTCCAAACATCCACGCACCAGTTTCTATGGCTGAAAATGAAGTTGAAGACACAACTGCCCCTCCTGCCATCGCTTCTACCCCTGACCCACAGCTTCCTGGTACTGAAGATCACTCATTTGAGGTATGTCCACCCACTAGTACTAGTAGTAGTGAGTCTAATGTTGAGAAATATGTGTTACCAAATAGGACAACTCGGGGTCAATCAGCCAATTATATTTCCACTAGGAGGTTGTCTAAGTCATATGAATCATTTGTGAATCAAATATCTACTATGTCAGTACCTAACAAAGTGCAGGATGCGTTGGGGGATCCAAAGTGGAGGAAGGCAATGGAGGAAGAGATGGAGGCGTTGTAGAAGAATAATACTTGGCAACTTGTGCCTCCACCACAAGGCAAGAAGGTTGTAGGTTGTCGGTGGGTGTTTACCGTGAAGCATAATCCAGATGGATCAGTGAATCAGTACAAACCACGCCTTGTAGCACAGGGATTTACTCAGACGTATGGTATAGACTATGATGAAACATTTGCCCCTGTTGCCAAGATGAACACTATTCGGGTTCTACTCTCATTTGCTGCTAGTTTAAACTAGCCACTCCGACAGTTTGATGTCAAAAATGCATTTCTTCATGGAGAGTTAGCTGAGGAAGTGTACATGAGCCTTCCACCTGGGTATGTAGTTGCTTCTCCTGGTGATTTTGTCTGCAGATTGAGAAAATCTTTGTATGGTCACAAACAGTCACCTCGTGCTTGGTTTGGAAGATTTTCACAATTCATGCGGAAGGTTGTTTACAGACAGAGGAACTCAGACCATACCTTATTCCTCAAGCATCAACAAGGGAAGGTAACAGCTCTAATTATTTATGTGGATGATATGGTAATTACTGGCAATGATATTGTTGAGATGGATAGACTACAAAGACAGCTAGCCTCTGAGTTTGAGATGAAGGACTTGGGTGAACTTAAGTACGTCTTAGGGATTGAGGTAGCCAGGGGGAGAGAAGGAATCTATCTGTGCCAGAGGAAGTACGTTCTTGACTTGTTGACAGAGACAGGTTTGTTGGATTGCAGACCAGTTAATACTCTTATTGAGCAGAACTATTATTTAGCTGAGTATCCAGATCAGGTACCTACTGATCGAGCTTGCTATTAGAGGTTAGTTGGGCACTTGATTTATTTAGCTCATACTAGACCAGATGTTTCATATGCAGTAAGTGTGGTGAGTCAGTTCATGCATAATCCGAGTGAGAGTCACATGGATACTGTTATGCAGATTTTGAAATACTTAAAGTCAGCTCCAGGAAGGGGAGTACTGTTTTCTAAACACAACAATATTCTTGAGGTTTGTGGCTTCACAGATGCAGATTGGGCTAGAAATATTACAGACAGGAGATCGACAACTGGTTACTTTACCTTTGTGGGAGGTAATTTGGTTACATGGAAGAGTAAGAAACAGAAAGTTGTGGCACGTTCTTATGCTGAGGCTGAGTATAAAGGTATGGCTCACGGAGTGTGTGAATTGCTGTGGCTGAGAAATCGGTTATGTGATCTGGGTTTCAAACTCAAAAGTACCATGCAGTTGTATTGCGACAACAAGGCAGCTATTGACATATCACAGAATCCAATACAACATGATCGTACTAAGCATGTGGAGGTTGATCGTCACTTTATAAAGGAGAAGCTAGATGCCAAAATTATTAGTTTCCCTTTTGTTCCAACTGAAGAGCAACTTGCAGATATACTTACCAAAGGAGTTTCCAGGAAGGCATTTTATGACTCACTAAGCAAGTTGGGCATGGTTGATGTATATGCGCCAACTTGAGGGGGAGTGTTAGCGTGAGTCATAGTTCCCTATTAGGAACAGACTACAAGGGAATATATTATTGTAACTACTTACCTTGTATATGTAGTGTAGTACAGTAGTACACAATAGTTGTAGTACGATTGTAATCTATTTATATACACCACAGAATGGGTTTAATAAAATATCAGAAAAGTCATTCTCTATATCTCGTCTTATTTGACTTTAATTTCTAAAGAAAAAGTTTCTGTAGTACTTAAGAAATTCTTACTCTTCTTCACCAACCAATCTTTAAAACCTGAGCAGTCTTTCTTCATATGTCCTACTGTTTTGCAAAAGTAGCACTTGAACTTAAAAGCTTTGGTGGTGTTAGGTGCTGCAGTGTTTCCAGATGGCTTAGTGATGGTCTTGGTGACCTTAAGCTTGTTCTTCTTTCTCTTTGGCTTTTCCACCAGGTTCACAGAGGTTGCAGGCTCTCTCTCTTTCTTAATTCTATCTTCTTCATCAACACAGATAGATATGAGCCCATCTATGGTCCAGGTACCCTTTAGAGCATTGTAGCTAGTTCTAAGCCCACTGAAGGTATTTGGCAAAGAATGCAGTGCAACATGCACCACTTGGCTATCATTCACTCCCAGCAGTAACTCCCTGAGCCTAGCATTAATGTGGATCAGCTTCATTATGTGCTCTCTAACTCCCCCAGATCCTTCATACTTCAGCTCATGGAAAGCCTTAGACAATCTTGCAGCCTCTGCTTTCTCACTCTCTTTAAATTTTCTCTCAATAGCCTCCATATAGTCAGTAGCCAAGTCAGGTTCTTCTACACTACCTCTTACAGTGTCAGACATAGTGTTCCTAATGGTGTGCTTGGCCATTCTATTTGACCTGTGCCAGGCTTTAAATGCTTTAACCTCCTCAGCTGAACTATCTTTAGTTAATGCCTCAGGTTCATCCTCATGAAAGACTAGGTCTATATTCTCATGCATCATCATATAACGCTCTATCGAATCTCTCTAGGCTCTAAAGTTTGTTCCAGTGAGTTTCATGTAAATACTTCCTAATGAGCAAAGTCAAAAAGAAAAATTATGTAAGTTTCAGTTTCAAAACGCAAAAATACAAAGTTTCAATTTAGCAATATTTCTGCAGATTTATGTGTTAGTTCCAAAAGCAGTTCAAAAACACATAAAACACCAAAACAAAATATCAACCATAATGGCAACAAGTACCACAAGAAATTATGTCAATGAAAATACCCCACATCTGAATTTCACATTAGGCAACACTTTTGTAGCAGTAGACATAATGTACTTAAGTTTCTGAATCTTCACCCCATAATTAGAGAACTCAAGTTATCCAAAAAGACAATCAACATCTTATGACAGTAGAAGAGTCTTTAAGTATCAAAATATGAATTCAAAATCATGTGTGAAGCTGTTTGTCACCAAACTATGCTATATTAACACTTCTTTGGAAGACACGAGTAAGCACAGTTTGAAAACAATTAACATAAGTTTCCAGGTCATTTTTATCTTAATGATCAAATGCAAATAATAACAGAAATTGCTTTGTGCAACATGCCCACTTTTATATATTTGCAACAACCTGTGACCTAAATAAATTTTAACTAAATTCAATTCAAGACATCAAGGCACTTGAAAAGAAACTTTACTCAATCTGCAATTTTCTCAATGAAAATATGACAACATTTACAGGGAGACAGTGAACTTTTTAACTCAAACATTCATCAATTTATCATATAATCATTGTTCAATCACAGATATATATTAGCAGAAAGCAAAATATTAAGCACAACCATCCATAAGCAATCACAGAGAAAGTACAAAATCGTTTCAAATCAACTCAATTCAATTCAGAGACACAAGCACACCAAAACTTAAATTTCATCCGGTCACCATCTACTCTAGCCTAGTTGCACACCGGGAATGCTTCTAGTGTTCTTGTAATTCAACAGAAAATGAATTAAAGCTTTGAATCGAAACATGGTTCTCAGAAGGCCTAACCTTTGCAACTGCAATTCTGCAACAATTTTAGCGGAAGCAATAATTCCCAAAAGCGACCTTAATCCGAATTTAATTTTTTTTTTTCTTGGCCAGTTAACCAAAACCCTAATTTCCCAAAACGTTTTGCAATTCAACATCACACAAAACTCTAGTTCAAAATACAATGAATTGATCTTCTAAAAATGATTTATGAATTGTGAAATTCAGCCCTGATACCATTTGCTAACTTAATGAGCAAACCAAGATCGTTTCACAAAATGCATAAACACAACCAAATGATCAATATAATATGAACTAGAATACAACAAGAGGAGATGCATCACATGCTTCATGCACAACAGCCATTCCTTCAAAAGCAGTAGCAGCAACACAGCTATTCAACACAAATAATCCGAGCTCCAAAACTTCAAGCAGCCACACGTAAGAAATCTTCTACTCAACTATGTGTTTAACTCCTGTCTATGGGGCAGGATTGACTGTTTTGTCACATAGTGATCAGGGACTTCAAACACCTATATATACAAACTAGATAGGTCTTCCCATAAAAGAATCCTTGATTCTAGCGAATGAGTTATTTCTGAAAGATGCTATAACTATCATATCAACTAATTGGATATTTATCTTTATCAAAATGGATTCCTAACCATATGAGTGACATACCAAAGCCCATTAGGTGTCTAGGTAGATAATTCATATATTTCCCATTTATTGTAATAAGTTTAATCAGTTTGTTATTTACTTAATGTAGATAATATTATGTCCAAATAATATTTTACACATGCGGCACGGCAAGTGGAGGCAGCGGCGGCTTAAAGGATTTTCAGGTTTTTGGTTTTTGGTTTTTGTGGTTAGGGCTCGTGCTGATAACGTGTTTTAGAAAGAGAGATTTGAGAGAAATTGATGAGAGAATTGTGTGTGTTCTATTATTGATAATAGGAGCCCTTTATATAGGGATTTACAAAGTACATGATCTTGTCATACAAGGAAATAGAATCCGAATATAATGAGGAAATCTAGAACCTTCTCTCCTATTACAACTCTAGAACTAAACCCTAGTTTGAAGAGGCACACTCAATGTCGATATCCTTCAACAAGATCCAAATTCTTTAGAGGATATTTCAACAAACTAAGTCTACATCGAATATGTTCCTTGCCTTTGGTTTTTAATTCTCGCTCCATTTCTATACTGGAATTGATCATTGCTAAACAAGAACCCCTAATCCATTTCTACTCTATCTGGAACACTGATCGAGTTCGAGTACTTGTGTGTTTACTGTTGTGGTAGAGTAATTACTTATGTGTTGATGATGCAGAGCGAATGGCAGCCCAATTTGAGGAACAGTTAGATCGTGCTAAATGAGGAAAACGAAAAGTGACTAGTAGATAGGAAACAGTAGCTCGGTGTCTGATTGGGACTTACCTTACCTTTCCGGAAAGGGAATCGCGCCAGAAACAAAAAGCCATGAGCTGTAGCATTTTTCGGGCTTTCGGGGTCGTTTAGGGCCTCAAAACTACATTTTTCTATTTTACCCGTTTTTGGTTTTCCTAGTTATTTTTGGGTTGTTTCCGTTTTTAGCCATGGGATTTAGGGTTTCATTGTTAGTCGCCCTAGGGTACTTTTCTCTTATTTATGCAGCTGCAAGCGGCTGCAGAATGCATCTTTCATCTTTTAATCAATAAAATAGAGGTTTTCTCTTTTATCTCTGGTGGACTCTAGAATCATTTTGTTAGGTTTATTGCTGGTAAACCTAGTTATCAATCCGACTGCGTCAGGTGGTATCAGAGCAGGTCTTCCCTGTCTCTTTTATTTGCCTTAGTAGCAATGTGTGAAGTTACGAAATCAGATATCAAAGCTCTTACAACAGCGTTTACCGCTGCCATCAATTCCATGAATAATCAGATTGGAGAAACTCGTGGATTGTTGGGTGAGAGGAATAACAACAACAACAACAACAACAACAATAATCGGCATAGAGGTGGGGAAGGAGGCCAGCGAGTTAGGCTCCACGTGGTGAAGTTGTTGAGAATACATCAGAATCTGAGCCTGAAGAAGAAATTTTGCAATATGAACAACAGGGACAAGCTGACCAGGATTACAAAGTGAAGGTCGAAATTCCTTTCTTTTCGGGCAACTTGGGTGTAGAAGATTATTTGGATTGGCAGCTTCAGGTGGATTGATTCTTTGAGATTATGGAAGTGCCTAAGCACAAGCAGGTTAAGCATGTTGCCTGGAGATTGAAGAGTATTGCTGCAGTATGGTGGGATAAGTTGCAGAACACTCGAAAGAAGCAGAGAAGACAGGGTGTTAGAACATGGCAAAGAATGAAGCAGCTGATGATGGAGAGATTTTTGCCAGATGATTATGAGCAGATTCTATACAGGTTGTATATTGAATGTGTCCAGGGAACTAGGATAGTGGCTGATTATACAGCTGAGTTCTTACGCTACTCAGAGCGTAATGAACTTGGAGAAACTGAAGGCCAGAAGGTGGCTCGCTATATCAGTGGGCTGAAGCCTTCCATTCAGCAGAAAATCGGGTTACAAATGTTCATACTATGGCCGAAGTTACAAACCTAGCATTGAAGGCAGAATTGTTAGAGAAGCCTTCACGAGTTTCTTCTTTCCAGAGATATAACTACCAAAGGAGCACAGATTTGGTTAACTCCTCAACTGACAAGGGTAAAACCACACTGCAAAAAACAGAAAACGCTTTTAGGGCTTCCAATCCTCCTTTTAAAGGAGCTGACAGTTCTAACAGTTCTAGTGGTGCTCAAAATAGGGCCCCGAATCAGAGGTTTAATAATCCTTATGCTAGACCTACGATAGATATCTGTTATCGATGCAACAAACCTGGGCATAGATCTAATGTGTGTCATGAGAGGAGACAAACTGCTCTTATAGGTGAATATGATGAAGATGAAGAAGAAGGAGAAAGAGGTGACGATTATGATGGGGCTGAGTTCGCGGAGGAGGAGTCTCCTGAAAAGGTTAATATTGTGTTGCAGCGGGTCTTATTATGTCCGAAAGAAGATGGGCAGAGACGCAATATTTTCTGGTCATTTTGTTCCATCAATAACAAGGTGTGCAATTTGATTGTGGATAATGGGAGCTGCGAAAACTTTGTAGCCAAGAAACTGGTGGAATACTTACAGTTACCTACGCAGCCTCATGAAGCACCTTATTCCCTTGGTTGGATCAAGAAAGGTCCACAAGTTTGAGTTACTGCTTCCTGCAAAGTACCGGTCTCCATTGGTAAGTATTATAAAGATGAAGTTATGTGTGATATTATTGATATGGATGCTTGTCATATTTTATTTGGACGACCTTGGCAATATGATGTAGATGTGATTTATAAAGGCAGAGATAACGTGATGATGTTTATGTGGGATAGTCATAAAATTGCTATGGCTCCCGTGTGTCAATTTGAAAAATCTGGTGGAAAGAAAGGGGAAAGTTTCCTGACCTTATCTAATAGTGAATTTGAGATGGAAGAGGCCTTTAAAGAAACTGAAGTTTTCTACCCAGTGGTGGTTGTTGGTTGCAGAAAAGGAAGATGTGGTGATCCCTAAGGAAGTGCAGAAATTGTTGGGAGATTTTGGAGAGTTGATTTCAGATGAGTTACCCAACAAACTACCACCTATGAGGGACATTCAACATCAGATTGATTTGGTTCCTGGAGCTAGTTTGCCAAATCTGCCACATTACCGAATGAGTCCCAAGGAGAATGAGATTTTGAGGGAGGAGATTGAAGACTTGTTGAAAAAAGGGTTCATTCGTGGAAGTATTAGTCCTTGTACAGTTCCAGTTCTCCTTGTTCCTAAGAAGGGCAATCAATGGCGGATGTGTGTTGATAGCAGGGCCATAAATAAGATAACTGTGAAGTACAGGTTTCCCATTCCTCGTTTGGAGGAATGCAAAGTGTTTACCAAGATAGATCTTCGAAGTGGTTACCACCAGGTTCGAATCAAGCCAGGAGATGAGTGGAAGACAGCTTTTAAGAGTAAGGATGGTTTGTTCGAGTGGATGGTTATGCCATTCGGGTTGTCTAATGCACCCAGCACTTTTATGAGGCTTATGAACCAGGTTCTTCGTCCTTTCATTGGTTCTTTTGTCGTGGTGTATTTTGATGATATATTGATCTATAGTAGGACCAAACAAGAACATCTAGTACATTTGAGACAGGTTTTGGGGGCTTTACAGGAAAGTAAACTGTATATTAACCTGAAGAAGTGTACTTTCTGTACCAAGAAACTGCTATTTTTGGGATTTTTGGTTGGAGGAGAAGGCATTCAGGTTGATGAAGAGAAGGTGCGAGCAATAAGAGAATGGCCAGCTCCAAAAACAGTTTCTGAGGTGCGGAGTTTTCATGGGTTAGCTACTTTCTACAGGAGGTTTGTGAAGAATTTCAGTACCATTACTGCCCCTATTACTGAATGTTTGAAGAAAGGCAAATTCCAATGGGGAGAGGAACAAGAGAAGAGTTTTGCCTTAATCAAGGAGAAACTTTGTACTGCACCAGTTCTTGCTCTTTCTAATTTTGACAAGATATTTGAGGTTGAATGTGATGCTAGTGGCATGGGGTAGGTGCTGTGTTGTCACAAGAGAAGAAACCAGTAGCATTCTTTAGTGAAAAGCTGAGTGAAGCTCGTCAAAAGTGGAGTACTTATGACCAAGAGTTTTATGCAGTGTTCCGGGCATTGAGGCAATAGGAGCACTACCTGATTCAGAGGGAGTTTGTACTGTTCACCAATCACCAAGCCTTGAAGTACCTCAATAGCCAGAAAACTGTGAATAAGATGCATGCAAGGTGGGTGAGTTTTCTGTAAAAATTCCCTTTTGTGATTCAACATAAATCTGGTACTCTTAACCGTGTTGCAGATGCTTTGGGTAGGAGGGCTTCCTTACTGGTCACTTTAGCTCAAGAGATTGTGGGGTTTGATCTCTTGAAGGAGTTGTATGAGGAAGATGTTGATTTCAAGGAAATTTGGGCCGAGTGCAGCAACAATAATGCAGTTATGGATTTTTATGAGAATGAAGGATATTTATTCAAGGGCAACCGACTTTGTATCCCTAGTTCTTCATTGAGGGAGAAACTGATCAGAGATTTGCATGGAGGGGGATTGAGTGGGCACTTGGGCCGAGACAAAACTATTGCTAGCCTTGAGGAGAGGTATTTCTGGCCACAGTTGAAGAAGGATGCAGGAACTATCGTGAGAAAGTGCTACACCTGTCAGGTCTCTGAGGGTCAGTCCCAAAACACAGGTCTTTATCTACCTTTACCTATTCCTGAAGATATTTGGCAGGACCTTGCTATGGATTTTGTGTTGGGATTACCCTGTACCCAAAGGGGTGTGGATTCAGTGTTTGTGGTAGTTGACAGGTTCTCTAAGATGGCGCATTTCATCGCATGTAAGAAGACTGCTGATGCTTCTAATATAGCTAAACTGCTCTTCAGGGAGGTGGTTCGTTTGCATGGAGTACCCAAGTCCATTACTTCTGATAGAGACACAAAGTTCCTTTGCCATTTCTGGATTACCTTGTGGAGGATGTTTGGAACAGCTTTGAACCGTAGCAGCGCAGCTCATCCTCAAACAGATGGACAGACAGAGGTTACTAACAGATCTTTGGGTAACATGGTCTGAAGTGTTTGTGGAGATCGACCCAAACAGTGGGATTATGCTTTGCCACAGGTGGAGTTTGCTTATAACAGTGTTGTGCATAGCGCCACAGGGAAGTCACCATTCTCCTTAGTTTATACTGCTATTCCTCGACATGTGGTTGATCTGGTGAAGCTTCCTAAGGTCCCTGGGGTTAGTGTTGCTGCTGAGGGCATGGCTAGAGATGTGCAGCCGTGCAGGCTGTTCGGGATGAAGTTAAGGCCAAGCTGGAAGCAACTAATGCTAAGAATAAAGCTGCAGCTGATAAACATCGCAGAGTGAAATTGTTCCAAGAGGGTGATGACGTGATGGTATTTCTGAGGAAGGAGAGATTTCCTGTTGGTACCTATAACAAGCTGAAGCCCAGAAAATATGGTCCTTTTAAGGTGCTGCGGAAGATCAACGACAATGCTTATGTTGTTGCTCTTCCTGATTCCATGGGTATCTCTAACACCTTTAATGTGGCTGACCTGCATGAGTTTCGTGAAGATGAGGAGGTTCTTTATCCAGATGAGAACTCGGGGTCGGGTTCTTCGGAGGTGGAGGAGACTGATGCAGAGCGAATGGCAGCCCAATTTGAGGAACAGTTAGATCGTGCTAAAGGAGGAAAACGAAAAGTGACTAGTAGACAGGAAACAGCAGCTCGGTGTCTGATTGGGACATACCTTACCTTTCCTGAAAGGGAATCGCGCCAAAAATAAGACTCATGGCTTGGCCATGAGCTGTAGCATTTTTCGGGCTTTCGGGGTCGTTTAGGGCCTCAAAACTGCATTTTTCTATTTTACCTGTTTTTGGTTTTCCTAGTTATTTTTGGGTTGTTTCCGTTTTTATCCATGGGCTTTAGGGTTTCATTGTTAGTCGTCCTAGGGTACTTTTCTCTTATTTATGCAGCCGCAAGCGGCTGCAGAATGCATCTTTCATCTTTTAATCAATAAAATAGAGGTTTTCTCTTTTATCTCTAGTGGACTCTAGAATCCTTTTGTTAGGTTTATTGCTGGTAAACCTAGTTATCAATCCGACTGCGTCAGTTGATGGGCAATGTTTTTATTTAAATGTGTGCATAAGCCCCTCTTTGAAAAATGAGTAGTGATGTTGCGATGAATACATTCCTGTTTGCAATCCTGGAACTCATTCATATATATTAAATACTCGCTATGCAGTTGGTTATAAATGCATTCTGTCTTTCGTCCTGCAACTTATTCCATTGAGCTTCAACTGCGAGAAGAAGAGAACAACATGCTATTCTTTTGCAGCAATTATCCCCTTCACTTAAGGTAAACCCTGTTAGCTCCAGCTAAAACCATTCAAGTCAAACTGTTTGCAACTTGAAGAAGCATCAATATCATCATGAGAATTTAGGTCCAGTTTTGCTGCAAAGTATGGCACGCTATATCCTTGAGAAACTTTCTGAGTCTGATCTACTTTAACTGAATCTGCCTTGTTGTTTGTATGCTCTAGAAAGCTGTCATCTGTGTTTCTTGCTTTGAATCTTTCCTCGGAGTTGCAGTTGCTACGGTTCCATTTTTCTCGTTCAAGTCCGATGCTCATAGACAAGTCACCAGACCTTGCTTCTGAAGGAAACATTCTTTGGTCTGCATTCTTGCTTAGAGTGGAAACAAACATGTTATTCTCTTTCAGATGTAGAATGGTCTCTTCAGATTCCATTAGTACCCTGCTGCTATTATAAGCTCTTAGCCCCATCCTGCTATTGTTTTGTATCTCCTGATCCTTTTTAGATCCTTCACAGGAGGTGAGGCAGCTGTCCACAGAGCAATCGGTGGGCTGGTTTTGGGGGCACGATCCCTGTACTTCTTTTAGCTCTGTAAATGCAGAGTTCAAGCATTGGGTGGAGACTTTGGATACCAGTTCAGAGAGTTGAACTTTCGCAGCTTCAAGTCCCACTGTACCTAAGTTCTGTCTTCCTAGTGTCTCCTGGGCTTTCTCCAGCACCGACTGTAGGTATTTTCCTTGAGCTTCGATACGAAGTTGTAAGTGTCGCTGTACCTGCTCTTCAATAAACCAAATCATCACAGTGTTCCTCTCTATATTACTCTCTACAACTTTCAGTGATGCATAAAATTGAGAAGGTATGCAGCAACAGATAATGCTTTTGTCAAAGTACTAAAATTAATTATAGGAAGTTTTACTCTACATCTACTTATACATGTCCTATCAGCTTGTTTATTTATACGTCTCATCTGAATTATCCAATGCGAAGTCTTCATTGTTTGTACATAATTAATCACATATTGCTTCTTCACCATGGGGCTTCTTTCCATGAACATATTTCTACTTCATCTATCTTTAACGAAACTAAATCTAACCATTTGTACCAATACAATTAACAATTTATGGGGTGCAAAAATTATTATTAATATTTTTTTTAATTTTCTTTTTCTGGTTTTTTCCACAGTAGAGCATCTACCAGAAGTCTAGATTACTGTGGAATTATGAGCTCTTCTATTCTCATTTTGTAATCACGGCTGGTGTGCCTTTCCATGTAATTGATGAAATTAGAACAAATTAATAACTGCAGATTGTTGAACAGGTGAAAATGCATTTCATTCTGGGATTTCTCTATCAACAGTTTAAGCAAATGCTTTACCTCAAGCTGCTCATGTAGCCTTCTCTGCACTTCAATTTGCATTTGTAGTGTTTCATTTATATGTAAGCCTCTGGGATTAAGAATTCCCATTGTCAGTGCAAGTCTTAACGTGTGAAGTTTATAAGATGATAAGGAATTGAGTGCATAATTAGCTATTGATGTTCTTACTTATTTGACTGTGGTCCGATGTTCATACTGTTCATATGAGTTCCATTTACTTCAGATATTCTTTCTCCTGGCACTGCAGCTGCAACTGCACCTAATCAATACCATTGTCCCAAAACTGTGTTAAAGTTTTATTTTTGTCATAATTTCTAAATTGCAATTAATGTATGGAAAAAAAATTTCTTCACAGAACTTGAACAGATAAGTTTTCTTACCAATTTTGTTTGTGGTGCCACTATTAGCATGTACGTGCAGATTCTTGCTGAGCCTATACTTCTGTTGGACCGAGAAAAATAAAATGAGAGAGTTAGAGAGAGAGAAAGCTGGTAGTTAGTAGGGTCAGGTTAGAAGAAAACTCAAACCTAGCCTGAGTCCCTCCAATCCCAAAATTGCTAATATCCATACATTTGGCTTATTTAAATTAAAATTATAGGTATTTACATTGGAGTACCTGGAGATGACTCTTTAGGTGGTATAATGTAAGCCCTGGAATCCCCATAAGTTTCATTACTGTTTTTGGAGTAGCCTCTGCATTGAAAACCATGAAATTTTTAAACTGCATTCAGATGCCCCTTGTTTCATTCATAGATTTGGTGTGATATTATGTGGTGCATTGTAGTAGACTCACTCTCTGCTCCTCCCAGCTGGTTTACTGCTTCTATGAAGCGCTCGTGGAGATCAGGCGTCCATTTGAGTCTTGGCTTGGCATCAGTTGAAAGGACTAGTCCTGAATCTTCAGGGCAAGTTTCCGGCTGCAGAAACAGATGCCTTTCAGGAGGGATGGCCATCCTGCTTGAAGAAGAGGAATGGATGTTCTTTGCCTGGTGTTGGTGCTGGTGGTGATGATGATGGTACATCATTCTATTCTTCTCTCTACTCTTCAAAACCCAAAGTAAGTTTCAGTGAAATGTTCAACTGCATGGAAGCTGCGAAATACTGAAATCTACATTGACTACTTCTTACCTGGATCAGCTGGATGTCTGCCTCTTTCTCTTGAACCAACCTTACCTCTGATCCACTTGAAGCCTGGTAACTTCTCTGTATGTTTGCCTAAATTCCTAGTTTGGTGAGTGAGATGATGAAGGTGGTGGTGGTGGTGGTGGTGATGGCCAGTGATGGTGATGAACTTCCTAACAATTGTTCTTTGCTCTCTTTCAGGACGTAGGCTAGCCTGCTATCTCTTTCTCCTTGTATAATGCATTTCTCACAAACCAAAGGGTATGCTGAGCATGTCTTTATAAAGCAAATTGGTGGGGGAAGCTTGGAATAGAATCTTAATTGAAAAAAGAAGAACTGATGGAACCAATCCAGTACTCACAGCGACTTGAAAAGAGATATTGTCCTTGGTATACTAATAGCTGCTTGTTGTGTGTTGTGGGTCCTTGTGAGTCCTCTTGCTCGATCTAATTCCACTCTGCATATCAAACTCAGTCTCTCATGCTACCACTACGTACCCTTTTGAATTCTTCAAACAAGTCGATCATAATGCCTTGGCCTTGTATTAGATACCAGAATTGATCCATTTGTTAATATATTATGATTTATTGGTTTTGTGCATTCGTATTGGTTCTCTCCTGGCACGTACAGGCAAAAGCTGGGAATCTTATTCCCTGATTTCAGATGAGGGGAATCCACTGTGGCTGTTGAGAGGTCCCTCTTCACCCTCAAGTCCTCAAAGGAGGAAGATTCTTGGAATTTGAATATCTTTATATGTCCTCCTCTTTCTCCCAACTAATTCTAGTCACTTTCCATCTGCACTTGTCAATCTGCTACTGCTGCTGTATAGGTATGTATCAACATGAGTGAAAGTAAATGAATGAGCTAGCTAGGAAGGCTCTTACCTGAAGATTACCTAGAATGTATTCATATTAAAAGTCTGCAGATGGAGACACAATACCAAAGTTTTAATTGCGGTGTCTTAGGAGGAAGATTCTATTGACTGGAGCACCTTGCTAGAGACTTTGGAATTATATATTTACAAACTTACATTCAAGAAGATATGAAAGAAAATAGCAGAGAGAGAGAGATGCTCCCCTTTGGAGTTGGAGATTATATGAAGGCAAAGAATGGAATAAGGAATACATTCCATTTTGTCTCACAAAGTTTGGTACTTATTCAGCAGCCTGCACAGCATAAAATTAAACTTGATCAAATTTATTGTTTTCTTTCCTTTTGTTATTGGCATCAAACAGCCGGCCGACGAATCCTAAGCAGTCGGGGATGGGGACCCCCACTTGAAGGAGAAAGATCCAAATTCACAAATAAAAATGGAAGCCAATCACGAGGTCACACAAGTTTCATCTGTCTATGATCAGTTAGTTCCTCGACTCGAGGAATTTTTCTTTTCCTTTCGTATAATGGGGGACCAAGACCCAAAATAAAGAAAATTAAAAACTAATCAACTTCGGCTGAAGAGAGAACTCTAGGCCCCGGAATGCCATCGAGGAAGAATGATTTTACACCTTGTGAAATTATCACAAATGGTACGTGAACTTATCCTCTATTTTATTGATGGTACCTGAACTTCAATTTTGATCACAACCAGTACCTGAACTTTTCGATTTCATTTTAAATGGTACCTAAGGCCACCTTCGGTCACTATTCCGGCCAAAAAAACCAAATCTAAGAAAACAAAAAACAAAAAAACAAGTTCAAGGCAAGTCTATTACCAAAAAATCATCACTATATATGATCGCAACCCTCAAAATCATCAAAAATCATCACTATGATCGCCTCCCGTGCCCTTTTTTAGTCGGAATAGTGACCGGAGGTGGCTCTAGGTACCATTTAAAATGAAATCGAAAAGTTCGGGTACTAGTTGTGATCAAAATTGAAGTTCAGGTACCATCGATAAGATTGAGGTATAGTTCAGGTACCATTTGTGATAATAACCCTTATTTATTTGTTAAGTCATTTGGATGATAGATGATAAAAATTTTATTTTTAGCATTCGTTTAAAAATATTTAGGGGTCCTTAGATATAATTTTTTCTTCAATTTGTTAAAGGAAAAGCACATTATGTGCCTTAGTCAAAGAAACTGACGAAAGAGGGAATCAAGAAATCGCAATCACATCACAATCAGCATTTAATATCATTATTGTAATTGATGTTAATCGATGTTTTCATTGTAATTCTATCCCTATATAAAGGGGTTATGAAATGAAATGAGTAGACCCATTTCAATTCCATTTTACTTTTACACGTTATTAGCATTATACATACACACTTACAATGATAAAGCATTTTCACTTAGCATCAAAAAAAATGTGTGACCATTACGAATCTTGGTCTTGAAATCTAATTCATATTTTTGGAAAATAATTCATGTGGATGTCTTTATGACTACGTAATCTTCCCTCTTGTTTATGTAGATGTCTGATCCAACTCGACCTGAATTTGACATCTTGGACTCAAAAGGACTTGAGTACCATCGTTGGGTTTCCGATGTAGAAACTGCCTTTGTGGCAAAATACTACATTGCCACCATTACCGACCCCAAAGATGATGTACCGTCTAATAAGGTGAAAGCAAACGCCTTAATGTTTCTAAGGCGACATATTGATCCTAGCCTACGCTAGGAGTACCTTCAATTGAAGACACCCAAAGAACTGTGGGATGCCCTTAAGGGACATTTTGAGAACATTCATGACACTTTGCTTCCAGAACTGGCCGTTCAGTGGAATGAAATCCGCTTGCTTGACTACAAAAGGGTCAATGACTTCAACAAGGACATGTTGCTCTTAAAGGCACGTCTCAATTTCTGTGGAAGGGAAATCACAGAAGATGATATGATCGAAAAGACTCTTTCCATCTTTCCTACTTCATCTAGTGAACCAGTATAGGCTAGAGTATGACAACAAAAGAATCACAACCTTCAACAAGCTGATCAACCTACTGCAAGTGACTGAGATGCATAATGAGGTTCTTTTGAACAACAATGTCAGGCCTGTTGGGACAAAGAGAATTCCCGAGGCTAATTATGGCAAAGAAAAAGGTGGAAAGAACCCCAATGCAAAAGGGGTTAGACGTCCTGATCCCTACCCACGTGGCAACAATACACCACGTGGAAAGGGACATGGGGGTCGTGGTATGGGCGGTGGAGGGCCTCCCAATGTATAGCGCAGAGATGGTGGTGCTGGCCCTAGTGGTCATGGAAACAAGGTGCACAGGGCACCTAAGAATCCTTCAGTCAAACAGGAAAGATTTGGCAATGAACCATGCTATAGGTGTGGAATCATTGGGCATTGGTACAAGAACTGCTAGGCAAGCAACATAGTTGCAGCCACTAGTGGTCATGGAAACAAGGTGCACATGGCACCTAAGAACCCTTCAGTCAAACAGGAAAGAGTTGGCAATGAACCATGCTATAGGTGTGGAATCATTGGGCATTGGTACAAGAACTGCCAGGCAAGCAACATAGTTGTAGCCACTTACAAGAGGTATAAGGAGTCTAAAGAACAAGAGGCTCACTATATAGAAGAAGGAGGCCATGACCCAGATGTCAACCTCACAATTGCAGATTTCAATGGCAAAAGGAACTTGCTTAGTCAATAGATGCACTAGATTTTGATTGATCTGCTTTATCTATTTATTTTCCAAAGACAGTTGTGAAGGCATAATGCCTCATTTTTAATTAGACTATTGCTTGGTCTTAAAGTTTATTTTCAATAATGGTTTGATGAATTAGATTTCTGAACAAGACCTTGATTTGATTATTGTTGGCTTATTAATAAATTTCGGATTTTATTCTGAAGCATTGAATTTATTCAATTTTATTTACTACACATATTTACATGGTTTGAAATAGCACTATAAAGACGTAAAGCAATACATCTAGAAAAAAGAAAAAAAATTAGAATGAAAAGATTATCATTCTACCTAAATAGAAATACTCTAAAGAATATGAGATATGTTCTGTATGCACCAAGAGCTAATTGAATCTTGTTAAGTTTCAAAGATATTCATGCCAATGATTATCATGTAGAAACACACTGTGAGAATGGAACTGAATACCTTTGTATTACCTCTAATGAATGTGGAAGGAAACGCATCTTAGAGAAACTAATGAGTCAATCTAGTGGACTGTACATCACTACTATTCGGATCATTGAATCCTATGCTGTCACCAACAATGAAATGTGGGACATTGACTCATACAGGCTTTGGCATGACCGCCTAGGGCACCCTGGTCGTGACAAGATGATCCGTATTTTAAAAAACTCACACATACATCTCTTTTTTCAAGTGAAAAATAAAATGGGATAAAAATCTGCCACACTGCAAGGTGTCAGTTCTAGTACTGCTCAAAAGCAGCCATTGCCTTCTGAAGTACCAGAAGCACTACCTCCCTCCCATTATGCCTCATTGATTATTTCAAAGGCACATCACTCGTCTTGCAAGGCCTGCTCTTTAGCAAAAACAGGATCGAGACCTTCCTATGCTAAAGATACAAAACAAAACATTCCATTCTTACAAAGGATACAAGGAGATATCTGTGGACCTATCCATCCAGAATGCGAACCATTCAAGTACTTTATGGTTCTGATGGATGTTTCGACACTCTGGTCACATGTCGCATTATTGTTCACAAGAAATGCTGCATTTGCAAAACTCCTAGCACAAATTATACGCTTAAGGGCTCACCACCCTGATCACCCCATGAAGTCTATAAGGCTTGATAACGCTGGAGAGTTTACATCAAAAGTATTTGATGATTATTGCATGTCTATTGGGATCTATGTAGAGCATCCTATACATCATGTGCATACACAAAATGGTCTCGCAGAAGCCACCATCAAAAGGCTACAGATGATGGCTAGGGCATTGGTTATGCTCACCAACCTGCCTATATCTGCCTAGGGTTATGCAATATTGCACGCAGCTTTACTTATTCTTTTCAGACCCACTGCTAGCCAACCATTTTTTGCATACCAGTTGGTAACTGGATATGAGCCTGACATTTCACGCTTACGCATATTTGGTTGCGCAGTATATGTGTCTATTACGCCCTCACAACACACCAAAATGGGTCCTCAGAGACGATTAAGTATTTATGTTGCATATGAATCTCCAACAATTATCCGCTACTTGGAACTGTTGATAGGCGATCTCTTTACCGCTAGATTTGTGGATTGTTACTTTGATGAGACAGTCTTCCCGTCGTTAGGGGGAAATAGGAAAAAGGATTTTTCAAGGGAATGACAGGAATTGTCGTGGTTTGTCCCCACTCTGTCATATTTTGATCCCCGCACTTCACAAAGTGAAAGTAAAGTGAAAAGAATAATCGATCTTCAGAACGTAGCAGATTCGATGCCTGATGCGTTTACTGATATCGCAAAAGTGACGAGATCATATATACCAACTGCAAATGTGTATGCAAGGTTAGAATTCCCCAACAAGGGGCACAGCGCCGCAGATAGAGGCTCTGCAACCACACTTAGTGGAGGTGTGGTTGAGGCCGTGGCTCCCCAAAGGAAGAGGGGGAGGCCACTTGGTTCGATTGACACTCACCCAAGGAAGAAGAGGGCGAGTAAGGCACAAACCGATCCATTAATCATCAATGTAGAAAATCCCTCTCATGATATTGTCTCTGATTACAGTTATGTCCATGAATCAATACTGGATGACGCTCCGATGTTTGAAATAATTCCAGAGAACAAAGAAATCTCAATGGATTATGAGAATGCGTATGACTTGATAGAAAGATCTTCCTTACACATTGATGATATATTTGCATACACTGTTGCTTAAGAAATCATAGAGCACGATGATATCGAACCACGCTCTGTTGCAAAATGTCAACAAAGAGCAGATTGGCCTAAATGGAAAGAAGTAATCCAGGCAGAACTAGATTCTCTGGCAAAGAGACAAGTATTTAGCCCGGTTGTGCTAACTCCACCAAGTGTAAAGCCTGTAGGACATAAATGGGTCTTTGTCAAGAAGCGTAATGAGAAGAATGAAGTCCTGAGGTACAAGGCTCGCCTTGTGGACCAAGGTTTTTCACAACACCCTGGAATTGACTACGAGGAGACATACTCTCCCGTAATGGACATTATAACGTTCCACTACTTAGTTAGCTTGGTAGTTTCTGAAGGACTGGAAATGCAGCTCATGGATGTGGTTACTGCATATCTCTATGGGAATCTTGATTCAGAGAGAGAGAGAGAGAGATATATATATATATATATATATGAATGTGCCTGATCGCCTTACATTACCCAAATCAAGTGATCTAAACCACGGAGTGCGTCTGCAATTAGGTTGAAACGCTCACTGTACGGATTGAAACAATCCGGGCGGATGTCGTATACCCGTCTAAGTGACTACTTGATTGGAAAGGGATATAAGAACGATGAATTGTGCCCCTGCGTATTCATAAAGAAAACAAGTTCCGGATTTGGAATTGTAGCTGTATATGTTGATGATATGAACATAATAGGTACTCTTGATGAAATAAGAGAAACCGCGAGCTACTTGAAATCCGAATTTGAGATGAAGGATCTTGGGAAAACTCGATTCTGTCTAGGCCTTGAACTAGAACACCGAGTTTGTGGAATACTAATCCACCAGTTTGTGTATGTCCAAAAGTCAGGCGATTTAACATGGATAAAGCGCACCCTGCTAGCACTCCCATGATCGGTCGAAGTTTGGATGTAAAAAAGATCCATTTCGTCCAAAGGAAGATGACGAAGAGGTGTTGGGAGCTGAAATTCCCAATCTAAGTGCAATAGGCGCATTATTGTACTTAGCCCAATGTACTCGACCAGACATTGCATTCTCAGTGAACTTGTTAGATAGATTTAGCTTAGCGCCAAAGCAGCGTCATTGGATTGGTATCAAAAAAAATTTCCGATACCTAAAAGGAACCATTGACTTGGGACTGTTCTTTCCCTACAGAGAGACAAGAGGGACCGCAGATGGAACTGCAATCCCTAAAGGAAATGTTGATGGCGAAAGCGCCACTCACTACACCAAAACCCTAAATGATGTTTTGGTTAGTTTTGCTGATACTGGGTACCTCTCTGACCCACATAAAGGTATTCCCCAAACTTGTTATGTATTTACCATTGAAAACACGACGATATCTTAGAGATCAACCAAGCAAACCCTTGTGGCTACCTCCTCGAACCACTCAAAGATCATTGCTCTACATGAGGCGGTTCGTGAGTGTATATGGTTAAGAGTTATCATTACACATATTCGAGGGACTAGTGGTTTGAGTTCTACCACTGAAAATCCTAGTTGCATTTATGAAGATAATGCAGCGTACATCAAACAGATGAAGCTAGGATATATCAAGGGTGATAATACAAAACACATATCGCCAATGTTTTTCTACAATCAGCAACAATAGGCTCTCCTCAAGATTCAAGTGAATCAAGTAATGTTTGAGGAGAATGTGGCAGATTTGTTCACCAAATCATTGCCTAAGGCCATATTTGAGATACATGTGAAAAGCATAAGAATGCGAAGACTTTCCAAGCTCCCATGATTAATGTAAGGATCAGGGGGAGGTGTAGACGTCAGAGGGAGTCTAACACACATATGTCATCCTGAAATGTAAAAGGTGCATTGTGCTCTTTTCCTTCGACCAAGGTGTATTTTTTGTCCCACAGGGTTTTTATTGTTACTTGGCAAGGTTTTTAGTGAGGCAATAACTCATGCACCATTTCATCTTTGACTTGGCACAAGGGGGAGTGTTAAAGGAAAAGCACATTATGTGCCTTCGTCAATGAAACTGACGAAAGAGGGAATCAAGGAATTGTAATCACATCACAATCAGCATTTACTATCATTATTGTAATTGATGTTAATCGATGTTTCCATTGTAATTCTATACCTACATAAAGGGGTTATGAAATGAAATGAGTAGACCAATTTCAATTCCATTTTACTTTTACACAATTCAATTTTTGACAATTTTTTTCCATGGAGTTATAGAGCGCATTAAACCGATTCTGTATACACAAAAAAGGCCAAAATCCGAGTTCATTTGAACAAATTATTATTTAAAGAGGCCGGATTACTGTTTTGGGAAACCCTTATATAAGGAAAGTTTCTTGAAGCAAAAATTTTCAACTCTTATATCAAAATTTCCAGAAAACACAGCAGCTCTTCGACCCTATGCTAGTCCAACCTGACCTAACAGTATCTCACTTCTCCGGCCACCTTTGACTATGCCACTGGCCCCAAAAGAACCGCTACCTTGTATAAGGCGATCAAAAGTATTTTCTTTGCCAGAGTTCCATCGGGTTGACTGAACAATTTTTGCTTTTCTGTCCAACTTTGGCAACGCCACCACCTGAGCTTTTAGCTATCCTCTCTGTGTCCCAACGTCACATGGCTCGCCCTTCGATTTTGTTGGAGGCTGTCAGAATTAGGCTTGGTAGCTTCAGGCCGCCGAAGTTTTCCGATTGTTTTCCATTCAATCCACTCGAAATTTGACTTCAATGCAGGTCTAAAAGATGAACCTTGGGTTGTAATGAAGGTTTTGGCATAAATCTTACACTCTAATTTGGGACTTTGCGGGTGGCACGTGGGGCTTGATCTAGCTATACTTCTTGACTCCTTAAGCAGAGCTAAGTGAGCTGAATCTGTTGGTATAGTTTGTTTGACTAACTTTGATCATTTGTTCATCAATCGAAATTACATAGTTTCATGTTTCAGGATTTCGATTTGTGATGATCAGATTTGATACCACCCGTCTGAGGGGAGGGGCCTTGTAGGAGGAATTTTACTGAAAATTTGGCAGAATCACCCCTAAAAATGGACTACCCAAAACCTATACAAGTAAGTCCAACACTTTTAACAGTTCAAATTCCCAACCTCAACACCTGGATCCTACATGCTCCCCACAATTACCACCAACTCCACAACCAAAAATAAGAAAATAAATCTGAATCTTTTCAAATTTACAATTAATACAAGAGGTTGGTGATCAGAGCAATCTAATAATTTCACTAGATAAACAAAGATATATGAGGATGACAACTAAACCTTATGATGCAGAAGCAGTGATGAAAACTATGCCTCGACTCCAGGTATGATGAACCTCATCTAGTCTAGTCTGCAAACTGAGCATTTAAAACCAAAGGGCAGTGAAAAGCATTTGAAAAAAGTTAGCATAAGTGAACAAAAATAAATACATTAAAAGAAAGCAAAATAAGTTTTTAATTCTTTCCCAATCATTCTCTTTCTCAAAACAAGCATGTAATTCAATATTAAAATCCTTGAAAAAAACTGAAATCGAATTTAGTAAATTGAGACCAGCTTCACCCTGCTGGTCAAGTAGTAAAGGTTAAATAGGGGAAGAATGATCACCATATTTTGATGAGCAGCTAAATATGTACTCCCATACTCCCAAATCTTCACGCCACCAAGGTTGAATGAACACTAGGCTTTTGTGGAACCACCACTAAGGCAGCTACCACATCACCACGAAGGGGGAAATGGCTTTCGTGATTCCACCACTAAGGTGGATACCATGTCACCATGAAGGTGGAACATAATAGGCAAAAGTAGCTTGTAATAGGGCTGGCTCGGTAACGGTAACCGGATTTTTTGCTCTAACACCGCTACCGAACCGAAACTCATCGGTTCTGAATTTTTTGAACTGCCGCAGATACCGATAGATCGGTTACCGATGAATCGGTATACCGACTTTGCTTCTCTGTTTCGGTTTGTCGACCGACGTTGTTGCGGCAGTAAGGAAGAACAGCGGCCCTCCTAATTCCAGATCTAGAAATTCAGTTGGAGATCCGATTTTTGATTCATATCTAGAGGTAAAAGAAGAAGTGGAGGAATGAATAAGTAAAATGATGAGAAAATGGAGGAAGAAGCAAAAGAATATAAGAAGAACAAGAGCCAGAAATGGAGAGAGAGATAGAGAGCAGAAAGTGAGAGAACAGAGGAGAAAGAGAAACAGAGAGAAGTCAGAGAACGAAGAAGACGACTCGAAACACATTTTAATTTTCATCATTTCTGATTCCATTTAATTACTTGCTTTTCCTTAACTTTACACAAGCAAGCTTGTGGCCTGGTGATAAGAGGATCGAGTTTGTTGTGATGTTGGCAAAGGTTCGATGCTTGGCAGACGCAAGAGCGTAGGATTTTTTGGAATTAAATCCAGAAACTGCTATCTCGATTGGTTCGGTAACACCGAACCAATGCAATTGGTTGTACCGCTACCGAGCCGATAACTTTGCTTCGGTACGGTAGTACCGTGCCGTACCTTCGGGTACCGGATTTGTCTGCACCGAGGCCACCGGTTCGGCCGATTTTCGGCTGGTTTCGGTAGGTATGGTAATTTAAGCCAACCCTAGCTTGTAATGAGATCAAATAACCATAACTTACCCATAGTATGGTGTGAATGAAAATATGAACAAAGATAAATATACTTCCCCAAAATCTCATATAATCCATAATCACAAATGGAAAAATGAGTCTGATTCTCAATCGTACTCAAAAGCTCATATTAAACATATTCACAAGGAAAAAATTTAAAAACAATACTCGACAAATGGTCCACTCTGAATTTTTGTACATTAAGTTTTAAAGAATTCAATTTGATACATGACTTTCAAAACTCGGCACACTTTTAGTTCATGCCATCAATAACACCATTAACCCTATGCAATTTTTTATTTTTCATAAGGTAATTTTGCGTTTTCCTCTCTCTCTCTCTCTCTCTCTCGACCAACCTGCAACACTAAAAGTAAAAACCAACCCCTCACAATTTTCCATCATCTTTCTTTACCATTGTTTTCTTCTTCTATAGATGGTTTGAATTAAAACGGTTCATTTTTCTTTTTCCTCTGCCAACACGGTAGCACCCATGGTTCTACTTCCATGGATTTCAATCCCCAATTATGATAACCCAATTCAGAGAACTATGAAAACACTCTCGGCGGTGAAGACTCCTCTTTGCTCGTGGAGGGGGTGGACGTTGTGGATTGTCGTGGAGCACGTGAGGGCTTGTGGATCTCCATCAACACGCCACCGGGGTAGGCGAAGATAGTGGTGATACCCTGGCGATCTAGGGCCTCAACGAGGACATCGGTGTCTTTTCTGGGCTTGCCGGGGGCAAATCAAGGAATTATAGGTGCTAGGTCTGGAGGAGCAGTGGTGGTGATGACAGGAGTGGTGGCTTTAGTTGGGGGGGGGGGGGGGGGAGAGAATTGGAGATGTGGAGAGAGCGGAAGGGTGTGTGCTTGTGGGAGGCAGGGGAGTAGGGGAGGGAAAATTGGGAAAGTGGGTTTGGGGATTTGGATGAAGAAGAAGGATGAAGGTGGAGCTATGGTCGCCATTGTTGACAAGGTCTAGGTAATTCCCATGATATTTTCTTCATTCTTATGTTTTTGATTTTTTTTTTCCTTGACGAGATGGACTTGCCCTTACAAATTTGACAGAAAGCACCCAAACAAACAGAGCATTTAATGACGTGTACCAATTTTGGGTTAGGTTTAGAATGTCATGTACCATTTTAAAATTTTAGAAAATAAATGTACAAAACTTCGGAGTGGGCCATTTTATAAATACTGTTCTTAAAATTTTCCTATTCGTAAATCATAATTTTTGACATTTCTGCAAAGGGAAAATCATCTGTACAGTATCTGCCAATTATAAATTTTGGTACCTCAAATTTCAAAAATATTATAATGAAACCTGAGGTTCTGACCCCGACCCAATAATAATACGGAGGCTGCCATCTGGCATTTTTTCATGGGTATGTTCATTCATTCAGGTCTTAATCAAGCAGGACTCAAGATAATCCACGTAAAAACATTTAAGTCCTCAAATCCAATTACTGCAAGAGGATTCACTTCACGATAGAAATCACATCCCAAATATTTATTGAAAACTAATAATAATATTCATGAAATTTACTTTCCTAAAATTTCGATAAACCATCAATACATCTCAAAACTAGAAATCATGCATCCTGTAAATTCAATAATGATTCGATACGAGAAAAACAATTTTTCTGAAATTTTTATTGATGGTCAGAACCAGTTTTACTAACCTAGAATAACTCTTTACTAACAAGAAATATTAGGTCATACACCTAGAGTGAAGAAATGCATCAAGGAGATTATTGATGTCTTTACAAACCATCAATAAAAAATTTATTGTATTAAAATGGCCAAGGAGAGCGCTCTCTCTCAAAACCCTAGCGCCGCCTCCTTTGGGAGGCTTTCAAGGGGGTTCCTGTTACCTCCACCATTCGCATCTCGACGATCGTGCCAAGAGGCTGATCGTTTCGTTCCTCGTTTCAAAGGATCGCGGGTTGCACTGAGACCACGGCTAGGACGTTCCCGTGGTCAGGGAAGGAGATCCTGCTTTCGGCTCGGGCAGTGACTTCCTTCCTACAAGGATTGGCAGATTTTCGATGGCGGCACTGGACTGTTGGTGGCGCTGGTGTAGAGCGGCGGCTGGGTCTTGATCTAGTGTTTAGGATTGATGCTAGCGGCATCGTTGATGTGCCCAGCAATGGTGGCCAACGATGGTTGTTCAGAGTCAATAACCGCTAAGTCATTGCAGAATGGTGCCGGAGCCTTGCTTTGGTGGAAGATCAGGATTATGTGGTTATTGTGGGTGCAGATCGTCAGCGGCGACAGGATTGATCAAGCATTGAGTCTAGGTGCCTTGTTCTTGGGTGTCCAGATCAATGTGATGCGGTATTTACGAGATCTATGGAAGATCTGGGTTTGGGACCCAGGAATTCATGATCTGCCCGCTTATCTTGCCGGATTTTGGTGGTATTCCGCCACCGGGAGAGTAATCTCTGGTCATATTCAAGGGCAAGGAGGAGAGGATCGAGCTTGGGTCATTTGGGCCTTAGTTCGAATATGGTGGTTTACTCAAGTGCAGGCTCAGGACAGTGGACTGGTGGCTTGGTCTTGTTTTCAACAAACCATATCTCGTGACCTGCTGGATCTTACATTTGTGAGAGACTCTTTGCAATCTACTAGTATTTTCGTACACCAATTGAGGTCTCTAGGTGAACTTGCTTGTTGTTCAGTTGTGTCGAGTCATGTATCTTTCACTAGGTTACGATTTTCTCTTGTTTGTCGCTTGTCTAATTGTGCACATTTATTTACAATGAGGGTCACCTATCATATGTTTGGCGGCTTGTGCCATCTAGAACTTTTGGTATGAGACAATTTATGATGTACGTGCCTTCTGGCCATGGATAAGTAATGAAGTTATCTATTTTCTCAAAAATCAATAAAAAATTTATTGGCCCTCAAAGTTTTTCTATTGAGGGTCAATTAAAGTTGTTCTCTTTATCCTCTTCCCTTATCCATTGCATCTCCTTTACTACCACTTTCATTTAGATCCACTTTCTCAATCCAGATTGGAACTACCAGAAGACACACTATCTATCATTATCAAAGGATGCAACAGCTTCAGACTGTGCAACTCTAACTGAATTAGCTTCATCAACAGGCTCAGTAGCTTTCAGATAACCCAAATTTGATGTAGGACGAGATTTTAGCCAACTTCAATAAAGAATCACGAAAAGAAAGAAGCGTCTGCACATTAAGAAGAATGATTTGAATATTGAAAATTGGTATTCAAATAGGCTTCTTAATGATGGAATTAATCATAAATTACTCTTTTGGATATATCGGGATTCTCGAGCGAAATCTTGGTTGGGATTCCAAATATATGTTTGCGTAATATTCTTTAATATTTAGGATTTTATTTCCAATTTTTATTTAATTAGGTTTCCTAGTTTTAGTCTATAATAAATTGTTCTTTTTGTTTTCTAGTTGTATTAGGTTTATTCTATGTGCTCTATATAAGGCACCTCTTCGATTGTAATTTTCATTCAAGTTATCAATAAAAAACCAAATCTTAGAGAAGTTTCTCTATTTTTCTTACGGCTGTGCCCGTAATTGCTAGTGGATTCTAGCTCATCTCATATGGCTTTCGACGCTTGACCGGGCCTCTTACTATCGTGTTCACGCTTCCCGCATCATTTGGTATCAGAGTGGGTATCGCCCGCTCCTTAGCAGATGACGGTCCAAGGGAGAAGTTCACTACCACCAACCTCAACGACGCTGGTCGTAGAGTATCTATCAAAGAAAGTTTCGTTGAAGAGGAACATGCCAAGGGAGTCGCCCTAGGACAACCTAATCAATCCAAAAAAAAAAAAAAGAGAAAAAAGAAGAAGAAGAAGAAACATGGAACGTTGGATATTCACAACGCCGGATTACGACGACTTCCGAACTACATGTGTCATCAAAGACAAGGTATGCTCTGTAATAATTGACAGTGGTCTACGAGAGAACTTTGTAGCAAATAAAGTTGTGGATTATTTTCAATTACCGACAGTGAAGCTGAGTGATCCATACTGGATTCCAATTGGAGAGGATGAATATGCACAAGTAACAGAGGTTTGTAAAGTTCCTGTCTCTATGGGAAAATTTTATAAAGAAGAGATTACTTGTCCTGTGATCGACATGGACGACACTGATGTGCTTTTCGGAATACCATGGCATGAAAACGTCAAAGGTGGTTATTGCAAAGACAGCACATATTTATTTCGGTGAGAGTCACACAAAATTAAAATCAAGCCTGAAAGGATGAACATCAAGAATGACCATCCTGAGGTGTGTGAAAAGGAACATGAAGAAGCCACTTTGAAGATTGAAGAGAAACTCATTAAGGACACGGAAGCTGATTCATTCATCACACCGATATCCATGTCATGCATGCCTAATTGTGTTCAAGATCAACCCAAGGAGAAGTCAATGCCCATTCCTTTTCAAGTGGAGGAGTTCAAGTTTCAAGATGCTTATTCTAAACTTGTCTACAGTATTGGATTCATGGTAATACCTTTTAATTTCGAAAATATTGAAGTTGATGGCTTATCATGTTTTATGCCTACTAACGATCGAGCTGCATACAAGAGGAACTCGAGGTCGAGTTCTTTTCAGGTGGAGGAGACTGATGTAGGACGAGATTTTAGCCAACTTCAACAAAGAATCACGAAAAGAAAGAAGCGTCTGCACATTAAGAAGAATGATTTGAATATTGAAAATTGGTATTCAAATAGGCTTCTTAATGATGGAATTAATCATAAATTACTCTTTTGGATATATCGGGATTCTCGAGCGAAATCTTGGTTGGGATTCCAAATATATGTTTGCCTAATATTCTTTAATATCTAGGATTTTATTTCCGATTTTTATTTAATTAGGTTTCCTAGTTTTAGTCTATAATAAATTGTTCTTTTTGTTTTCTAGTTGTATTAGGTTTATTCTATGTGCCCTATATAAGGCACCTCTTCGATTGTAATTTTCATTCAAGTTATCAATAAAAAACCAAATCTTAGAGAAGTTTCTCTATTTTTCTTACGGCTGTGCCCGTAATTGCTAGTGGATTCTAGCTCATCTCATATGGCTTTCGACGCTTGACGGGGCCTCTTACTATCGTGTTCACGCTTCCTGCATCAAAATTACATGAACTCGACCGTAATCTCCCATCAAGATCATTCCCAAGAAAATTTTGCAATGTTGTAATCACATTGGAACTAGATCTATTCACTTTGTTCCACTCCAATGTACAATCCAAGTCCTTGTCATACAAGCGTCTGGCCTCCACCTCGCTAGCCACCGATATTTGACGAATGACGCTGCTTTAGTATTTGACGAATGACGTCTTCTTCACCCTGTTCTTCTCCATCACCTACTACCTTCTTCACCGTTGGAGTGACAATATCAGAACCTCCATACCACTCCACGTTATCAACCTCTCTGAACTCACCACCTTTCTCTCCCACATTGCCTCCTTCATCTACCTCTTCGGCTTGTTCGGCATTGACTTCATCTAGTCTTTCATCTCACGCTGATGGCTAAAAGTAATACACAATTTAACCCTACGAAAATTGTCAATCGGTAGTATAGAGCAAGCAAGGATCGTTCGATGCCAAAGTTGATTGACCTTACTATTGTCCTAAGTAGTCGCTACTGATGAACAAAGATAACAAAACGATTAGCTGACTTGTCTCATTATCCTAGTTTCAATTGTAAGATCAAATATGGACATAACACATATCATCATAAAGTAATTCATGATTAGCTTAATATCAATCCTAGTTTAACATGGATACAAACAGTAAATCAATACTAGTGACTTAATGAATAGTGTATCAATTCATTAAGGATAGTAATCTATTGCTTAGTCTACAAGGAAGGCTACAAGTTGTGATACATTAAGAATCTAACTAGGAAACCTAAACCGATATGGATAGCTTTAATGGGAAGCTTCTTGAGGTTTAAGTCACCTATATATACAGATGAATTGGTCCCTGATTACTACCGACGTTTTGCATATTGTTCTGTCCATTCAGAAGCAAGTTGGTAAGTAACAGAAGGCCATATTCAGTGTTCGTGTTTGTAGCATAAGATGGAATCCATGCCAGTGATTGCTGAAGGTAAGCCTTAATCCCTTTTATGATTGTGTGCATATGTTGTGAGCATGTATATGGTTTTTTACAATTGGTATCAGAGCATAGGCTCACATATATCAAAATCGTTTTAGGGTTTTGCAAAACAAATACAAAAAAAAAAAAAAAAAAAGAAAAAAAAAAAAAAGTGTTTTTGCTTTACGGGTCAAGTAACTGACCAAGTCACTGACCATGTAACTGGTCATGTAACTGATCAAAGTAAGTTACTTAAGTCGATTGCTGCATCTGGTTAATTATCAAATTCACGCTTCCGCTGTGATTTTTAGCAGCAAATTGGGGAAAAAGCAAAAACAGGTTTTTCTGTGAAATTGATTTCGATTCATAGCATGATAATTGAGTTTTTGATTGTGCTCAAGAACACTAGTTGCATTCCCAGCGTGCGTTAGGTTAGAGTAGATGGTGACCGGATGAAATTTACAATTTCTTGATTGTTCCGTGGTTTCTTGGAATCAAATCAATTTTGGTTATGCTTGAATATGCATGTTGAATTGATTGATGATATGGTATTGTATCTGTGATTGTGTAAAATTGCATGAAGAACAAAAATCTCCCAGATTTTGTTTACACATTATTAAAATTGACAGATACGAGAGCTTAATTTTCTTACAAGGATGAATCTGGGTAGAATATAAAGTTAAAAGCTCATGGGTTTTGTGGTTTTCTGTTGGCATAAGTGATTATGATGCACAAAGCATTCTTCATTGATGTTGGCAGAAAACGATGATCAGGTAACTGACCAACTAGTCAGGTCACTGACCATGTAACTGGTCGGGTCACTGACCAAGTAACTGGTCAGGTCACTGACCATGTAACTGGTCAGGTCACTGACCATGTAACTGGCCAGGTCACTGACCATGTAACTGGCCAGGTCACTGACCATGTAACTGGCCAGGTCACTGACCAAGTAACTGGTCAGGTAACTAATCAAGTAACTGATCGAATAACAAAACTGAAATTGTGTTTTGTGTTTTAAAACTATGCTTCAGTTTTATCTTCCAAAGAAGTGGTCAAGTATGGTTTTAGAATACAAAACAGCAATATGCGTGCTTGATGAAAATAAATACGGATACTTAGAAATTTTTCTTCTGTCTAAAGATGTGGATAAATTTCTTTGGATAACTTGTTTTCATTGAACATGGTATATTGATAAAGAACTCCAGGATGTTATGCTTCTGCTCAAAAGTGTTGCTTAACATTATTTTTGGTTATGGACTGATATGAATGCAAGTATGGATTGTTTAGGTTTTCTGTATGTTCTTGTTTTGGTTGCTTAAAGCTAAATAAAACACAGAAAACTTAAAGTTATTTTCTTTACAAATTGAGAATTCACACGAATTTTTGTTTTGCTCCTTAGGTAACTCCTACATGAACTTGAACAGTGTCTTGATGTTAACTGGAACCAACTATAGAGCTTGGCTAGATTCTGTAGAAAACTATATGGGAATGCATGAGAACATAGACTATTGCTTCACTGAGGATAAACCTGAAGAGTTAACTGAAAAGAGCACTAAGAAGGAAACTGATCTTTACAAGAAGTGGCATAGATCCAATAGAATGGCTAAGAACCTCATTCGTACCTCTATGTCCAAGACTGTCAGAGGAAGTATAGAAGAACCTGAGCTAGCATCAGATTTTCTGGAACTCATAGGTGCTAAGTTTAAAGAAAGTGAAAAGGCAGAAGCAGCTAGACTAACCAAGGAGTTTCATGATTTGAAGTACATGGGTTCAGGGGGAGTTAGAGAACATATTATGAAGATGATCAATATAAATGGCAGACTCAGGGAGCTCTTAATGGGGGTTAGGGATGAGCAGGTAGTGCATTATGCACTCCATTCCTTGCCTAACAGTTTTAGTCATCTTAGGACCAGTTACAACTCTCAAAAGGGAAACTGGACTTTAGATGAACTTATATCCATCTGTGTTGATGAGGAAGCTAGGATCAAGGAAGAAAAAGAACCTGCTACAGCCATAAATCTCATAGAGAAGCCTAAGAAGAAAAAGCCCCAGAATAAGCTCAAGCCTACCAAAGCCATAACTAAGAGTTCAACAGCTGCAGTGGCCAAGGAAAACAGGCCATTTAGGTTCAAGTGCTACTTTTGCAAAAGAGTAGGACACATGAAAAAGGACTGCACTGGCTATAAAAATTGGTTAGCCAAAAAGGGTAAGATTTTTTCTAATACAGTTTTTCTTTAGAAATTAATCTTATAAATATTGAACCACAGTCTTGGTGGATAGATTCAGGCTCACCTATTCATATTACTAATTCTTTGCAGGGATTCATAAGGAGCAGAATCCCAAAAAGTGATGAAGTGAACCTGTGTGTAGGCAATGGCATGAGAGTGGCAGTCAAGGCTATTGGAACCTTAAAGCTCGATTTAGGATTAGGAAAATTGTTAGTTTTGGACAATGTTTTTTATGTACCTTCCATGAGAAGGAATTTGGTTTCGGTTTCTCTTTTAGTAAAATCTGGTTGTAGACTTGTTATGGATAGTAATGGAATTCTTATTTATAAAAATTCTGTTCAAATTGGTTCTGGTGTTATTATGAATGATTATTTACAGTTAAATTGTTCAATGGCTCAACAAGAAATTTTACTTGTTGAAAATAACACAAACAGTACTAACACTTTAACAGGTGTTAAAAGAACCAAACTAAATGAAAAGTCTGCATTTTTATGGCATAGAAGACTCGGCCATGTTTCAAAAGAGAGACTGAAAATTTTGGTGAAAAACAACATCCTAAATGAACTTGATTTTTCTGATCTAACAGACTGTGTTGAATGCTTTAAGGGAAAAATAACTAATACTAGAAAGAAGACTGCATATAGAAGCCAAAATTTATTAGAACTCATACACACTGATATATGTGGACCATTTAGGCATCAAACTATCTGTGGGAATGTGTATTTTATCACATTCATTGATGACTTTTCTAGATACAGTTATATTTATCTACTTTCAGAAAAGGCACAAGCATTGAAAGCCTTTCAAATCTTTAAGTCTGAGGTAGAAAATCAACTAAAAAAGAAAATCAAAACAGTGAGGTCAGATAGAGGGGGAGAGTTCTATGGAAAGTACACTGAATCCGGCCAACAAAAGGGTCCATTTGCCTTGTTTTTGCAAGACAATGGAATTAAAGCTCAATACACAACACCCTATAATCCACAACAGAATGGTGTTGCAGAGAGAAAGAATAGGACTCTTTTGAACATGGTTAGATGTATGATGTGTACAACTGGTTTGCCTAAATTTCTGTGGGGTGAGGCTTTAAAAACTGCAAATTATATTTGCAACAGAACACCTAGCAAAGCCATAGAAAATACTGCTTTTGAGCTTTGGTGTGGCAGGAAACCTAGTCTTCATCACTGTCATGTTTGGGGATGTCATGCAGAAGCTAGGATTTATAATCCAAGCTTGAATAAACTTGACCCCAAAACTGTTAGTTGCTATTTTGTAGGTTATCCAGATAAATCTAAAGGCTATAAGTTATATTCTGCTCATCATTCACCTAGAATTTTTGAAACACATCAAGTAAAGTTTCTAAGTGAAAAAGTTCACAATACAAACCTTGAGGATTTAACCTCAGTTTTTGAGGAAATTGTGTCAGATGAGAATTTAAGTGTAGCATTGCCTTTAGAACAAGATGTAACTGATCATGTCACTGGTCACGTAACTGACTATGTCACTGACCAAGTAACTGTCCCTGGTCGAGTAACTGGTCAAGTGACTGACCATGTCACTGACCAAGTAACTGTCCCTGGTCGAGTAACTGACCAAGTCACTGACCATGTAACTGTACCTGATCAAGTCACTGCCCATGTCACTGACCATGTAACTACCCAAGTAACTGTACCTGGTCAAGTCACTGCCCATGTCACTGACCAAGTAACTGACCACGTAACTGGTCAAGTAACTGAACCTCAAAATCCTCCAGTAGCTCAACCTAGAAGATCACAGAGAGCAAGAAAACCAACTTATGGGGGGGAAGAGAGTGACTACATTGTTTATCTACAAGAAGCAGAAATTGAAATGGACTGTGCAGAGGACAATGATCCAACTACATTTAATCAGGCCATTGAAAGTAGTGAATCTCATCAATGGCAGCTAGCAATGGAAGCAGAAATTAATTCCATGAGTCAAAATGCAGTTTGGGAATTAGTTGAACCTGACCCCAACCAGAAGCCTATAGGTTGTAAATGGGTTTTCAAAACCAAAAGAGATGCAAATGGCAATGTAGAGAGACATAAAGCAAGATTAGTTGCCAAGGGTTTTACACAGAAGGAGGGCATTGACTTTACTGAGACTTTTTCTCCAGTTTCTACAAAAGACTCGTTTAGGATAATCATGGCTTTAGTGGCTCATTTTGATATGGAGCTGCACCAGATGGATGTTAAAACAGCTTTCTTGAATGGCGAACTAGATGAAGTGATTTATATGAGGCAGCCAGAAGGGTTTGTACAAGCTGGAAGTGAAAACTTAGTGTGTAAGTTAAGAAAATCAATTTATGGCCTAAAACAAGCTTCTAGACAGTGGTACAAGAAATTTGATTCTGTGATTTCTACTTTTGGATTTACAGAAAATCTTGTTGATGAGTGTGTTTATTTGAAGACTGTTGGGAACAATTTTATTTTTCTGGTACTCTATGTGGATGATATACTTTTGGCTAGCAGTAACATTAAATTGCTTAAAGATACTAAGAGTTTTCTGTCAATGAATTTTGACATGAAAGACTTAGGAGAAGCATCCTATGTACTAGGTATTGAGATTAAAAGAGATAGGGCACAGAGACTACTTGGTTTGTCTCAACACAATTATATTACCAAAGTTTTAAAGAGGTTTGGTATGGAGAAGTGTGCAGCTGGAGAAGTTCCCATGTCCAAAGGAGATAAGTTAACCAAGAAGCAAAGTCCCAATAGTAATGTTGAAAAGGAAAATATGGAGTCAAAGCCTTATGCCAGACTTGTAGGAAGTCTCATGTATGCGCAAGTCTGCACTAGGCCAGACTTGTCTTTTGCAGTAGGGATTTTGTCAAGATTCCAATCTAATCCAGGCCATGAACATTGGGTAGCTGGGAAGAAAGTGTTGAGATACATGCAGAGAACTAAAAGTCACATGCTAGTTTATAGGCAAGTGGAGGATCTGAAACTCATTGGATTCTCAGACTCGGATTTTGCAGGGAATTATCCAGACTCCAAGAAGTCGACTTGTGGATATGTATTCATGCTTGCAGGAGGTGCTATTGCTTGGAAAACCATGAAACAAACACTTGTTTCAACTTCTACTATGCAAGCTGAATTTATTGCAGTATATGAAACTGTGTGTGAAGGACTTTGGATTAGGAATTTTCTCATGCAGACCAAAGTATTGAGTCACATTGTGGCTGGAACACTTGTAATTTATTGTGACAATGAGGCTGCAGTTTTCTTTAGCAAGAACAGTAAAAGGTCAAATAATTCCAAGCATATTGATCTAAAGTATTACAGTGTTAGAGAAAGAGTAAAGCATGGTGAAATAGCTGTTTTGAGTATTGACACAAATTCACAGCTAGCAGATCCTTTCACCAAGGCATTGTCAGTAGCAGCATTCCAGAAACATACAGCAAGCATTGGAATTTTAGCTAATTTAGATGCTTAGGTTCAGTAGAGAGTTAGTCCAGTTGGAGCATTTAAAATTCTAAGGTTTTTTGAGTTCTTGTGTTTTAGTTGTGATCTTTTATTTTGTTTATCACAACTTGTTTGTAATGACAGATTTTATTATTAATAAATTTTGAGGTATTTTCAGATTTTGGTTATTACTGCAGTTTTTGTTGAATGTTCTGAAAATTATCGATTTTGTGTTTAAAGTTATACTTGCTATCAGATGGCTTAAATCATGTGAAGCATGATGTTAAGGTTCAAGCAATATCTTTAAGCCATCAGTGTTCAGTAAATTTGCTTGAGTTTTTGGTTTTAGAAACATAAAGTAGGACCTAATATATGTTTACTTGTTGATACACATTAACATATATTGTATCACTTCTGGTTTGACATATGTGGATTGCAGGAGCTTGTGTTTGTGGTTTTGAAACTCTGCATTTTTGTTAAAATGTATACTGTTTCTTGCTCTGCATAAGTAACTGTGATCTGACCATGTTGGAATGGATTTTCGATTTAAGTTTGTTATCTGGCGCGCACTTCAGTAAGTTAAGTAGGTTTTGATGTTCTCTGGTGCAAATCATCGAGCATGATATGTGTGAGTCCAAGGGGGAGATTGTAAGATCAAATATGGACATAACACATATCATCATAAAGTAATTGATGATTAGCTTAATATCAATCCTAGTTTAACATGGATACAAACAGTAAATCAATACTAGTGACTTAATGAATAGTGTATCAATTCATTAAGGATAGTAATCTATTGCTTAGTCTACAAGGAAGGCTACAAGTTGTGATACATTAAGAATCTAACTAGGAAACCTAAACCGATATGGATAGCTTTAATGGGAAGCTTCTTGAGGTTTAAGTCACCTATATATACAGATGAATTGGTCCCTGATTACTACCGACGTTTTGCATATTGTTCTGTCCATTCAGAAGCAAGTTGGTAAGTAACAGAAGGCCATATTCAGTGTTCGTGTTTGTAGCATAAGATGGAATCCATGCCAGTGATTGCTGAAGGTAAGCCTTAATCCCTTTTATGATTGTGTGCATATGTTGTGAGCATGTATATGGTTTTTTACATCAATTACACGCATATACAGTATGTTGCGCATCACAAAACATACACAAGAAAAGGATATTAATTAAACAATTAATCAATCATTCAAATAAGATATAAAAGATACTCAAGAAAACTTAATTCCTACTTTCGTATAATCAGGGCTTCAAAACAACGGCTAACTATAGTAGAGTTAGTTCGTCATAGTTTTGGAAATCTCAAAATAAAACATGTTCGAAATTTTACTGCAAAACATGAACCAAGAATATGGTAGATGGAGATGGAAGTCACGAAGCTCTTGAACGCAAGTAACTCTAATGAAGTTGGTGAAGATGACGCAAAGCTTTGGTTTTCTGTTTCAGGCTTTGTGAGATCGAAAATTGATGAGAGAACTATGGTGAATCCAAATGCAATATGGAAAAGGGCGAGAGAGATGCGAGAGCTGATTTTCTTTGCTTTTTATGTTTCTTCTTTCCTTCCATGAACCCGTCTTGAATTCTAAGCCTCCTTTGAATATATAGATTGGAACACATATGTAGGATCAATAGAAGCACACCACCTCACCTAATTGCATCATAAAACTCTTAAGAAATCCAAATAGGACTTGTATAGGAATTGACGCAAACTTCTAAATTCTTAGGATAATTCACAAAATATATAGCTTCCCTAGTTACATCAGGATTCATCTCTTGAGTTCTCCTTCTTGAATCAAGGTTTAAAGAGAAATTCATTTCCTAGAATGTTCCAAGAACACATTCCTTGCATCAAAATCACATGCCTTGCACATGTGATCTGCGTTTTCTACTCCTTGTGCAAAACACTCACATGCTTATTCCTTTATTTTGTCCTTTGCTCCAAGAAAAAACTATTAAAATAAAACAAACATAAATAACATATAGGAATAACATATAATTAAGAGAAAACCATAACATAATATAGGGAAATAAACATTATATTATACGCATTTCATGCTTCTATCATAAACATTATTTCACACGCGCCTCCCACTACGAAAAAAAAAATTTCTTTAAAGGATACTATACTTACATGAGCATTTGCCTAACATAATTAGCTATATTGGGGTCAGTCCAAACGGACTATCGCTGAGGTCAGGCTCAGGCCAAGATCACCTCTGACGCGCCTTGTCAAGGTAACCTCACTGAAGCATTAGAAAGCACAAAACTGATTCCCATCAGTCCCACATCGGAAACCAAACGAGTTCACTCTCTTCTTCACCTATAAAAGGTAAATTCCTCTCTCTTCATTCATTACTCATTTATAAATCATCTAACGTTACGCTGTCAATACAAATACATTGACTGACTTAGGCATCGGAGTACCGAAGACAGCCAACCCTGGTCTCCCTCCTGACCCCAGTGTATTTTACTTAACAGGTGACGCTAGCGCTACTCATCCTCTACTATCGGTCCAGACTTGGGCCTACGTTAGAAAGACCTGACTACTGTCGGATCTTGAGCATTAACAAACACAGCCGACCAATCATTTTATGTCATCTGAAGGATATTGCAGACTAGATGATGCATCAAAGAGTACTGCTGACCGGAAAGTTATCTGAATGGTATTGCTGACCAGAAGGTTATTTGGAGGGTATTGCACCTAAAAGGTTCCCTGGAGGGTACCGCCGACCAATTAATGCATGCATGCTCTACAAGTAGCTAGAACCTCAAAACATATGGTGGAGGGTAAAAGAACAATGAGAACAATATAATATACATATCTCCCCAAGGTAAGAACTCAACAATTATTGAAATCTGGAAATGCTCAGCATGAAACTAAAAACATAGCATGAATCAAAATCCCAACGATAAGCCAAAAGTCATAAATCTTGTAAACATAAACATATTAAAAGTATTTTTCAAAGGACTAAATATTGTTTACTCCCTATACTTCTTGTGTCTCGACATTTCAGTCCTTCACATTCTAATTTCAACCAAATACTCATCGGACTCCCAAATCTTACGCAATAGGTCATTGTCGTTAACTTTCCATCAAAATCTCCATTAAATCACTGATGTGGCATCCCTTTCACGTCAAAATGTCTATTATACCCTCACTTACTCTTTTTTTTTTTAATTATCTTTTTTCTTTTTACCTCCTCTTCTTCTTCTTCTAGCTCTCTCTCCTGCTTCTATTTATCTCCATCTCAAAATAAATGGGCTTCACACTCGTAAACCCTAGCACTTTCACATATTTGCATCCTTTCGCCTCTCCCTTCACTCCCCAATACTCCCAAAATGGTCTCCGTCGTAACTGCTTGCCCCTCATTACCGTCCAAGCCTTGGAAGGCGGCATGGCCACTGATCAAGCCCAGACCGCGCCTCTCGTTGAATTCCTGAAGGCCTCGATCAGTCGATCAGACATCAAACCCAATCTCGTCACCTTCACCCAATGGCGGCAGCGTCTATGGTATTCACAGACTGCTGCTCCCCCCTGCTCGCCTCCTTCCCTTCACACGTACCACCCCCTCCTCCTCCGCACCCACTACAATGTCGTTTTCCCTCCTAGCCTCTTTAACCCTCCTAGAAGCCTTGCTATTTACTCCTCTTCTTCATCACCTTCCCAATTGTCCACTAGTTCGTCTCTCATCTCTCTCATACATATCAAAATCAAAGCTTTGTTACGAGTGTAGTGCAGTAGCTGTGGTTTTGTTTGATGGGTATTGGTTATGATGATTTAGTTAGTGAATTTGTGCATTGTGGATATTACAGCTTCAATTGATTTCGAAAATGAGAAGCTCGAAAAATCGGATACGGTACTCGATATAGTGAATAAAAGACTTGATAGGAAGAAAGTTGCAGTGAAAATTAGTGAGATAGCTGAGGAAGTAGTATAGATGAAGGATGAAATTGGGATTATTCAGTGAGGGTATAATAGACATTTTAGCGTGAAAGGGATGCCACGTCAGTGATTTAACGAAGATTTTGACGGAAAGTTAACGGTAAGGTCCTATTGTGTGACAGTTGAGAGTTTGAGGAGTATTTGGTTGAAATTAGAAAGTGAGGGACTAAAATGTCGTGACACAAGAAGTATATGGAGTAAATAGTGTTTATTCATTTTTCAAATTATGCGAGACAATTTATAAATCATGCTCAATAAAATTGAATCACATAATTAAGCAATAAGATTTAGATATGAGAAACATATATTTACTTCTGAAATATAGGATTGCATGCATAGTGAACTTAAAAACGAAAGTCCACTCACAAAAATACTGCTAGTTCAGTCACCTATTGAAATCCTCCTCAAGCGAGGGCTCTACTCGTTGTTCTTGAAAATTTTGGATGCCCGTAGCTTTCAATCCCAATTTCGGCAACGTTCGGTTGCATAGGAGGGTGAGACCATTGGTGTAGGGACCGCAAAAGCCAAAGTTGTGGCGTAGCCGATATTGGTCGCATAACGGATATCAATCCAGGTCAACTTGTACGGTACCACAAGCACTAAATGTTTGAATCTCTTTCGCTAATGCAAATACACAAGAACCACTGCTAAGGATCTCAAAAGGAGAAGGAGGTAGTTCGAACGGTACTGGTAGAGTGATGTTTGGTGGCGAGACAATGGCGAACCCATCTAGTTGCTGGTTCTAGTCGAAAGGAAAATGGTTTAGCAACAGTGAGAGTTTTTGAAATTTTTTAAGCATTTTCTTTCTTTTTCTCAGAATTTCCCACTTTGATCACCCTATTTATAGTTGTTTTTTCAAAACAGTAACAAGTCGTCTTTAGACCATAATTCGTTCATACGAACTCCGATTTTAACATCCTACATGTTTACGGCTTTATTTTGACTTTTTGACCCATATTGTAGGGTGGATCTCGAAAGATAGGAAAGATCTCTCAATTTAATGTTCTCTTACAACTTCCGATGAGGAAAATTTCCTAAAAGAGTTAATTAAAGAAAAAGATCATTTCTAGGGCCTACTAGACTTTTTTTTTTTGGGAAGGGAACGGAATTAGGTTCCATTAAATAAGGATGTCATTGCGTCAAGCTAGAGGACTTCAGAAAATCACTCATAGTACAAGTTCAAGCACAATATAGATTGTCAGAGCAACCAAAAAGAGTTTTTCTATTGGAACCTCCAAATTTACTCACTTGACCTCCTATGCTTTTTACACCTCCTATCAATTTTTCTAATACTAAATTTACTCACTAAACCTCACTAAATTTCCTCAAATAACCTCACTTATATAATTTGCAAACAAACTATTATCTTTAAAATAAAAAACTTAGTTAATTCAATGAATTAATTACTCTATAAATCTTAATTACATATCCATTCTTTAATTAGACAACATAAAAAAAATTTCAATAAAAAAAATTAAACACAAGCTATTGAGTTTTAAAAAATTAATTTCTAATCAACAAGAAAATAACATGAACTATTTTGTGGTTTTTTTTTTAAACTTTTTTTTTCTGTTTTAGCTCTGCAAAAAAATATGAAGATTAATAACTTTTTATTAATGTTTATTTTATGTACCTCATGATTAATTATTTAAATATTTGTTTTAAAAAATTTCTAGCTCATTTCTGTTTTTTTGTTTTTTTTGTTTTTTGTAAATATAATGGATAGACTTAGATTTATGTCATAATATGATTACTTTTGGTTTCCCTCACAAATACGCGTTCAACATGTATATCATATATTTTTACGTGACATAATCATAATTTTAACTCTTATTAAATATATATGAATGCTTTAATGAGTATGTAGTGAAATTAGAAAATTAAAATAGATAAGGAAAATAATAAGAATGCAATCTAATATTATTGAATTTTTTCTATAGAAAATCAATGTAATATTTTTTTTGGTATAATTATTGTCCTTAATAGTCATTTTATAGTAGGTTATATATGTCATTTAATAATTCAAAATAAAGTGAGGTCAAGTGAGCAGATTTTGAGGTCCCAATAGCAACACTCAACCAAAAAACTCCTAACTAAAAAACTAAAATCCTAACGGTGCGTTTGGATGAGAAAATTATAAAATCCGTAGGAATTTATAAATGATGGAATCTTTAATTCCATCAATCTAAAATTCTATTAATTGCAAATTCTATTGTTTGGTTGCATCTATTTAGGATTTGAAATGTGTAATAAATTAAGAAAGTTTAAAACAAATAAAAAGATAAAATAGAAAAAAAGTCTTGTTTTGGAAATAAAAATTGAATACTGCAAAGGAATTCGTAAAGAGAGTTTCTATTAGGACCTCCAAATCTGCTCACTTGACCTCACTCTATTATGAATTATTAAATGACATATATAACCTACTATAAAATGACTATTAAGGACAATAATTATACCAAAAAAATTGTTATATTTATTTTCTCTAGACTTTCCAATTCAACAATATTATATTGCATTCTTTATTATTTTCCCTATCTATTTTCATTTTTCAATTTCACTACATACTCATTAAAGCATTCATATATATATATATATATATATATATATATAATAAGAAATAAAACTATGATTAAGATAAAAATGTATGATATGCATATTGAACGCATATTGGTCAGGGAGAACAAAATAAATTGTATTATGACCTAAATCTAAATCTATCCATTATATTTGCAAAAAGAAGAAAAAAAATAGAGCTAGAAAATAAAAATAAATAAATAAAAATTTAAATAATTAATCATGAGGTATAGAAAATAGAGAAACATTAAGTAAAAATGATTAATCTGTTTTTTTTTTTTTGCACAGCTAAAAAAGAAAATGTAAATAAAAAAATCACATAATAGTTCATGTTATTTTATTTTTATTAATTTTTAAAACTCAATACCTTTTGATTTTTTTTTATTGGATAAGAGATTTATGTTGTCTGATTAAGGAATGGAGATGTAATTAAGATTTATAGAGTAATTAAATTATTGAAATGACTAAGTTTTTTATTATAAAGATCTTAGTTTGTTTGTAAATTGTATGTGTGAGGTTATTTGAGGAACTTTAATGAGGTTTAATGAGTAAATTTAGTATTTAAAAATTTGATAGGAGGTGTAAAAAGCATAGAGGTCAAGTGAGTAAATTTGGAGGTTCCAATAGAAAAACTCATTCGTAAATGCACCTATTTTGGTCGAAATTGAAGGGGTGAGGCTATTGCCACCCTATAATTTTCTTTGTTCACCCTACTTGCTCATTACACCCTACATTTTAATTTCAATTATTAGATTTACTTATCCAACCTATTTCTCTTTCGAGGAATATCCTCTATCATATGACATATCAAATTAAAAAAGAAATTATGTTTAACGAAAATTTCTCATTTAATTTATATCAATTAAAAAGACGTCCTAAAATATATTAAAGTTTCCTAATAAAATCATAATTTGATTTACTTCCATTTTTTTATTTTTTCCATTCAATTTCAATGTTCATATATTTCAATCCATATTAAAAAATTAGTAAGTGCTACTATGAGCAATGAAAAAAAAATTGTTTTGTTTTTGTGTTTTAAATTTTTTACTTTCGGTGTTTATTAAGGTATTATAAAGATTTTGATTAAGTTAACACTAATGGTTTTGTGAATTGAATAACGAATTAACGATGAGGACGCAACAAAAAGATAAAAAAGAAAATTGTAATAAATTGAAATTTGGATGGAAAAGATGAAGATTAATGTTATCAGAAGAGAAATTAAGTAGTTTTGTATTTAATTAGTTATGTATTTAGTTTTCCTTAAAGATTTAAATTTTAGAAAATTAGTGTGCTTTTTAATCATTTTGCATTTGGGTAATATAGTCTTTCAATAATTAAAATATTTGTATGGTGAACAAAGAAAATGATGGGGTGGCAATAGCCGCGTGAGGAATTTAAATAACGAATTCCTTCGTTTTTTTTCCATAGAAAAATTTAAAATTCCCAATCTGATAATGCCAAACGAGGGAATTGGCTTTTAGGAATTATCAAATCCTCACTTTCAATTAAATTCCATCATTTTTTATCTCATCCAAACACACTCTAAAGGAACTGCAAGGTAAAATAAACCTACCTAACCCTAAAAAAGATTAAGAGTAAAGCAGAGCTCACTTATTCGAGAAAAAAAAAAATAGAAAACAACCTACGCGTACACAATCTTCTATCAAAGCAATGTCTTGGAACTTTGACGCCTAAAGACCTCGCAGCAACTAGGGGTGGGTTCAGTTCCAAACGGTTCGATTTTCGACAGAAATTGAGAACCAAACCAAACTAGGACTTCGGTTCGGTTCAGTTTTGAGTTTTTGAGAATTTGAAACCGAAAACCAAAACTACTCGACCGGTTCCGACCAGTTCGGTTTTATTTTTTTTATTTTTTATTTTAGTAATACAGATGTCTTACAACTTCTACTTCTACATCTTCAGTATTTTAACTCGAGGAGTTTTTTGTTTCTTCAAACCTATAATAATAATAATCCATAACAATGAGTTTACAAGTTCACTAATGCATACTTTATACTTCAATAGACAATAGCTATACTCCATAACCCATATCCATAGTTGATAATTCAAACTTCAAAAAATTTAGTCCAAAATATATAAAGTCCATCAACAAATGAAATGGTCAAAAAATATAGAGTCTAAAGTTTATAAAGTCTATCAAGTCATCAACACTCCAACCTCACAAATTAAAAATGTTTAGGTTCACTCAGGCAGTGTTTGGATGAGGGATACTATAGGGGGAGATGACATTTCGGTGGGACTAAAAATCCCACGTGGAAAATACCCAAGTTTGGTAAACAAACAGGGAGGGACTTGAATGACGAGGGATTTTAGGAGAGGATAATTAGATGGGATTTGCCTTAAGACTTCTCCCTCCTTTGAGTTCCGCCTATGGAGGTGTTATTTTGAAATTCCACAATGCCAAGAATGACGACTACGTAACAGGCTTGATTTCTCGCTCTCTCTTCTTCCTGGATCGTTGATCTCCAGGTTTGATCTCCACCTTGGGCTTTCATTTCTCCTTGTATTCTAGGATTTGATGGTTGAGTTTTGGATATTTTCATCTCTAATTTGATCGATTCATGGTTAGGTGTTATTATACTTGATAATTCTTCATCTGTGTTTATGATTTTGTTATCTAATTTGATTTTGTTGGCTGCTGGCTTGTGTTTCTTTCATTTGAATTATGGGTTCTGTAATTTCTACAACTGGGTTAGCTGCAAGTACCTCAGATTCTTGTGATAAGACTCCATGAACAGCTAACATATCTTGTTTAAAGTGCAAAGCATTTATCTTTGGATTTGCAATTTCATTATGCATGGGTAAAGCTATGATATGTTAACATTTCTCATACATCAACTATTTTTACCCCTCTAAGGACTCATGTTATCATTTTGAGGACTAATATTACTATTTTCAGGACTCATATGGTAAACTAAGAAAATTTACCACTTTAAGGACTCATGTTACCACTTTGAGGACTAATATTACTATTTTGAGGACTCATGTGGTAACTAAGAAAATTTACCACTTTAAGGACTCATGTTACTACTTTGAGGACTAATATTACTATTTTGAGAACTCATTTTACCACTTTTAAGGCAATTGTATGCATGTCATACGTTAACACATTGTAGAATTTTCCCATTATGCATATGTATGGTGGTTTTCACTCTCCTATTAGATAGTGTATGTTACTGAAGATAAGAGTATGATAGAGAAAGATGTTGCCCAGAGCACATTGTATATAACGAAACTGTTCTGCAAGTCTTAATCTTGTAGTTCAAACGAGAAAGGAAAGTTATTATAGTCTAGAAGATTTAATCAAAGTCTTGAAACAAATATAGTTAAATTCATTAGTCTGTGCTTGTAAACTTAAATTCATTAGTTAACAAGAGCTGTTCTTCAGCATTAAAATTAAACAGCAGTGCATTAGTGCATAGCTGACTAAGTGACTGCTAGCTAGGATATCAGTTTGGACGACCTTCTTCCAATACAAAAAATTAAATAAAAGGGATCTTGAAAGGTATATATAACAATAACTCTATATATCAGAGTATAAAAAGCATAACTGATGTGGAAGTGTTCAGGTGTAATTTCATTATTCAACCATTATTCATTATTCAATCTTTCTGGTAATTTCTTTGGTTAATTACCAGATTGTTTCAACGATAGAGATCCATTGCTTTCTTTAATTATGTTTTGCTGTACATCCATATTTACTTGGGTGAAATTTTAGGATGTCAAATTTATATGCATTAGTTGAAAACAGAATACATGCAAAGCACAGTTTTATGCAGTAAATATCTCTGCAACCCCTGTTATTCCGTAGTTGTGTTAATAAGAATCTTGGTAGCAAGCAACAAGTTAAGGTTTAGTTTAACTATTCTTTGTCTTTGGTTGCTCAATATCAACAGAAGAGACCCCTTTTGTCATTTAAAATTTCGATATGACTTGTCAACATGGCATACTTGGTCTTCTCTTGCATAAATTATTTCTTGGGTGACAATTGCCCTTTGCATTAGAAATATTTTGGTTTTTTGTTCTTTATATTTATACATGCCTTGCTTTCTTTAATTATTACCTTGAAAATTCATGGTACTAGAATGCTAAATATTTTCTTAGGATTAATTTCAGTTTACCCCCCTGAGGTTTGGGGGTGTCATCATTTCACCCCCTCTACTTTCAATTTTGAATTTTTACCCCCTAAACTTTTCAATTTCAATCAGTCTTGTCCAATTTTTACTGTTCTGTCCAAATTGGACTTTAAGTTTGACTTTTGAGGGCTAAAATGGTTATTTCAACATAAAAAAATTTTAAAAAAAAATTTAAAATACTTTTTTTTTTTTTTTTGTCTTCAACCTATACACCACAAATTATAATAGGTTTATAAAAATAAAAAATATTCTAGGTGGTTGAAAGCCGCTAACTGGTCTACGATATTTGTAATATATCTCCAGTAAAGTGAATAATTTTAGAATATATCCTAGGCCTCATCATGGGCAGGGCTAGGGCCAGCCCTACCCTAAAATTTAGGGCTTAGGGTAGGGCCGGGCCGGGCCTTGACCAAGTCAACAAAAATTAGGGCCGGGCCGGGCCGGGCCGAGGCCTCAAAATGCAAACCCTTACCCGCCCTTAAGGCCCATTCCGCAAGGGCCAAAAAGGCCGGGCAGGGCCAGCCCTTCCGAATAGGGTCGGGCCGGGCTTTTGTCTAACTCACATAAAACCCAATTCTGTCAACTATTAAACAAAAAAAAAAAAAAACACATTCACTAAACACATTTTAGAACCTGATTTCATAACCTGAGTTAATTACAAATCCCACATAAAAAGTCTGAAACTCACATTCTGACTGATTAATTGCACTTGGGCACTAAGGCTACAAAAACTACAAAAATTAATTTGATACAAGAACTGATCAAGTCCTCATCAATTCCCAAAAAGTTGAATGTAATTCAACACTTCCAAAGCTTTGCACAATCAAGTCTTCACCAAACACAGAACCTGCACAAAAACATATAAATAATTTAGAAATTAGACATATTTCAGTTCACAAAAAAAAACACAAACAAAACATACCATACCAACTGGACACACATATATATACATATTCAATGATTTAACAGAGACTGAAAATAAAGCACAGCAGTAGCAAACCCTTCAAAAAAACCAGAATTTGAAGACAAACAAAACATACCAGAGTCAATTACTCAAAGTCTCAAATACTCAACAGTCAACACATAACATCACCGACATCAACAAGTGTATGACTAAGCGGGAATGAGATTATACCTCACCAAGTGGATAGGTGTTGACCACCGACGACGTCACCATTTTTATAGCTCTAAGGAGATCACCGATCTCTGTTTTCGCTCTGAGAATTATTGATCAAGGAAGAACTGTGAGTTTGAGAGAGAGAGAGAGAGAGAGAGAGAGACAGAGAGAGAGAGATTCAAACCCAAAACAAACAAAAATCGGGAACGAGGTCCTCAGTCCTCACCTTAGGCATCGGCGGTGGATGCATGCCGAAGACCAGAAACGAAGTCACACCTTGTGCGTCAACGTTGCCTACTCCACAGTCCACTACCTCAGCTCGCGTCAGAATCTCGCGTCGCAATAATTCTCACAGCCTTACCCACGGATCTATTCTCACAGCCTCAGCTCACCCACCCACAGATCTATTCTCACAGCCAAGGATCTATTCTCACAGCCTCAGCTCGCGTCGCAATCTCGCATCGCCTACTCCGTCTACTCCTCCTCGATCTTCAATCCGACTCGTCGCAAGCGTACCGGAACAATCTCTACGGCACTACCCAGTCTACCAGTCTCTGCTGGTCCAAAATCGCCGGAGGTGGTGGCTGTGAGAGAGGCGGTCTGGACTCTGAAGGAAGAGACGGGTGTTTGAGTCTGAGAGAGAGAGGCAGCCTTTGAGAGAGACTCGATAGTGGGATGAGTGATGAGTGATGACGCTGTCTAGGTTTTGCTTTTGCCGGTTTGCCCTATTGCTCGATAGTAGCCTACTTGAGTTGGACTTGGTCACTTGGACAGTTGGGCTTCGCCTTTGGGCCTTAAACACACAGACTCAATTTAAGAGACCAATTTTGTAATATGACAGATTCAAACAATTCTTCAAAACTTCTATAGTTTTTCACATATGTAATATTGTAATAGAAAATAAAAAAATATAATATTAAATTTTAGGGCCGGGTTAGGGCCGGGCTTTTAGGGTCGGGCCAGGGCTAGCCCATACGGGCTCAATAGGGCCGGGCCGTAGGGTAGGGCCGGGTTTCATTTGTATGACCCATACCCTACCCTATTTTAAAAAGGGTAGGGCCGACCCGCCCTAATGGAAGGGCCGGGCCGGGCTTTGGCCCTATGGGCCGGGCGGGCTTAGGGCCGGCTTTGGGCCCGAGGGCCATATGATGAGGCCTAATATATCCCTAATAAAGTGAAGAAATATCTGTAAAAAATAATTTTACACTTTAACTGTAAATAAATATCTGTATATCCCCAATAAAGTAAAGAAATATCTGTGTAAAATCATTTTTGGTCTGCGATATTTGTGATATATATCCAATATTTATCTGTAAATAAATATCTGTAAAAAATGATTTTACACAGATATTTCTTCACTTTATTAGGGATATATCCTAAAATTCTTCAATTTATTGGATATATATCACAAATATCGTAGACCAAAAATGATTTTACACAGATATTTCTTCACTTTATTGGGGATATACAGATATTTATTTACAGATAAAGTGTAAAATTATTTTTTACAAATATTTCTTCACTTTATTTGGGATATATCCTAAATTCTTCACTTTATCGGAGATATGTCACAAATATCGTAGACCAGCGAGCGGCTTTCAACTACCTAGAGTATTTTTTTTGTTTTTATAAACCTATTATAGCTTGTGGTGTATAGGTTGGAGACAAAAAAAAAAAAAAAAAACAGAACAGAACAAAAAAAACTAAAAAACAGAAAAAAAAAAAAAAAAAAAAAAAAACGAAGAAACATAAAGAAAAAATAAAAAGCAGAAAAAAAATAAAAAACAGAATTTTTTTTTTACTTTTTTATGTTGAAATGACCATTTTAACCCTCAAAAGTCAAACTTAATGTCCAATTTGGACGGAACAGTAAAAATTGGACACAGCTGATTGAAATTGAAAAGTTTAGGGGGTAAAAATTCAAAATTGAAAGTAAAGGGGGTGAAATTTCACCCCCAAACCTCAGGGGGTAAACTGAAATTAATCCTATTTTCTTATCTTGTGGGTTTATCACATAGGAATTAAGGATGGATCTTTGTCATTGAACGTGCATTCGGGGTGTTGAAAAAAAGGTGGAGCATATTAAGAACAGCTTCCTTTTTTATATTAAAACACAAGTAAGAATCACCAATGCTTGTTGTGTGTTACAGAACTTCATTCGGATTGAGAAACACAATGATCCATTGTTGGAAGCTGAAGACTTACATCTTTTACATTTAGTTGATCGTGAGTTGACAATGAGGCCAATAGAAACCAATGAAGAGGAGATTAGAACTGTTGAAGCCACTAATGAGTGGATTGTATTTCGTGATCAATTGGCGATGCATATGTTTGCTGACTATCAAAGGCGTCGAGCTCAACAAGCGCAACAAGAACAAGGAGACCTTGCAAATGTTTCATAATTTCGAAGTTTTGTTGTGACTTTTTAAATTTCTAGAGTTTTTTATGATTTTTTTATTTTAATGGAAGTGTTGGAATTAATTGGTGAAGCACAAATTTTTCTTGTTTTACATCTATTTGGTTAAAAAAATTTGCAATTAACTAGAAATAGCAAAATATTAAAAAAGAATAATCTTGTCAAAAAATAAATATGACTACAAAATTCCATAATTAAATCCCTTCATTCAGAAAAATGTTAAGTTATTTAAATAATCCACTATTTATATCCCTTCATTTTAAGATCCCATCACCTTGAAATCCCTTCACCTTATAACCCCATCACCTTAAAATCCCTTGGAACCTCCAAATCCCCTATGCAAACACTACCTAAAAGATTAAACATCACAAGATTGAATGAACGAACATCAACATATGAAAACATGATCTGAAACTCGGAAAGATAAAGTCTTCGACTTTGGAGGTAACATACCACTTTGACTACTCCCCACTGCAGCTCCACATGGCATCTTAAGCAATTCTACATTATCATAAGCGAATAATAAAAAGAAATACATACAATCATATATAACATATTACAACTTCATTAACCCAAAAAACACTAAATAAGAAAATGAAAACAATTACCTCTTTCCGCTTCTTCACACAACTTCATCTCCTCAATGGTAGGCACATGATATAAATAAACATTTTCACTCCTAAGCCAATTTTGTGTACATATCAAGGCCTCCACAATTCTAGGACTTAGAGAGCTACGATATGGATCAATAATCCTCCCACTCGTGCTAAAGGAAGATTCCGAAGGTATGGTTGACACCGGAATAGCTAGAATATCCTTTGCAACGCGGGCCAATATAGGATATTTACAAACTCCATTCATCCTCCACCAATTCGACAAGTCAAAGTATTCACCCCCTTCTTCAATAGGATCCCCAAGATATCTATCCACATCGTTGTTTATGATCTCGGCTTTCTTTGCTCTTTTCCTTTAATCTTTCTCTTTCAATCTCCTTTCTAACTCCGTTGAACCCTTACTTGAAGAAGAGATCCCCTCACTTGATACTTGAGTACCACTAACCTCACTAACACCACTTCCCCCTGCCCTCTTCCTCATACACCTTGTAAAGGTCATACAAGAGATCTTTCACACTATTTGTGTTACCTTCTACCTTTTCATCCATATCTCCATCTAGAATCTCAAAATAGTCAACAACTTTCTCAAGTTTATGACGTGGATCAGGAACAACATCAATGAATAAATAGTGATTCAACTTATCAAAACTACCCTAATACTTTTGAAACTTGTCTTGCATGGGTGATGCAATCTCAGACAAACATGGGTTCATTTGTTCTGGCAAGAGACCATAAATATGAAGTAAATCACTAAAAGAATTATGAATGGTAGGAGAATTAGAACAACATACCTTCAAAGTGATTTCAAAAAATGGTCTCAAGAAATCCACAAATTGCTCCCCATACTCTCAATCAACACTTGCCGGTGGCTCTTCTTTTGGCTTTCACCCTTGTCACCTTAGAGCCATGCCCCAAATTTACCCGCATCTTCATCCACCATTCTATCAAAGGGTTTTTGTAATTTCAAAGTCTGTTCCAACATCAAGAATGTGGAATTCCACCTAGTAGGGACATCCAAAATCACAAGCACTTTGCACTCTAGTTTCACCTTCAACACAATCTTTGAAAAAATCAAGTCTTTGTGGGGAGGATCTAACATACATCACTGTATTGTGAATGGCACCAATGAATATCTTCACCACACTCAACCCATCATTGACAATCAAGTTAAGAATATGGGCTACACACCTCACATGCAAATTCTTCCCTCCATGCAAAAGTGCATTAAGGACACGCCAACCACCTATCATCTTAATCAACTTCTTCAATGCAACATCATTTGACGAAGCATTATCAATAGTGACTGTGAGAATCTTCTCTATACCCCACTCCAACAAACAATCCTCCAAAAGGTTAGCTATAGACTCTCCCTTATGATTTGGAATGACATAAAAATTTAGAACTCTCTAATGCAACACCCAATCATGATCAATAAAATGTGCAGTGAGAACCATATAATTTATGTTTTGAATAGAAGTCCATGTATCGGTTGTAAGGCACAATCTATATCTACTCAATTAATCCATCAATTTTTTTCTTTTCCCCAAATAAAGCTTAAGCACATCCTTTGTTATTGTCTTACGAGAAGTAATTCTCCAATAAGGAAGAGCTTTACCCACAAAACGCCTGAAATGTTCTCTCTCCACAAGAGAAAATGGTAACTCATCTAGAATAATGTACTGCACACATAACAATGATAGTTCTTGAGTACTTCTATAGTACCCAACTCAGTAGTTAGTTTTTTAAAAGACAAAATCTTTTGTGTTTTAGCTTTCAACATCTTAATATTAGGGGGATACTTTGGATGCTTTTCCACATGATTTATAAGGGAAGTTGTACCATTTTTCCGATCATCTAGCATCCGAACTTGACTTCTATTTCATGACTTCGATTTGAGAGGTATTGTTGAAGGAGAAAATCAATTAGGGACTCAAGAGGCATCTTTAGTTTCGAATTCGTAATCTCAAAATACCTGCTTACCGGCGAGAGGCGAAGATTTCCGGCTAAGGTGCAAGGGAGACGACGAGACCGTCAAGATGTGATGATTTGATGATTAGGCTGGTGGGCTCAGATCTAGAGAGAGGTCAGAGCTTTGCTTCGAAAATTATTGGCGGCAAACGGTTGGAGCTCCGGCAGCTACACACACAGACAAATTTTAAACATCAGCTCAAATCATTGAAAATCAAAGTACAAATAGAGCTGGAAGCGATCTTACCTTTCAGAGACTGAAACAAGGAATGCGGGTGCCTACGTGAAGCTTCATGTCTTTGAAATTGAGTGGCGACGGCAGACGGACTGTTGGGGTTCCGACAGCGGCGAGCCCGAAACTGCAAAGATTGTAGTAGAAACGAAAGAAGGGAAAATGTTGGGCAGAGAGTGTCCAGGGACTCGTTGTTAAGTCATTTAGGTCTCGAACCCAGCAACCAAAACGACGCCGTTTTAAGCTATGTGAACAGTAATTCGGTTTCGATTTCAGCTCTTCCGAGCCGAAATCGAAAACCGAACTGAATCGAACATAGTGTAGTTCGATGCAGTTTTTTCATTTCAGTTCAGTTTTTTCTCGGTGTTGTTTTGTTCGGTTTCGATTTCAGGTTTTGGTGTTTTTTTTTTTTTTCCTTTCAGTTTTCGGTATCACGAGCCCACCCCTAGCAGCAACCAAAACAGGACCAGCTTCAATCTAAAATAGCATAGGCCTATATCACCTCCCAAAGGTCTACACTAGGCCCGATCCAAAGGGAAAGGGAAAGTTTTAAGAACTGTACATCATATATGACCCCTTCCGAAGATCGATGCATTATCTTTCAAAGAAATCAAAACAATACAAGACTTTCAAAACCCAACACACTTTGAGTACATGGTGTCAATAACACCATTAACCTTATGCAATCATTCATTTTTAAAGGGTAATTTAATACTTTTACCTCTCTCTCTCTCTCTCTCTTCTCCTCCTCTTCCTTCTTCATTCTTCTTCTTCTTCTTCTTCATCCCTTCCTCCCTCCCTGATATCAAAGCCTAAGTTGGACACCCAAATCTGATTTTCTTCTCCTCCTCCTCCTCCTTATTCTTATTCCTCCTTCTTTTTCTTCCTTCTTCTCCTTCTTTTTCTTCTTCCTCCCTCCCCGATATCAAGGTTTGATTTGGACATCCAAATCTGAGTACCCAAATCTAATTTTCTTCTACTTCTTCTTCCTCTTCCTTTTTCCTCCCTCCCTCCCTCCCTGATATCAAGGTTTGATTTGGACACCCAAATCTGATTCTCTTCTTCTTCTTCTTCTTCTTCTTCTTCTTCTTCTTCTTCTCTTCTTCTTCTTCTTCTTCTTCTTCTTCTTCTCTTCTTCTTCTTCTTCTTCCACCCAAATCTGATTCTCTTCTTCTTCTTCTTCTTCTTCTTCTTCTTCTTCTTCTTCTTCTTCTTCTTCTTCTTCTTCTTCTTCTTCTTCTTCTCTTCTTCTTCTTCTTCTTCCACCCAAATCTGATTCTCTTCTTCTTCTTCTTCTGCTGCTCCTCCTCCTCCTCCTCCTAATCTGATACCAATTTTGGGTCGGGATTGCAATGTCATGTACCACTTTGATTTCTTTGAAAAATAATGTACTGATCTTGAAGTGGGCCATATTTGGTGTACCGTTCTTAAAATTTTTCCAAAAGGAAAAGGGGAGAGATAGTGGTTTAGCCCAACTAGGCTGCACCGCTGCAACCTGGGCAGGTAGAGGCCCATTGGCCTATAACCCATCATCCACCCATATCCCCTCAGATTGAGTTGCAACGCCGGCCATCGAGGGAGCCTCAGTCCGTCACCACTCCGGCAGCCGGCCCATATCCTCCACCATCACCAAAATTAGAAGAATAAGCTCCTTGGACCCTGACCTGGAGAGTAAACAAGCGGTCAGCCAATTTTTCAGAGTTACCACCTCAGAGCAGACTGCCACCCTTGAGAAGTCCTATCGCCGCATGCCCACGATCGACGTCTTAGCACCAGAGTTGCATCACCCTGACGAAAACCCGGATTGAGCTACTGTCTGGAACCAGACCACTACCGCCGTACAGAACCCCTATAGCCACACGCAATCCCACCAACCCACGTCGTTGGCTTGCTTGTCGTCTCACACTGCCCTCTCCTGGAGCTCTACGATGCTTGATCAGGGGAACGACGGTTCATTGCCGCCACAAAATGAAAGTGAAAAGTAAAAATTTATGTCGTTTACCATCCAAATGATTAGCAAATTAGTGCATTTTGGTCCGAGACGTAATACATCCATGGCTTGGAATATTAAGGGGATTAGTTCTAAGACAATGAGCTTGTGGTTAGAGCATCAAAGAGTAATGCACAACGGTTATATTTGGTTTTGGCAAGGTGATCAATTTTAGCTTTAGCAAACACTAATCTTCAATCACTATTGGAAAAACGTCTCTATTTAGTTTTGTCTTTTAGCCTTTCACTTGACCATGTCACATTAGCACCTTGGTACCAAGTCAATCCTAGCTTCATTCTATACCCTTGTTTTATGACCTCCAAATTTTCTTCCGTAGGAACCAGTTCGTTAAAATCAACTATAACAATCCATAGAAGTCGACTAGAATTCAAATTGTAGTAAAGTAATTATGTAGGCCTTGTCTAAAGCTCAGGCAAGGACTTGTGTAAAAGCGGTGAATAACTAGTCAGAAGCCCCAATTCTAGAAACATGAACAGTGATAGACTAAGGATTAGTTTGAGATTGCTGTTATTTTTATTTTTTTTTAAATGTTGTTGCTGTGTTGTGAGAATAATCAGTTGTGAAATAAAACAGGTTCGTATTTGGTAAAGAATACTTTTAAAAGTGATGTCAGTACATAAAAAAAACTTCAGAACGTGTTTTAATTAAAAGTAGCTCTTCCAAAAGCAACTTTTGGGTTGCTTCTGAAATCTGCTGCCACTGATCTGTAATTTTCAATTAAAGCTATTTTTTTATTTATTTATCAAACACAATAAAATCTAAAATTATAGACAAGAGCTAATTTTTTTTAAACGAAATAATCCCAAATAGGACCTGACTATTTGTAATTTAATTTTATTCCTATTCCAAAGAAGCCAAACTCCACCAAAGAAACCACTTGCTTCCTCAATCTTGAATCAGTCAAGGGAATACTATTAAGTGCTTATTAGCTCTAGAGAATTGTACTCTAGGTGAATCACTTTCACTTTTTCTAGGTCTACAAATACAGACCTAAAGTCACCACCCGAGCATTCCAGAGCAAGAAATTATCCATTAAACCAAGGGAGAGGGCTCATATATATATATATATATATATATATATTATCAATTCCACTTTATTATATAAGTTCACTATCATACCCTCAATTCTTAATAGCTTATTAATTCTGACATGACACAACAACATGAGTGTTACATCAAGTAAGGAAATGAACATGTGTAACCCATTTATCAAAAGAGTTAGGTTGTATATACATTGCTCACACCAACCATGAGGTTGTATATAAATTGCTTATACAAACCATTGAAAATAAGTAACTTAAAATGTTCTTAGGGGCTGAATGTCTTAAATAGCTCAGTGATGAATTCATTTATATGGCTGTACATAGATCCTCCAGTTGCACTGGTGCCTGGTATAACTTTGGTAGTCTTCTACCTAGTCTCATGTCAAAGGAAACAGCGTCTTCGTCATGTCTTGTACTTGGATTTGTACATGAAACGTAAGGAAAAATTTTGGGCCAGTCTTCGGTCAGTTTTATATACAAAACAATTTTTTTCTTCATTTTCTTTATATCATATTATGTTTTTCTCTTTCAAACTAGCTTGTAGGTATAAATACCTCTCGGGCAGACAAATTCTATGTCCACTACTTTCCGCGAACAAGTGATCGTACATTAGTAATTTTTGTTATAATATAATTTTCTTATTCATATCATATTAATATTACAATATACACATGTGTCAGCTGCATGTGAATTATGCTTATGCTGTTTTATTTCATCGTGCACGAAGAATTAGGTCTGTTGGTTTTTAGAAATTACACGCGACCTATTTCTATATTATATGCAAACGAATATTGGGCAACATCAAGCTGTTCAAGAATAAATTCGTATAAGTTATAATGGAGACCAAATCTACCAAAACCAGTTTTTTGACCAAGTTAATTATATATGTATTCATTATTGTTCCAGTAAATCCAGAATGTGTGTCTGACCCAAACTCAAAGTTACTTAACCTAGTAACTTAGAGATATTCTAAGTTACTTAACCTAGTAACCTAGTAACTTCAAGTAATAGGGTTTTGAATTAGAGATATTTTCGGAAATATTCATAAATATCCGATTAATTGTACGATATTCCTTGTACAACTCTGATTCTATATCTTGTAATCCTCTATATAAAGAGGCCCCCTATTATCAATGAAAGCACGACTCAATTCTCTCCCTATTTCAGTTTTCCTTAAAACACGTTATCAGCACGAAACTCTAACCCTGAAACCCTAAATTCATAGCCCTCAAATCCGAGCAAACATCGCCACACACCTTGACTCCAGGATCTAGGAACTGGAATCACATCACCACGAACCGGCCGTATAGTCACCGGACCGGCCAACTCAGTTGGCTGTACTTGCTTCCGGCCAGCCAGTCCCAAAAAAAAAAAAAAAAACGCGATCAAAGGAAGAAGGAGGCCTCGGTCAAAGGCAGAAGAACAAGAGAGAAAAAAGGGAGTGGCCCACGTGTTGGGCAGAAGAAGAAAGGAAAGGAAAAAAGAAAAAACAAAGGGAGTGGGCCCAGCAGAAGAAAAGAAAAAAAGAGGAGGAGGTTTTGACACGCAGAAGGAAAAAAAAAAAGGAAGGCTTGCGGCCCGCACCCTTAGTCAAAGCAAGAATAAGAAGTCAGGGCCCAGTAGAAATTAAAGAAAAAGGCCTGGGCCAAAATTAAAGGAAAAAAAAAAAGCAGCCCACCTCCAAACACCTTTGGCGACCTATTTCGAGGTAATTTTTACTAAAAATTCCCCTTTATAAAGTTTTTATTCTTTTTCTCGGAGACTTGCAAATTCCCTTCTTCTACCCATTTCTTCATCATAGGGGAGACCTAATTAAGCCGAACTGTGAGGGTTCGTGCTCACTCCAAGCTTGGAGCTTGTTGAGATCTCCAAACTTAGAGTTTGTAGAGAATTTATGATTGACCACTTACGTCATTGTTTCGATCTAATCCAATACCTCTTGGAATTGAATTTCTTAGAAGCGATTACACTAAAAAATTCCTAATTTCTTGGGAGCGATTACACTTAGAAATTTTATATGTTTTCGTTGTAGACTTTTTTGCTCTGAAACTAACCCTAGTTTCTTGTTCTCTTTCAGGATGAGTAACCTGAACAGACTGGACTTCGCTCCATTGGGAACAACTAGTTCCGGATATCACAAGTGGATTCGTGATGTGCGCTAGCATCTCAAGGCCGATGGAATCCTGGATACGATTCTCGAGCCTAGCCAGGACGTGCTAACTATTAAGCAAGCTCAAGGTTTGGAAGCAAATAGAGCAGCCTTAGAGGCAAATAAGGCGAAAGCCATCATCCTAATGACTCGTCATGGAGTTTAAAGAAGAAGAAGAAGAAGAAAAATAAGAGCAAATGCGTTCTATAACGTGTTATAAACTAGAGAATAAGAGAGAGATAGAAGAGAGAAACAAAATATGGAGGAGGTAGAAGTGTATGTTTCATTCTTATTAGACCCCTTTATATAGGAGTATGATTTACATCATAAGGACATAACTAATGAGTATTTACAGTGGACAGCCACATATATATAATATTTACAACATTTTTTTCTTTTTATCTCTTCTTCTTCCTTCTTCCAGCTCTCTCTTCTCCAGAAGTCTCCCTCCGTCTCCTCTGCAACCTTCCCCTTCTCCTTCAAGTCTGAGTTGTCCAATCTCAATGACATGTCGTCCTTGTCAATTCCCACCCTCACCCTAATCTCTCTCTTGCTCCTCTCCGACATCCGCGGTTGTCTGGCCAAGCCTGTTCCCCTCCAGCAGGGATTTGTCTTCTTCTTCATCTTTATCGGGCTCTTGGTCGAGGCACCACTACCCATCATCGTCTTCCTTAGCTTAATTTCAGTTTCCTCTCATTCAAATTTGATCTCAAATGGCCACCATCTTTGGAGCCACTTCCGCTGCCATATCCTCCTGGAAACTCCACCTCCCTTTCCGTAGATCCCTCCCAGGTCTACCCACTTTGCTCTAATAATAATAAAGCTCAAGTTTTTGTATTTAATTGATTAATTAGTTAATCGAGTTTTTCGTTTTTGGTTTGATTTAGGGAGGAAGGCTAGCTTCCGTGGCCCACATCCTCCGCGAATACTCTCCATCCACTCTCAACCTAACGATCCGAATATTTGGGTGAAACGACGTCATCGGGGGACACATGGTGATGGTCAATGTCTCCGGTGAGATTTTCTTGGCACTTCTCTCTCCTTCTTCACTGACTCAATCTTCCTCACTTCCATTTATATTTGTCTTTGGCCATCCTCTCAGAAATTTTAGCCAATTAAACTCTCTTGTGTTTGTGGTTCTAATTTTGGTTGGGTTGTTCTCTATTTTCTGAATTGGATTTTGGGTGTTTTTTGTTTTGGGGGTTAGAGCTACAGGGAAGAAAGTCAGATTTGTTGTTTGGTAGTTTGTTGCTGGTTTTTTAAGGTGAATTGTATCTACGATTTTTGGTGTTGGGTGAGCTAAGAAAAGGGCAGCTCTTCTGCTTGATTCAAGCTTCTGGCTTTTGAGCTTCAAGTTTGAATCTTTGAAGTTTTGTGCTATTGTTTTGAAGCTTATGGTTCGACTTTGTGGAGGCATTCACAGAAGGTAGATTGGTTGGCAGTGTGAGTTTGTTTGCGTTTTCTACAAATTGGACGACTCCACAAATAGGCATACTGATCATTTGGGGGGGGGGGGGGGGGGGAACAAGATGGGAAAAAATATAAGGAAGAGCCCTTTGCATCAACCCAATTTTGGTAATGGTGTTGCAGTTGCTGCTAGTACTAGAGGAAGAAGAGATAAACAAAAACAGGAAAAATTTTAATTAATAAAAAGAAAAAAGATGTACTAAGGGTATAACAGATTTTTTAACTCGGAAGAATTGCCATGTCAACAATTTAACAGAGTTTTGGACGGAGAGTAACGGAATGGACCTATTGGTCCAAAATTTGAAATTACAAGGACTAAACATATGAAATTAAAAAGACAGGGACTAAACAATATTTAATCCAAATAAATATAAACCTACAAATGGAGAAAAACTAAAAATCAAAGACTCCCTCAACTCTCAAGCAAAGATCCACATTAAAAAGATCAAGATTTGGCAAGAGAAGGGGGAAAGGAGGAAAACTACGTTGATGGGTTTTTTCTAGAGAGAAGGCAGAAAAAAAGTTTCTAGAGAGAGAAACACAAGATGTTATATTACAATTTACAATATCCCAAAAAACTTGAGGTGGCATGTGGCAACTCATTTTATTTGTGAAGTTTTATCTAAATTAGTCTGTGTGTGTCGATATATATATATATATATATATATATATATATCAGGGCCCTTCTAATAAGGGATCCCTTTTTCTGACCATTTTCAGGGACCACTCGTTCCACCCACTTTTCAATCACATAATCACATTTAACCGTTCAGTTTTTTGGTATATATGAGTAGATCATCTCTACAAATTTTCAGCTAAATTGATAATCATTAAGGTATTCATAACTAGGATTTAGAATTATGAACATGAACGGTTCAGGTTGGACAGATTCGTTTCATCCATTGATTTAATCTAGTTCGATACCTTAACGGTCATCAATTTAGCTGAAAGTTTGCAAAAATGATCTACACATTAAGACCTTAAAACTGAACGGTCGACATGCCGAACTACTATCGAAAAGTGCGTGGAATGAGCGATCCCTTAAAATTGTCAAAAAACGGAGATCCCTCACTAGAAGAACCCTGATATATATATGTATATATATACGAATCTTATCCAGAGCGAGGTTAGAGTTTAGGGTCACTTTTCGGTCGCATATCCACATCTCGATCATTCAGTTTTTATGTACTAATGTATAGATTTTCTCTGTAAAATTTTAGTCAAATTGATGGTCGTTAAGACATTGATAACTGCCTTAAAACTAGTACAGTTTAAGTTGGACAAATTTAGTTTGTCCATTGGTTTGAATGAGTTAGATACCATATAGATCATCAATTTGGCTGAAATTTTGCAAAGATGATCTATACGTTAGTACCTAAAAACTGAACGGTCGAGATATGGATATGAGACCAAAAAGTAACCCTAAACTCTAACCTTCAGAGTGAGGCATCGCTCTGGATAGGTTCTGTATATATATATCAGGGCCCTTCTAGTGAGAGATCATTTTTTTTTACCATTTTCAGGGACCACTCATTCCAACCACTTTTCAATCACATATTCACATTTAACTGTGTGTATATATATATATATATACACACACACACACACACAATGCTTCTTGGTTACGGACGTCCGTAAATTTCAAAATTTGCGGATTTGCAAAGTCAGCCATTGGATCTGCTTAAATGAAGCTCTACGGCCATGATTAAAACAAGAAGGCATGGGTCATACGGGTTGGAGATTAAAATGGATCCGACCTAGGTCTTATATAAGACCCACCTGCAAAGGTTTGAGTTGAATCTCGATTCTTCTCAAGTTGTCTTCTTTAGCACAACTTCGTCCGTTTCTTCAGTCCTTCAAGCCCACCCCAACTCCCGACCAGGCTTCAGTCACTTCAAGGTTGCTGCGTACTGAAGAGCTTCACTCCTTCAATCCTTCAAGCCCACCCAGAGTCCCGACCAGGCAACCAGGATCGTCAAGCAAGGCAGCAAGGTGCTGCATTCCTTTCTCTTCTTCTCTCAGAGTCTTAGAGATCGAAGGCTCCTTCTCTTCTACTCTTCTTCTTCTTTGGGGCAATCAATTGACTGTAGTGTAAGTAAGATTCAATTTTATTTAGTTATTCAATTCAATTTGGGGAAATTTTTAGGGTTAAGAATTGATGTTGATTTCAATTTCGTGGGTGTTGATTTAGGGTCTGGAACATGCTCTCTTGCTTACAATTTATTATGGGTTTCTCCTTCTCTTTCCTCCAATTCGATGTGAGCAACTGACTCAACTGAGGACTGAGCCACTGAGGAACAATGGTTTCGAATTTATTGGTATAGTTTTAGTTTAATTTTCTTATTGGACAACAGATTTATCTTGTCATGTTCAGCCAGTTCAGCTGTCTGACTATTCAAATTCTGATCATACAGAATGAGTATTGAAATAATTTATAAAGAATTTATATAGTCACTGTAAGATTGTTGGAATTTGGCATCAGCCGCATCACATGGATTCAACTGATATCACAGGAACAGGCTAAAGTATAGCATGCCTATTTTGTGTCTTGTACTGTTTAAGTACACTCCCAAGTAACTTGAGAGGGTTTTGATTGAGATATATTATTTTAATATGGCAGGTTGTCTTGCTCTGTTCCTGTGTACTGGCATTCTTCCTGAATTACTGTATATTTCTTAATACGACAATAAATTCAGCACTAACGCAGACAATTTGCGGTAACTTGAAGGTTTGTATCCACTAAATTTCTGCATCTCCGGGATGTATTACAACATAGTTTAGCAGCCTGTGTGCAATGTTTTGTTAATTGATCTATTTGTTCTTTATTTGGGCTCTTATATTTTATGGTTATTATACTGGTATAGGATTTCTTTACCATTGGACTTGGCTGGGTGATATTTGGTGGCCTTCCATTTGATATTGTAAGTGTCAACCGGTTCTCATCCTAACAGTGAAACAATATTGTTTGAAGAAAAGCGTTTGCTTCTTTTTTATGAATGGAAACTGATATATTTCTTTGTATGTGCAGTTGAATGTCATTGGGCAATGTCTCAATTTTCTTGGTTCTAGATTGTACGCATACAATAAGCTCATAGGGAAGTAGCATAATCAATGGAAGGCTAGTTTTCTCCATTGAAGATGATTAGTTGCTGCCTTTGCCCCTGTTCCCGCTCCAATTTTGGGTTTGTGATTATGGATCTTAGAAGGGAGAGGCGACTGTTAAAGATAGGAGATTTCTGCTCAGTGGATACACAACTATTAACTGGAAACAATACCTGCTTCTTTGGCCTTGTAGTTATTCTTCTACAGGATAGGTATTAGATTAGAAACAGTGATGGCAATTTAGTGTTGGCAGCTGCTTGCTGATCTAATTTGTTAGACTTGACATTGTATATGATGATTCTCTCTTCTTTCAATGTTTCCAGACACATTAGATGCTCAAATTTTGAAGAGATGAAGTTTTGGATAAAAGTATATTAACCACAGATTATCGCTTCATATATAGCAAGAATTGTTTTTCCTGCGAAACTAAAACACACCGGCCTTGGGCATTTCCGGTGAGCTACATATCACCTGTGGTTTAAGCCCCCAGTTGGCCAGTTACAGAGTCTGAAAACAACTGTTTAATTTCATTGAGTGTCAAATTTCATCAACCCATATTTCATTTCTTTCATTATCAAGAATATATAAGGATAACAGCGATTACTCCATCTGTTTCAGAATCCAAGTCGATAATCTTACCTCAATATCCAAAACTATTGAATTGTTCACAAAATGGCAGACAATGATAGCTAGTTAATATAACATAGCAAAGAACAAACTTTTTCTGCTCAATCTGATCACTGCTTTATACTTTGCTGCTATGCTGCAAAACTAAGGACAAACTTTTTCTACTCAACTCTTTCCTTCTTTATACTCTACTGCTATGCTGCAAAAAACAAGTCTTTGAGATAAAGTCTCTTCAAAAGCAGGGGAACTTAATTGTCATCATCTTCATCGAAGGAACTGGGGTCCTCATCTTCATCAGTTGATATTGGCTCGTGATCATCTTCATCCTTGTCCGCATATTTGTCAAGAACAGAACTACATGAAAATAACATCTAATTAACTACATCCCCATATAAAAAATGAAATTATACAAGGAATAAACAAAGTTCTTCACAACGTTACCTATCGTTAGGCATATTAAGCGCCGGACAGTTCCGTTTATCATGTAATTGCCCATACAAACCACATCCATGACATTTCCTTGTACTAGTTCTCTTTCTCTCTGTCTTCTCCTTTGACTTCTTAAGCCTTTTTCCATAACCATTTGCTTTGATAATCTTTGGCTCATTATACCTGTTGAACATCACTTGGCAACTTCTTACTGATACTTGCACTTTCACTACTATTGACTTGCATTTGTTTGAGCTTATCAAGAACATTGTCAAGAGCCTCGATAAACATGGTCTGAGCTTCATGAGGACTTGTAAGGACTTTATCAATAACAAGTGAAGCATGATGAAATAATTTACTACACTTCACCACCAATGCATTTGTATCTGTTATCTCCAACCCATCTAGGTCCTTAACTACAGTAGCATTTGCAGCTTTAGTCCATCTGTTCAAAATATATTGGTTAGGAAATTAATCTACTTCCTGAACTTTCAGCAAATATCCCAAGATGTGTCTACAGGGGATTCCTTCACTTTGAAATTTTTTGCAAGTACATGAAGCAAGGTCCGTATGCTTGTCATAAACAATTTCCCGATCCTTTTGAATCTGATCACTTCTTTTCTTGACCAAATACAATCTTTGATTGTCATCCTCTCTCATAAGTTGAAACCTGTAATTGAAAAAGCTAATATAGAATTCACTTTGAAATTGTTGGAAACAGGCACGAGTATAAATTCTAGACAATTGAGATTCCATAGGATGAGGGGTATTCATCTGAGGCTCTTCATTTGCATCAATATGGGTAGAAACTAACTCTTGATGACGTTGATGTACAAGTCCTCTATTAAAGCGAATCACAAAGTCTAGTAATGAATTTTTGTGGTCAACATACTTCTTGAAAAATGAATGACAACTTTCAGCACGTTGGCTACTTGACATTCCAGCCGAGAAAATGTGATTACAGTATGCAGGCACCCATGATGCTCGAATGTCATAAATTGATTGAAGCTATCCATTGTCACTTAAACCACTCTTCTCCACAACTTCCTTCCACTTCTTATCAAATTCTTCTGTCATCTCAGTGTTCCACACACAACTTCTAAAGTCATCATAATATTCATTACATTTCACTGCACCTATCTTTTCTGAAAACTTATTTAATATGTGCCAACTGCAATACCTATGGAATGTGTTAGGAAGAACTTGGGAAATGGCAATCTTCATAGTAGGATCTTGATCAGTAATTATCATTTTTGGGGGACTTCCTCCTGGCATTGCTTCTAAGAAAGTATTGAGTAGCCAAACAAACGACTTTGCGGATTCATCACCTAAGAATGCACAACCAAACATAATGGTCTGGCCATGGTGGTTAACCCCTAATAGTGGTGCAAATATCAGCCGATATTTGTTAGTGTTGTATGTTGTATCAAAGATAACTACATCCCCAAAGAAACTATAAGCCCTCCTGGAGGTCGCATCTGCCAAAAACAATGTTTGATTCTATTTTCACTGTCTTCCTCTATCTTGAAATTGAAAAATAAATTCTTCTCCCGCTGTGCTAAAAAATGAGCATACAATATATCTCCATCATGTCCTTTCAACTCTTCTCGCTTATCTCTTTCATAATTGTATATATCTTTCTCTGTGCAACCCATATTCTCAATTCCTCCCGATTGAACTTCAAGCAAACTGATTTGTTGGTGGGTTGGAATATTTACCAGTCCAAGTTCCATGGTTAAGCATTTGGTAGCATTTGAAACTTGACGATGAGATGGTAACAAATGCACTCTATATGGAGTTGTCAAAGGATGGTTATGAGCCTCCGTAAATTGAGTGATTACATATATGCCACATCTCTTCATAGCTGCAATCTTTGCTAGACAACCCATTCTTATGATCCCTTTCCACTTTTTTGGCAGAGCCGTATGTTTCTGTGAATGCCCTTCTTTGTGACAACAAAGTTCTTGTCTTATAGTTTCAGAACCATATTTACTCTTGGCAGTAGAACTTCTCCGAACACTAAACCCAGCTTCAAAAGCATACTTGTTGTAAAATTCAAAAAAGTTCATCTAGTGTTATAAATTCACGGTTTTTTGTAGGCTTCAACTCATCCGTTACTTGAGGAGTGTACACTTCGGTGCTCTCAACAGAACATGAAACTGACCCTAAATTCATTGCAAAACAATGAAACCACATAAAATTAAACTACATGAACTTTACAATTTTATAATCAAGGCAGTGAATGAATGGCAAACCAATTAAACTAGATTGATAATTACACATAGAATCCCAAACCCAAGTCAGCAGAGAAACCAGTTTTAGGTTTTATCGATTCAAGGCCCCATCATCCTGACCAAATCCAAAGTCAACAGAGAAAGAAGACAGAACAAGCTTTTGTAAAATCTATACCTGAATTATGAGTGCCTTTGTCCTTAAAACCAAAGGGTGCAGCAACAGTTTTCTCTCTCCCTCTTCAGAAACATCACAGGGAATCAAAATATTTTAGAGGTAGAGGGAGTGAAAGAGCGGGAGATCAAAGAGATCAATTGTCAAAAGAGCGGGAGTTCGTCGAGCTTAGTTCCAAGTTGGTCTTATATAAGACCCGGGTCGGATCCATTTTAATCTCCAACCCGTATGACCCATGCCTTCTTGTTTTAATCATGGCCGTAGAGCTTCATTTAAGCAGATCCAATGGATGACGTTGCAAATCCACAGATTTTGAAATTTGCGGACGTCCGTAACCGAGAAGCATTGTGTGTGTGTGTGTGTGTGTGTGTGTGTGTGTGTGTGTGTATATATATATATATATATTAGGGCCCTTCTAGTGAGAGATCATTTTTTTTGACCATTTTCAGGGACCACTCATTCCAACCACTTTTCAATCACATATTCACATTTAACCATTCAGTTTTTAGGTATATATGAGTAGATCACCTCCGCAAATTTTCAGCCAAATTGATAATAATTAAGGCATAATTCATAAGTACGATTTACAATTATGAACACGAACGGTTCAAGTTGGACATATTCAGTTATCAATTGATTTAATCTAGTTCGATACCTTAACGGTCATCAATTTGGCAGAAAATTTGCAAAAATGATCTACATATTAAGACCTAAAAACTGAACGGTTGAGATGTCGAAATATGATCGAAAAGGGTGGAATGAGCGATCCCTTAAAATGGTCAAAAAAAGAAATCACTCACTAGAAGGACCTTGATACATACATATATATATATATATATATATATATATTTGAATGATAAATATATTAAAGAGCATATCCCTGTGGGATCATATACAAACATTGGTCAAAGTATAACAGGTGACGAACAGAAGAGGGAAACTGACTACACCAAATACTATTTTGAGATAAAGTCTGACCTAGATGAGCAAAATGGTCAGCAACCATATTTGCCTCTCGGTGAACATGAGTGAAGGAAATATTGATAAAATGAGTATAAAGATGATTGATATCCAGCAATAGAGTGAAGATTCTCCACGGCACCTTGTAGATACTATTGATCATCTTAATTAGTAATAAGGAGTCACCTTCAACTTGAAGATTTGGTATTTGGAGTTGACTCGCCCAGAGTAAGCCGGTCTTCAATCCAATCGCCTCTGCTTGAAGAACTGAAGCAAAACTAATAGGAATTGAACCTGCACAAATGACAATTCCATTTTGATCTCAAATGACGAAATCAGCGGAAGCTTTACCATCACTATTAACTGATCCATCAAAATTTAGTTTGTAGTAATTGGGTGAAGGAGGTCGCCAGCCAATCATAGTTGTTCATTTTCTTCTGAAAGACCATATTGAGATTTTATTAGCTTCCCAAAAGTCAGTAAGAAAAGTTTTAATATGAGTCATTGCATCATCAATTTTAGGAATTTTATGTTGGAAAACAAGCTTATTTAGTTGATCCAATAGTTTCCAGCAAACAGTAATTACTTTTTCAACGAGTAAATGATGAGAAGAATTCCAGTTAGAAAGATGCCAAGGAATGATAGTATCTGAGGTAGAAGGAATTTTAGGAATAAAAGAATATAATGATTGCCAAAGTTCAGCCGAATAGGGACAATGGAGAAAAACATGATCAATGGATTCCAAATGCAGAGTACAAAAAGAGCAAATATCTGTAATATTACAGACCATTGATGACCTTTTAAGTGTATAAGTCGTTCTGCTCAACCATGCATATCTAGATGTCTTTTCAAGTTCCAATTGGTTTACAATTTCTATTACATGCATATTGATCCAATTTTAAGTGGCTATAATTAACCATCCCAACATAAAAGGAATAATATTAAACTAAGTGCGACAAGTAATGATTTCATGCAACTCAAGGACCAAGAGTAGCTAGTGAACATATCTTTCCAATGATCTTGCCTAAACATGCACCTGTCAATTCTTTGAATTCCTATATGTGTCTTGTTCTTTGTGAGTTACAAGCCAGCTGGGAATGCTAGTTCAGTTTTCTTTGTCCTTATTTTTTATTTATTTATTTATTTTTTTTTTTTATCTCTCTCGATCAACTTTGAAGGCGTGAATCAAATTATTCGTTGCTTTAGAATAGAGCATTGTACCCAGAAAGATGTTCTTGGTTGTACTTGCATTTCCTTATTGTGGGATTTCATATTGATAAAAAGGAAATCATTACAATTGAGAATATATATGTTTGCTAGTTAGCTAGGGTTTCTAGTCAATCATAAGCACACGCGCGCGTAGACGTTTAATATTATTGGTTGTAAACTTGTAATCCATATTGTTTTGACGACACGTACGAAGGTATAATAATATAGGTCGATCTGATGCCATTGGCTGAAATTAACAGAAAGTGAGAAATGACCACGGAATGATATTCTTTGCAGAAAAAAGTAGTTGTGGGGAGAGAAGGAAAATCAAGATTCTCTAGTGTGGAATATGAGAATGGGAATCTAAACTCGAACTCAAGTCAAGAATATCTGGTTATTCGATATTGTCTTAGCAAAGCCACAAAAAATGGGTTCCCACGCACCCAGCTGTTTTGCCCCATTACTTAATTAGATGCTGTTTCAACATTTATAATGTCCTCTAAAAAGATTCATTGCCATGTTTAGAGGTTTCTTATGTTTTATGAGATGGACATTCATCTTTTTGTTATATATACATATATGCTGCTTACCCATATGATTCCTTTTGGACTGATATATATGGTTAAAGAAAGAAAAGTTCTGCGTAGAATATACAGTAACAGAATCATGTGTGTGTGTGTGACCATTCTAGTAAGGGTAGAGCTGGCAATTTCGACACAACTCGAAATTCACACGAAATAAAGCAGGTTGAACCCGCATGATTAAAAAGTGAGTTGGCCCGGGTCAGCCTGTCATGACCCACTGCGGCCAACCCTCCAACACAAAGTGAATCCGTATAACCCGTTTATTAAATGAATCGAGTTATATATTATATATAACCCGGGTAGACGACTCATTAAAAAAAAGTAATAATATATGTATATAAAGGTTGAATAATTCTTTTTTTTTTTCACTATGAACTAGCGTTACCACTTCATCATTAACACTATAAATTCTCTACTAAACTTCATCAATTTGATTATTTTTTTAGTTAAATGGGTCGCAATTGTGATGCCCGGAAATTCGTATTTATTTTCCGAGGATTTTCCGGAATCTAAATTCTGATTATTGGACGATTTCGTGGCTCGTGGATGGAGCGGAAGTGTTTCGGGAGAATAATTATTCGAAGAATATGGTTTTAGGGGGTTGCAAAGGTTGACTTTTTATTCGTTGGGATTCTCTGAAAACTTCCTTCACGAAAGTCGTAGAACGCGTCGATACGAGTTCGTGGACATGTGGAACGCGTCAATACGAGTTCGTATGAGAAAGTTATAAGCGTTTGAAAATTTGGAAAGTTCTATATATAGGGGTTTCCGTTTTCGGAAATTTCCATTTTATTTTCGGAAGTTTCCAAAACCGGAAACTCAGAAACTCTCCGTTCTCTCTCCTCACCCGCGTCTGACCTGACCAGAACCCGGAGATCCGATCCGGCTTTTCCGGCGACCTCTATCGGTGAAACTCTCCAGATCGGTTCGCCACCTTGCTCTGGTCGTCCCTCTGGCATCCTCTTGCGGCGATTCTCGGTGGTGGCGGCGATAGAAGGCGACGAAGTTTGAGGATTTGGGACCCGATCGGTTCTCCGATCTCCGACGTCGGCGAGGCTTCAAACCGAGCTTGGGGAGCTCAGAGCAGCCTCCTTGATCGATCCTTGGTGGTTTTTTGGAACGATTCACGTGAAACTTGGTTCAACTCGGATTGAACAGTAATCCACGGCTTGTGAGGTAGTTTTTTTATCATTTATGCTTATTTTCTGACTTCGAGCTAGTTATGAAAATTCACAAGCATGCTTAGATGAAACTTTTTGATGTTGGGAGTTTTGGGAAATAATGAGTTTTGACCGGCGGCTGTGCGCCACCGCCTGTGGCGGCATTCTGGTGGTTTTCCGGCCATGTAGGTAACTGTTTTGGTATTATATATGTTCTACTTATTGATACGAGCGTTTTGATATATAATATGAAAATTTTGGAGTTCGAATGGATTTGTTATGATTTTTACGGTTTCATACCGGTTGATTTATTTGATCAGTGAGGATTCGAGCTTTCGATCGACTTGTGGTTTGGACACCTCGATCGTGGAAGTACTCTGGAGACTTAGGGAGGTCTCAGATGAGGTTTCGCCTCGATTGGCGTTACTCATGGGGATTTGGGTTCAAAATGGGTGTTTCGAATTTTAATCACTTTGTGATTCGTGCACTGAATCAATACCCTATGTGTTCAGGTGCTTGTTGGACTTGTTGAGCGGATTGCGGCGATTGGGCTTGTTTTGGTTCTTGTGTGAAGACGCAGCGGGATTCAAAGGTGAGTAATCTCACAAGGTTCATTAATGAACGGATTACCCTTATCGTTTTGTGAGTAAATCTCACGATATTTGTTATGAGCATGATCGGTATTTGTTATGAGCAAGATTACCCTATTGTCTTGGAGTTATTAGGTTAACTACGACTATAGTTGATATTAGTGGTATTCCTGAGTGAATGACTACGTATATATATATATATATATTTACGTTAAATATATATGCATTCATGAATCTTTGTGATGATTGTCATGTGAAGTTTGTGTAGGAATATTTGTGTAATGAATTGTTGGAATCAGTATGATGAATCTTTGTGATGATTGCCATGTAAAGCTTGTGTAGGAATATCTGTGTAATGAATCATTGAAATCAGCGTGATGAATCTTTGTGATGATTGCTATCTGCGTGATGACCGGTGAAATCTGTGTGATGATTCGCTGGATCATGGCTATCTGCTTGATGACAAGCAAAATCTATGTGATGCTCAGTAGGATAATGGCTATCTGTGTGATGACCGACAAAATCTATGTGATGATCAGTAGGATAATGACTATCTGCGTGATGACCAGCAAAATCTGTGTGATGATCAGCTGGACAATTGTTATCTATGTGATGATCAGCTGGACAATTGTTATCTATATGATGATCCTTGAAATCTATGTGATGATCAGCTAGAAAATTCCAATCTATGTGATGATCCTTGAAATCTATGTGATGATCAGTAGGATGATGAATATCTGCGTGATGACCGGTGGAATCTGTGCAATGATCAGTGTGATGACTGCTCGGTAGCGGAGCTGAATTGTTATTAAGTTAACAATAATCGAGAAGACTGCTGTGATGGCCGGGACTGCTACCTACAGACGTCAGATTGTGGGATTACGATGACTACTTTGACTTGAATTGCTTGACTTAATGTGACCTCCTGAACTAAATTATATGCAGGGGTTAGTATGAATTGTTTTGCTTGTTTTGAAATGTGATTGCTTTGTTTCTTCTTAATTGTATTGATTGATGGTTTGATTTATCATAAGAGCCATAGTGGTGACAAATTGTACTCTGTGGTGAGGATAGTAAGGTGATTCATTATTTTTCACCTTTGATTTCATGTTGATGACAAAAGCTCCTAGAGGGGAGGGAATGAGTTTGATTTGGAATTCGCCGTAGTGGTTAGAATGGCGTCAAACATTGCTTGAGGAAGTCTTGTTTGATTGAATTTGTGTAATGGGACGCTAGTTAAGAATCTGAGCATGAGGCTTTAGTCACCAGTTGACTTACGTAGGCACGATATGGAAAGTTATGGAATTGATGGCCATAGGCGTGAGATATGTGCATATCGTGTTTAGGTTGAGGTGAATTAAAAATGTGTTTTGTTTTGTGGTTTTGTGTTTACTCATACAGGATTGCAAAGCTTACCGGGTTTGTTGTGTGGCAACTCGGTTCACCATTCAAATGGTGTAGGGGTTAATCTTGCTGGTCAGGACAATAGGGCTAAAGCTAAGGTAGCGCCTTTGCAGCTTTACGGTAGGAAGCCATTTTTGTGACTTTATCGTTGATAAGGACTTCCGTTGTGTAGTTAGCTCTGAGAAGCATTTATGTTTTATTTTGTTGTTGACAATTTAATTCGTAAGCATTGTAATATATATGACTCTGTGGAGCGGGTCAATATTGACATAGTGGGTTTAGGACATCAATATGTACTTGGGTTAAAAGGGAAAAAGTTTCTAGGTATTTTGTATTGATGGCTGAACGTTCACGCATATGTAATTATGGGATTATTTATATATCGATTTTTATGTGTAAAATCAGGGGCGTGACAGCAATGTTAATTTTTAAATATGTCATTTTGTCCAACACAACATGACATATTCATTAAATGGTTAAGCAGGTTGGAAACGGGTAACCCGTTTAATAAATAGTTTGGGTTTGTGTTTGTCTCTTGTGACATGACAAATAATATGTTATTTTGTCTAACACGACACGACCTATTTATCAAATGGGTAAGCGGGTTAGAAACAAGTAACCCGTTCAATAAATAAGTTGGGGTTTGGGTTTAAATTTTTGATACGATTATTAAATGGGTTCACTATGCCAAAAAAGCCTTTGTCTTCTAATGAAGTCAAAATCTGTTGTCTAGGTGGCTGCCATCTCGAAGCCACTCAGACGACAGAGATTCCCTGTCATTGATAATATACTCAAACAACATATTCAGTTTAAGGTACTGTCATCTGAAGTACCCAATATTGAAGAATTAGGGACCATCTGTCGTCTGAACCATATTACTGCTACATATTATTGTTGTTGGGAATTAACTTCATCGACGGGTTTAACAAAATATCTGTCGATGTAGTTAATCTTACATGACGGAGTTTTGCTTGTTTCTGTCGTTTGATTGAACCAATATTGAAGCTTGATTTATGTTTCTGTTGTCTGATTCAAAATACAATAACAATTATATGTTGACTGATTTTGTATACAACAACATTTATACTGTGAGTTATGTTGTTTGAGATTGTTTGGACTACAGATAATTGTGTTTGTTGTGGTTAGATTTGATTTCCATCTACAGTTTTAGACTTTTAGTTCTTTTATGTTGTTTAAATCTCACTTGGAGTATAGTCTGGACTCCAATTTCTATTGTCTGAAATAGTATTCAGTCTCACTTTTCTGTCGTTTGTTTGGACTTTCAACCATTGTTTTAGTTAGGTTCTATTGTGTGAGTGTTAATATTCTGTTGTTTGAGAGTGATTACAAGTTCACTTTTATGTTGTTTGAAGTAAGTAGAAACCAATTATCATTGTTTTTTTCTGTTGTTTCTATGTTGTTGATTAACATATTCTGAAACCTACATATGTTGGTTTTCAACCATTTCATAATCATTCATTTAAAAATCAAAAAGCCATAAAATTGGACTAAAATCAACCATCAAAATGAAGCCAAATATTTCATTGCATCATTATCATTCAAATTACAATCCATTAGCTCCAAAATTTTAAACCTAACATTGACATTATGATTGAGAAAACCAAAAAACAACATCTTATATCGATCATATACCTAACGCGCTAAGACAAAAATTTGCAAGATAGAGAGTAGTCATTTCACCACAACCACATTGCTCTTTCTTAACTAAAGAGTTCTATAATAGAAGTCAAATAGTTCTAATTAACCAATGTTTGAGCCTAATCTTCATCGCTTCAAAGCACCATGACTCTCTCAATAGAGAGATATGCATAGTAGAAACCCACAGCAAGCTGCTCTAGAATGGTACCTAGCTGTTGCTTATCAGGGACTTGCACCAGAGGTATCCCTTGCACCACAGCATCTCTTTCTCGGATTTCAAGTATCATTTGTGTTATAATTAATTCCTTGCAGCTTTGTTCCAACAGCTAAGATTATCTTTAGCCACTACAATTGTCAGTACTCTTTTAGAACAATATTATTAGATTGAACATAAGCAGAAATTTTCCAGTAAATTTCTCACAATTAGAGGAAGTATGAACAAGAAAAACATAGCCTCCCATCCTGAAATGAAAGAAACCTTGAGTAAATAACACAACATCAAATATAATGATAAAAGAAAAGACCAACTCAGTTATAGGAAAAAGGAAACAAAACAAGAGTTAATCTCCATGAACATTGACAAGCAAATAGAGTGTCATCGTAGCCCATAATAGTGGACTACAAGTATCGTAGAATATTTTGCAAAAAGCATACAGTCCTCTGTTGGAGAGGAAAGATCCCACATTAGAAAAGTGACAAATAAAATATAACTTATAAGTGGGTGACTCTTACCCAATTGTACCGAGTCCTTTTGTGATTAAAACCCAACACCTATCGGGTGGTTAAGTTGGGACAATATCCATACAATGGTGGGCCACAAGCCACGCTTGTCACTGTTTAACATGGTATCAGAGCAGGTCTCTCTCCAATTGTGTCTCCAATTGTTATGGGCCCGAATTTGGGTTCCTTATATTGCCATCGGAATATTCCGATTGGATTGTTACCAAGTGTCCAATATGGGCCTTAGATTGTTATATTGGCCAAGTCTCCGATATGAAACTTGTGTCCCAATTTTTAATGTGGAAATTGGATTGTTAATTAATTTCACGTGTAGACCTAGAGTTAGGTTGCACGTGAGAGGACGTGTTGGAGAGAAAATATATCACATTGGAAAAGTGACAAATAAAATATAACTTATAAGTGGGTAGCTCTCACCCAATTGTACCGAGGCCTTTTGTGATTAAAACCCAACACCTATCCGGTGGTTAAGTTGGGACAATATCAGTACAATGGTGGGTCACAGGCCACGCTTGTCACTGTTTAACATCCTCTTCATGAGATATAACATAACTACTTTATGGATAAAAAGAAACTTGATTCCCACAACCACCAATGTCATCTTCTAATGATCTTTTGATATATTTTTGAAAATTAAAATTCCTTCCAGGTGCAAAATGAACCTATAATAACAAATCAAACAGTCAGCTTGATAAAAATATGAGACGGGTTAAAGTCCAAATTTAAATAAGGCCAAAAGATCTGTCAACTAATTATGTCAATTATGATCCACTATGGGATCAACTTTGTTGGCTTCTATGGTTCATATTGGGTCTTAGAAGAGAAGAAAAATTTGGGAGGGGAAGGATTGAAGGGAAAAAATGAAGAGAAAGGCTTTAGATAATACTTCCTTATCAGTGGTAGTAAACAAGAGAAGTTGCAATTTAATAGACTAACAAAGTGATATGACAAGGGTCTAGATAGTGACATCACTACAGATATACTTATCATTTACTAATCAAATCCAAATATCTACAACACCAACTTAGCACATTACCACAATACATGACCTGTAGTGAAACATAAAACTAATGATTAATCCCAAAACAGAGTGAAAGAAATTGTACATGCATGTCCATTTGCAAGCATAATTAGCTATAATGAGCCACGCTCATGGTACCACCGGGGGTACCAACGCCCATCATATGAGTGACTGACGTAAAGACAGTTAGCCGGGTTACCGCCTGAGCCCCGGATCAACCCCAAAGCACCGCCGACGCGCCGCCACGCGCCGTGTCAAGATGGCATCAGAAGCTACTGAAACTGGGAACTGAAGCACCATCAGTCCCACATCGAAAACAAGGAGAAGATCATCCTCTTCCTCACCTATAAAAGGTCCTCTCCTCTCTCCTCATTTATTACGCATTCAATACTTACCTACTGTTACTTTGTCAACATAAATACATTGACTAACTTAGGCATCGGAGAGTTGAAGACCGCCCGGCGCGGTCTCCCTCTGACGCCCATTGTATTTTATTTGACAGGTAACGGGAACCATTCACAACAAAGGTATCGATCCGCCTGCCGGATCAGCGTTAACTAAGGTCCAGCTACCGCTAGACTTTTAGACATTAACAGAAATCTTTCCTATACATGTTTACCATGGTTGGTTGATATATTAAAGCAAGTTGTCGGTTGATATTTACTTACCTTTCCTCTTGCAATTTGTTATTCGTTGTTGTTCAACATTGAGCTGCAAAATGATTAATTGGTAACGTAATGTTCTTCTTGAATAGTTGTTGTACACTAAAAGTAGGCCTCGTCAACGGGCCGGGCCCGGCCCTGCCCATTCATAGAGGGCTTGGACCGGGCCTTATTATATTTTTAAATACTTGCGGGCCGGGCCGGGCTTTATTATAAATCGAAGGATCCAAACCCGTCCATATAAGGCGGGCCTTGCGGGCTTTTTTTGGACGGGCCTTGTGGGCTTTATTTAAAATAAATATTTAAAGACACTAATTTTTTTATAAATCTATATTTGTATATCATACATTCCAAAGAGCAGCCTCTATCAATTCAAAGAAAATGGGAAAACCGACCGTTAGATGTGATTATTACAATAAATTATACGTGTGGTTAAAAATTTAGTCAATTTCACCATAGTTTCGAACACGATCGGATTGGTCAACTGTAGTCATTTGTATGTTTTCTTGGTTGACCGATGGCATACGACCGTGAAACGTACTTTTTTTTTACATCACGTTTGTAAATATTTCATCGATGAATGTGCGTGAACATAAGATAAAAATTTCAATTTTAATTACAAATATATTGGTTTATACCAATTTGCCTCCTAAAGTTGTATAACTTATACATTGCATTTAAATTGTTGAGGTTCATTCTAAAGCAAACATGAAGTGGAAAATGAATTTGGAGAAATCAACCGCTCAATAGAGAGATTGTAATGTTTTATGGTGGTTGTAAAAATTTCAGCCAATTTGGTTCTCATTTCGAATTCAATCAACTAGGTCAAACTTAGTTACTCTTACAAACTTATATTTATATATCATACACTCCAAAGAGCAACCTCTATCAATTCAAAGAAAATGGAAAAACTGTGGTGACCCGAGATAGGGGTCCCACAGCGCCGCGACCCCGAGCCAATGAGAAACCGACACGTCACTAACGACATCCCGATGACTCATTAACCTGAAATCACAAGGCCTTTTAGGTTCAGGTTGTTGGTTTACAAAACACTTTCTTGGACAAATGTCTCAAAACATTCTAGCAACCGAACAACATATTTTCAAAAGCGGAATTTGAAATGGGCTAGGAGTTTTGGGCTTACAATCGGAGTCCAATTTGGAAAATAACAAATCACGAAGTGAAAACAAGTATGAGAGACGCGCCCCAGGGTTACGGGTCTCTCGAAATTTTGTGAATGAGCGAATAGAAAACAAATAAATTAGTGAGGAAATAAATAACCAAATTACTTCAAAATCTGATAAGGGACCAAAACCTTCCTTTTGATAAAACTACAGAGAAATGCGCCAAGCCGGGCCATGTGCCTCCCCTGTACGCTTCCCGACCACATGCTCGAAACCTGCACACTATAGTAGGGGTGAGCTTTCCTCCTCGCATGCCCAGTAGGGGCCGACCCAACCATGCTAGGTTTGAAAGATAATATACTTAAAAATATTTACTACATAATATTGTGCACGTTTCTCGAAAAATACTTTTAATAAGAGGCAACCACAAACATTTATTTTCTTTTATAAAGCATATGCAGTATGCTTCACACAATTTGGAGCTCCGAGATACTTACCTGCCGGCTAAAATAAAACAAATCGGTGACCGACCTGGTTCGTCCTGAATTCGAGAACCGGCCAACTACTCTGTAGTGCTTCTGACTACAAGTAGCGAAAGTGTCCATTTCCTGGCCCTGAGTCTCCTATGACTGGTTCACTGTCTATACTTATCTTTCCTCGACAAACATAGGAGCACGGCCCCCTCCGGAGGTTCACGGTTATCGACACCGTGGGATCCCTAGGAATCTAAGCGTCTAGGTCCCATTCACTTTCAGGTCACACGTATAAACATACAGGGGTACAGTATCTCAACATGCAAGTCTAGCCTCGGTTTTCGTAATTAGCAATTATCAGGTCTGAAAACACATGTATCACGAGGCATCGACTAATGAACAACCAAAAACGTTCTTGCAGGCAACATACTATCATAGTATAGCATTCTACATATACTGAAAAGCCTCTAACAAGGAAGGGACAGCTCACCCTACCTGGAATTGGAGTGCTTGTCCACTTTTAGGTTCGTCTCCGACTATCGATCTTTTGTCCCAATCCAAGTGCACACGCACAAGTCCTTTATAATAAAATTAAACCAATGAGTACATTGACTACACTATAACTCAATTAACCGAGCAACCAAAGTATTTACTTAACTTCCTTGAAACCCATCGAATTTTGTTTTAGTCGTTAAAACTTATCATCCATTCCCAAATAATCCAAATGATGTAGCATTTGAATCATTTAGGATATGGTGATTATACTTAGCACTTTGACCCGAAAATTGTTTAGCATTACCACCATAAGAAAACAAATGACGACTACCATTCCCGAACGATTCACTTAACGTAGTAACGCTCATTCGGGATATGGTGACATTAGAACACTTCGAGTTTCTAACCTTGTTTCATGAACCTCAATTGAATATACAAAACCCATTATTTTCATTATCGATTGTTCCTTAACCTAGTTCACAACGTAACTCGTTTTTCATTAACGACCCATTATCATTTATCAATTTCCTTCTATGCCAAACATAGCCATTCACACACATAACCTCATTCACACCAACTCATTCACAATCAGCCGAGTACTATAAAAGTAAGCAATTATCCATGTCCACTTATTTCTTTTGATTTCAAGTGATACAATACAAGCACAGTAAACAGAAATCCATTTCCTTCATCATGTTATTACCTTTCTCATAAGTCATAACCTTTCCAAATCTTTTCTTTGGTAGCCTCGGCTTAATGTCCTCGACCCAACAATTCAGGTGTTTTTCTCCACCACAAAACAACCTGCTCAATCAATCAATTTCAATATCCCAACAAAACTGAAATCATAAGTTCAAGGCTAGGATTTCTTACCCTAACTCAACCCCATCGAACCTAGTCTCTAAGACATACTGCATCCTGCAGTTCTTCTTGTTTCTTTATCGTCCTCCTTAACCCATCAGATGACACTACCAGAAACTCCCCTTTTTCTTTAGAATCCCCATCGTTGCTTCCATGTTCAGGACTCAAGAACGCCAACCAAAGAACTCAAGATTAATAACCCACTCTAATCTGGATTTAAAACTTAATCAATCAACCAAGAGGGCTTTTAGCTCGTCTTACCGAAGCAAGGAGAGGTCGTCGGCGGTACTACACGGCAGCGTTGGGGTGCTCACGCGCCAGCGGCGGCGCGTGTAGCTCATGCGGTGGTTCTGATCAGAGTCCGAAGTCGGGATTTAGGGATTATGGTGGTTCGTGCAGTCCTAAGCTTCTTCAAGGTGATGGCTTTGCTCAATCGTGGCCGGAGGTGATAACCCTAGCTTTGCAGAAGCCCAGATCGCCGGCGAAGGTGTATACGGAGTTCTCCGGCGTCGGGTCGGAGACGAGGCTTTGGAGGGTTGAAGTTCGATTCGAGCTGGAGATCGGAGAATGAAGACAGCAGAACCTCGAGTTCCGGTGAGCTAGCATGGCATTTTCCGGTGGTCGGAGCTTGAGGCTATGGTTCGGGTTTGGCTCTCTAGGGCTTGGTGCTTCAATTTCTGGTAGTGGTGGTGTGAATCGGCGACTGGAAATCGAAGGTTTTGGGAAGGCAGTGGTGTCGCGGTTTGGAGGATCGCAGGTGGAGGCCGGAGTCAATGCATGGGGTCGATTTTTCCTGGGTTTGGGTCGGATTTTGGTGCTGAGTTGATTGGAGGTGGCGGTGACGAGAGGTGGTGGCCGGAGATGGGATTTTCTCGGCGGTGCAGAGAGCGAAGATGAGAAAGAGATGGGTCGAGAGAGAGAAAAGAGAGGTACGGTAGGGAGGGGAAGAGAGATTTTGGAGACCTTGGGGTTTCTCTAACCCATTTATTCATAGCCCATGCGAAAAGTCCATTTTTCCCTTGCGACAAATTACGAAACTCTTCTAGCTAATTGCTTTCGGTTTTGGGTTCATAGCTTTTCTTTTACACGTTTTTCGTCAGAAACTTCCTAAGTTATTTCTCGACTTCTTCCTAGGCCCAGAACCCGGTTTCGTAAAAACTCAAAAGCCAAAACTTTGTCACAACTCAATTTATCATTTTCAAAACTTCAACAAGTCAATGCCTCAATAAACTTCTATGACCTTCTAGGCCCAAATGAAGGAATCTCGGCCCGAACTTAGTTCGAATAGCCCAATTAGTAGTCTCGACACCAAATTAATCTCCAAAGTCACTTCCTTCACTTAAATCACCTTGCGGAAGAATCTTATTGGCGAAAATTACCTTCTACATTAAATAAATTTTCGGGGGCTCACAAAAACCAACTGTTGGATATGATTATTACAATAAATTATGAGTGTGGTAAAAAATTTAGCCAATTTCACCATATTTTAGAATCCGATCGAATTGGTCAACTGTCGTCACTTATATGTTTTCTTAGTTGACCGATGACACAACGACCGCGAAACGTGCTTATTTTTTCACATCACGTCTGTAAATATTCCATAGATGGATGTGCGTGAACATAAAATAAAAACTTCAATTTTAATTACAAAGACATTGGCATATACCAATTTGCCTCCTAAAGTTGTATAACTTATACATTGCATTTAAATTGTTGAGGTTCATTCTAAAGCAAACATGAAGTAACAAATGAATTTGGAGAAACCAACCGCTCGATGGAGAGATTGTAATGTTTTATGGTGGTTGTAAAAATTTCAGCCAATGTAGTTCTCGTTTCGAATTCGATCAACTAGGTCAAACTTAGTTACTCTTATAAACCTATATTTATATATCATACACTCCAAAGGGTAACCTCTATCAATTCAAATAAAATGGAAAAACCGACCATTGGATGAGATTATTATATTACATTATAAGTGTGGTAAAAAATTTAGCTAATTTCACCATATTTTTGAATCCGATCGAATCGGTCAACCGTAGTCATAACATGTAAAATATATATGCACATATTCTATATATATAGAAGTATGAGAGCGTCTAATTTCACCATAAGCCAAATTACAACAAATTCACACTCACACAAAGAGACACACACACACACACATATAATGATGATGTGGCACAATGAATATTTCCAAATATATGTGTTGGGCCTTCTAGATTTCCGTCAAATCTGAACTGTCTTCACTTAAATTGCCATAACTTCTTCTAGAAAAGTCGGAATCGCAAACGCCGCCACACGAACAGTAGTGGTGCTTGAACAGTAACTTAACTTCTATTTTTGGCTAATTAAATCATATAATTGATGTAGAATTTGAATATGTGATTTTGGTAAAGATGGGAGAAATTTTGAATCGATTATGAATTTCCAATGATTTAAAATTTCGGTTATCAATTTACAAGAATACAATCGTTGGATTTCTCTCGAATTTGTCTAGAAATTATAAATTGACAAATTGATTTTATTGGTGAAATTTGGAGGGAATCCAATGAGAATCGAAGGCTTTGGACGTAGATGGGAAGATTAGAAATTCAATTCCTATTTATCGTAAATCAAATTTTCATCATCTATTTATTAGTTTACGGATTATAATTGCACAGGGCGGCGTATTGAATTACTATTTAGCGAAGAAGCTCTTATGCGTGATCGCCTAAATAGTACTGTGAGTAGACTTTCGTTTTAAATAATGATGCATGCAATTATTTTCCCGAAATGATTATTGATTTATATAATTATTTATCGTTTTATTTATTAAGCATAATATTTGGCTTTGGACTATACTTTTGGCATTGTTTTTCCATATGAGTTTCGGAATTGAATTTATTATACTCGGATTTGGACTTATGAATTATTTTCGGGAATATGAATTGATTTTTCGAAGATTAATTATGATTTATCTAGATTATGATTTGGGAAATTGATTCGTGATATTATTTTTGGATATTGAGTTTTCGATGTTTATCTCTGATATATGATTATTATTTGAAATTATGATTTGTATGATTTTCGACGAATTATTTTCCGAAGTGATTTCCCGAATTTAATATTATATTTTTATTTGTTGATTTTGAGATTTTGAAATATTATCGAAGATGCGATTTTCAATGGAATTATAGTTATTGAATATTTCTTGCCTGTTTGTCATTGGAATATATTTATTTTCTCGTGAGAAATTGGGGAAGCCTTATGGATTTACTGGATTTTGAATGTTTTCCTCACCATACTTGGGTCGTTCTGTTAGTGTCTCCTCCTCACTTACTTTGTGTTTGTGAGTGGCAGTCGAGGTGATTTATTCTCCTCCTCACGTGAGTGGTAGTCGAGGTTATTAGTTCTCCTCCTCACACAATCTATGTGTGAGTGGCAGTCGAGGGTAGAGCCTAAGGGACTCCTTTACCCGTATGGTGATAATTTCTTCCCCATATGATATTATTATTTGACTAGCGAGGCTAGTCTGATTTCTTCTAACCAGCGAGGCTGGTGCGTTTTCAAGAATTTTTGTATGGCGAGAAATATATTTTATAAATATTGCATGCATCGAGATTTTGAAAATAATTTATTTGTGGGAAAGTATCAAAGCTTATTTAACTTAAATTATCTTGATTATTTATTTTTGTCCACTCACTCTAACGTGTTTTTTTTTAAATTACTTTCCCCTGGGCTCTTTGGTATCAAATACCCAGTTTGCAGGCGAGAATAGTTGAGATCGGGCGTACATGGAGTTGAAGCATAGTTGTCACTGCTTCCACATTGTTGGATCTATTGATCCTTTATCCTCTTGATATTTATTTTAGAATTGCTCTGATAACCTACGAGATTTATTTAATGTGAAAATAGAGTTGTTGATATTTGGGAAGCAGCATGGCTCCAGGAGTATAAGGATGGTTGCTTAGAAGTGTGGTTTTATTTCTTTTTAGGTTAGGGTAGTCCATTTCAGGGAAAGTTCTGCCGAATTTTCTCAAAAAATGGGCCCTGCAGGGCCACCTCGGATTTCAGGGTGAAATCTCGGGTTGGGTCTTGTCACACACACACACACACACACCTAGCAATAATCCATAGAACCACTCCCAAAAATGAGTTTTCCATCATAGGGCTAATAAAAGAAATCAACAATATTATTTTGAATTAATCACAAGTGGAACATGCAAAGAAATAGTATACAAAAGAAAGATTAAATATGATTATAAGCACAACAGAGGCTTCAAGATCCCAGATGCACAAACCTATAATAGTGAGTTTGTTTCTTTCACCAAAACTAACTAAAAAGGCCGATGATAATAAAAACATGGCAGCCATAAACAGAAATTGGAAGAATTTGAGCAAAATCAGAGTTACCCATGACTGAAAGGAAGTGGAGAAATCAAAAAGTGGAATGAGAATGAGAGAAGAAGAGAGGAGGAGGTACCCATTTTGGCAGAAGGAGATTCCACGATTTCTCTATTCCCAGAGCTGCGGCAAGGCAGCTGGGTTTGAGGCAACTGAATGAAGCAAGCTATGCATTTAGTACAAATCCCAGAAAACCCACTTGCTCTAGAATATGAAACACCCAATCCAAATAGAAGTTACGCAAAGTGCTTACCTTATTTGAAGAACAAACCATCCCCAAATCCATAAACCCAACAGCAAATCCCTAAACTAGAGTAAGACCCAACTCTATTTCAGTCACCCGCATCTCTAAATCGATAAATGCCCTAACACCCAAACCTAATCTCAAAGGACATTAGCAAAAACCCCCCAAATCAATATTCCAAGAAATCCTTAAAACACAAAACAAATCAAAGTCAAAACCCTAAAATGAAGAAAGAGGCTTACCATCTAACAACAGTGAATCAATACTTCGGAATCATTCGTGAAATTGAAGAGCCCCACTAAAACCCAAGCTAGCTGGAGGAGAGGTTGGAGAAGAATCTTTTGTGTCCAAAACTGAGCTCGGGGGGTGTACCTCTAGCTTCCATCTCTTTTGGGGAGAAGAACCTCTCCTGGCTTTGAGATGAGAGGAATGAATTGATCTAATAGGTAGCTTTAGTTGCTCTAGGTCGAGAGAGCGCGAGGGAAAAAAGAGCTATGTTTTTGATTTTTTTCACCAATGTGGGAAAACACATGGTGAGAGGCTGCTTTGGTTGTTGATTTGTAGACCGAAACGAGAGAGCAGTGATGGAGCAAGAGCGGCAAAGAAGAGGAGCTGCTAGGTCAGGAGAGGGAAAACTAAGAATAAACGAAGACGATGAGCTTTTTCATTTTTTCAGTAAGGGCATGTTTACTTACTTGGAAAGAAAGGGAATAATTACGGGGTAAAAACATTCCTGCGTTTACTAACACATAAAGGAATCGGAATGATTCCGGGTAAAAGAATTCCTGCTTTTACTAACACATGAAGGAATCGGAATAGATGTAGGTCTCACCTCTTTATTAGGAATCAATTCCTGAATACTCAGGAATTCGATTACAAAGGGGGGAGATGGGTTTAGGAATCATTCCTCCGGAATCAATACCGATTCCTTTCTTCTCCCATTCCACTTGTCTCCGATTCATGATTATTTTCCATTCCAAGTAAGTAAACGTGCCATAAATGTGGAAAACACGGATTCTAGGTTAGAAAAGGAGGGATAATTGTAGTTAAGCCAAAAATATGTTTTTGTCCACACAAGGAGAAATAATTTAGTAAGAGCTGCTATTTGAATTTTTCAAATTACAACAAACTTTAAAAAAAAAATTAATTAGTATTGATTTTGATATTATTTAGACAACATAATTAGTTAAAACTATTACCTAAACACGTTCAAAAAATTCAGACAACAGAAAAAATATCTTCTGTCGTCTGACGGGTATGGTATGAAGCATTTTTTTGGCATAGTGGTTGGGTTTTGGTTTGTCTCTTGTGACATGACAAATACCTTGACCCGACCCAGCACGACCCATTGATAGTCCTGTGTGACCGATTTTTTTTTTTTTTTCCATTTTAAGGGATCACTTATTACACTCACTTTTCAATCAAATATCCACATCTCAACCTTCCAATTTTTTGGTCTATATGAGTAGATCAATTCTACAAATTTTTAGCCCAATTGATGATCATTAAAGCATTCACAACTGTGATTTACAATTATAAAAATGAACGGTTCAAGTTGGACAGATTCAGTTCGTCCATTGATTTAATCTAGTTCAATACCTTAATGATTATCAATTTAATTGAAATTAGGACCTAAAAACTAAACGGTCGAGATGCCAAAATGAGATCGAAAAATGGGTCCCACAAGGGATCTTTTAAAATTATTATAAAAAGATATCCCTTAATGGAAAGACCCTCATGTGTGTGTGTGTGTGTGTGTGTCCGTTCATGAATGGGCTAATTACGAAACAATGATGCCTTTTAAGATGGGAAACTGCCTCCTTACCTTATTTATACGAAAATACTTCCCATGCACCCAACCAACAAATCTTTTTTCCCACTCACACAAAATTTTTCCTTTTTTTCTCCTTATCTACCCAAATCAGTCAGTAAAATACAACTATTACCCTTTTTTACCTTTTACCATTATTTACCCTTTTTAACTTTTACCAGTTCACTTTTACTTTTATTGTGAACCGTGTATATATATATATATATATATATATATATGTACCCGATCAGAAGCGGACATCCGCAATGCAGTAAAAGTGAGGACGTCAGTCCTCACAGCTGCATCAAGAACCAACAACGGCGCTGCTCTTGCCGGACGGAGACCATAGGCATCGCGGACGGCGTCAACATGAATATGAAGGCCAAGGTGATCGAGATCGAGGGTCTGGGCGACAAATTTCATGCACCATCAAGGTCAACTGTAAACTCGTAGCTGACGAGTCCATAGGCAAGAAAAGCTCTAGATCGAGGCCTGTTCTCATTCCAGCAAGAGCAGCTCCGCCGTCAGCATCTAACCAAGGAAAGAGGATGGACGACGGCGCCAAATCCCCACTTTTTTGGTTTTGCGGACGTCCGCTTCTGAACGGCTTCGTGTGTATATATTTGTATCTATGTGTGTGTGTGTGTCTATATATATATATATATATATATATATTCTCTTTTATGACAGAGCGACAGGTCCATATCCTGAATTTATGATGTTAAATATTTATTGTAGCTAGAATTCATCCTCTATATTTGAAGGTAAATAGTTAATTTTCATTATTCATAATTTCAATCCTTAGCAGAGTAGAATTACTTTCTGTTTGCAAAGAGACTAGTAAAGAATTGCAAGAAGAATGAGAAAAGTTAAAGAAACTGAACAATTTTAGATCAAAACTTAGTAGAAATACCCCCAATTATTGGGATATTATCTTCTGAGTTCAGAAAAGAATCTACCAAATTGAAAGAAGTGATTAAAATTATCAAAGAAACTCTTGAGGAAGAAGAAAAACCTCTTGATTATTTGAACATCGGTTAGATCCGCTCTAGCTAGTATCAGAGCCTGTTTTGCTCAAAAACAGGTAAAGAAAAGCTTATGCCTCTTGGCTTCTCTTGACTAGCAAAAGAGAATCCAAACTTAAGAACTATCAAGCCTTTTATATTGAAAAAGGAAGTGTGAAGTGGCAAGTGTACTTTCATACAAGGCATATCTAAGAAAATCAGTTCTCTATTGAATATGTGTTTAAAGTTTTAAACACTCTATACGACGAACATATTCATCTCCAAAGAGAAATTGGAGTTGAAGAGTTCGATCCCTCAAGACCAAGCTTAATCTATCTAGGAACAAGAGCTCTGAAAAGATTACAGAACAACTCGAAAGATTTAATCTAAGGATTAATCAACTCGAAGAAATAAATTCTAGAGTAGCTAAGTTTGAAGTCAAGCTAGATTACCTCAAAGAAAAACAATATCTTTTTGATATTGAAAAGAAATTAGTAAGATCGAACTGAAAATCTTGCTAATCACATCCATTAGTAAGCAGTTGAATTAAGAAATACTCAAGAAAACTTGAGAAAGCTTTTAGAAACTCACATATCTAGAACATGATGAATCAGAGAGTGGATCTAAAAGTAAAACAAGTAGATGACAAAGCTTTAAGCTTTTGTCACCCCACCGAAAAACTTGCTGAAAATGTAGAAACAATAATACATCAGTTTGAAACTATAATATAGCTTAATTCCAGGAGTTAAGACAAGACCTCGAAGTTGGATTTCGAGAGTTAAGCATCAGAATATTAAGTCTGCAGAAGGCTGTAGAAGAAAATGAAACAAGGACAGAATCGAGAAATACTTGATGAAGAAAAATTAGCACAAAATGTGGCTATTAAAATTGTTGTTCTCCATCAAAAGGAGAAAATGAGCTCAAGTTTAGTGAACCTAAACTCCTGACTTGGAAAAAAAGTCTAGAAGAGATTGAAATGCTAAGCAGGATTCTTAGCAAAAGAAGTACAGTCTATGTACAGTTAATAAATGCTCAAGAATTTGAGTATAATGAAATCGAATCTAGTGTGCGAGAAGGCAGCTGTACCTACCAGTTTTGGTTCTAGGGCTAAACCGAGTTTTGGTAGACGTGAGATGAGATATGATCAAATGAATGAGTGGCAGTTCAAGGATAAAACTAGCTAGTGACTTTAGTGACCTTTAGGATACTTACCTGAGTCAAAGCTACTTTCTACAGTGTTAAACTTGAGGCAAATACCGTGAGGGTCAATGTCGACCAGGTAGTAAAAAGTATTATCAGTGTGGCTAGCAGGGTCACTATATGAGGGAGTGCCCATAGTTGATTCAGAGGGATATATTGGAACTTGGTCAAAACTCTAGTTAAGCATTGGGTGGATCTTCTGGTAGTGTATCTGATGGTCCATCCAACAGTGGTGCTCGTGCTAGTGTAGTAAGCAGATTCAACTCTAGGTGAGGGGTAAGCATGGACGCCTAGCAGCTCAGACTAGACTTCAGGCTATGGTTCACCAGGAGAGCCATCCATCATCAGAGGTTAGTGCAGTATATTGGCCAATTACGTTCAACCTCTTTTATCTTGTTTAAGTTAAGTGATACTTCCAGTCTATCTTTGATAGACTTACACTTTTCATCATGTCTTTGTAAGATCAATATGTTCCTTTTCTTCGAAAAATATACTCAGCATAATTTGAAGGCAAAATTTTTATAAGGAAATCTCTCCAGTTGACAAGTATGAAACTTTGAAGGCAAAATTTTTATAAGGTAGGAGGATTGTTACGCCCCATACCTAGAATTACTTATTTACTGGTCATTTGGATGGTAAACGATTAAAATCTTTACTTTTTAGCTCCGTTTCAAACTTTTAGGGGCTCCAAATGTTGACTTTTTCTACAATTCACTTTTTGAAGAAACTTCCTTCTAGAAAGTTGTAGAGGACGTTAAATCAAGTTCGTGGACATGCGGCATGAAAAAATAGAGTTCGCATGAGAAAGTTACAATCTGAAAAGCAAAGGTTACTATTTCAGAGAACCTACTATAAGTAGCAGTTTGACCTTTCCATTTTGGGAAGTTTCTATTTTAGTCAAAACACTATTTCCTTTTTTTCTCAGCATAACCCGGTCTAGGACCCGACCCACTCTGCAACCTAAGCCACGACTAGGCGACATCTCCGCCATCTGGCAACCTGATAGCGAGCCATCGGTCCCATCTGGCCGCCTCTTCCTTCTCTTGCTCTCTGTAGGAGTGGTTGAGATCAGTTTATGCCAAGAAAGGAGTTTCAAAGCATACTTTACGGCAGCAGACCCGTTTTACAAGTCCAGTCAATTCTCAATTTTCCGTACACCTCAAGCCGTGCCACCACCTTGGTCTTGAAGCTTGCATCATCTTTGTTAATGCTCATAATACCGCCACTTAGTGTCGGTTTCCGATAATGTGGACGATAGTCCCAATCTTCCGATATCTTCATGAAGTTGCAAAATGCTGCTACCTGTCAAATGAAATACAACGACGTCAAGAGGGGAGACTGCGGTTCGCGGTCTTCGCTTCTCTGATGTTAAAGCTAGACAGTGTATTTATGTTGACAGAGTATCGGTTGGTAAGTATTAAATGCGTAATAAATGAAGAGAGAGAAATGGACCTTTTATAGGTGAAGTGAGAACTGAACTCAGTCTTGTTTTTGATGTGAGACTGCTATGCTTCAGTGTAATGGCTTTGAACATTCTTGAGGGGAAGACTTTGTGAGGCGCGTGGGGGCTAGTCAAAGCAAGAGGTGGGCATTGTGCGGTGCAGATTGGTGTTAGGCCCAAACAGCAGCCGAACCGCTTCATGCGGTTGTGCTATATTCCAAACCGCAACCGCATTTTAAAAAGTGACAACGCTTACTTCGGTTACACCGTTTTTAGGTGCGGTGCGGATTGGTTTCGGTTTTGTTTGCCTTTCTTTTTTCCTTATATTTTTGACCAAAGTACACAAATTTAGCTGTCCTAAAATGAGTGAAATCAACTAACACCAAAATATCAACAAAATCAACAATTCAAATAATCTGTTCATTAAATCAACAATTCAAATAACATGTTCATGAAATCAACATCTCAACTATTCAAATAACATCAACAATCTGTAAAACCTTAAAATCAACTATCAAGTATCAACAATTTGCTCCAGCAATCCAACATTTCAAACCAAATAGTAATTTCCAAAAGTAAATCAAAGTTCCAATAGTCCAACAATTTGTTTCCAAGCATCAAGTTTCCAAACCAAACAGCTAACATGCAACAGTAAATCAAAGTTCCAAGCAGCGAGTTTCCAAACCTAATCAGTAAATCAAAGCTCCAAAGTCCCAAACATCAAGTTCAAAGTACCAAACAAAAATTTAAAGTTATTACAAACCAAAGTTACAGACAGTTCATACTTGAATCAAACCAAAAAAAAAATTGTTGCAGCTTGTTCCAGCAGCACCTAAATCCTTTCAAAAGCTTGTTCCCTTAGTCCACTTTGCAGCAGCTGCAACATACTTCATTCCTCAGTGTCAGGCACTTGCGTCACAACAGACTTTAGTGAAAATAAAAAACAATAGTCACAAACTAACAAACTATAACACAGATAAATATATACAAAGTCAAGATACTATAAAGTCTAAAATTACCTGACTCAAGCATCTCAAGCTCACCATAAAGCTCCAAGTCAATCTTCATGGGCTCTTTCTACTCATTAAGAGCACTACCTCTTAACCAATCATTGAGACAAACCAACCCCTAATCCTAGGAGTCAATGAAGCTCTAAATAGGTCAACAACCCTTTTCCTAGGCTAAAAGCAGCCTCCGAAACCACTGTTGAAGCTGGAACAACAAAGACATCCTTTGTAATTTTAGAAAAAACTAGAAATCGAGCAGAATTCTTCTTCCACCAATCTAAAACTTAAAATTTTGTATTGGCTGGTCTTTGACAGCTTCAAGCAAGTACTTGTCGACTTTATTCTTTATCTCAACCACATCTTTTTGCTTTATAAGCCTCAAGAACTTGTTTATTGATGCAGTACGACTATCCTCCTCTCTGGCATTAGAAATTGAATGAGTAGGAGGCTGCGTAACTTCAAATGATGCTTGTGCAGCCACTGGGTCAGAATTAACATACTCGTGATAAGGCTGCAACAATTGACTCTTAACTTCATCTATCATCTCCAAGACCAAGCTCATGTCTTGCTGCAGCAAAGGAAAAAAGAACTCAAGACGCAATATCTTGTATCTTAGATATAATACCACAGCAAGCAACAAAATAGCACTACAAAAAAACTTGTCTTTTACAGCGTACAAATTAAGGCGTGCATGCCTTGCACGCCGTAAAAGATTGTCTTTTATGGCGTGTTTTTTTGTGCGCTATAAAAGACTTCTCATTTTGATATTTTACGGCGTGTATTTCGTGTGTGCCGTAAATGTCACATTATCTATGTGCGCCATAAAAGACTTCTCTTTCTGATCTTTTACGGCATGTTTTTCATGTGCGCCATAAAAAATATTACATTATATTTATGGCCGAGCAAGCGATGTGTTCTCGTCCTCCAACTTAGTGTCAGCTTCTGGTAAAGTGGACGAGAGTCCCAATCTTCTGATATCTTTATGGAGTTGCAAAATGTCTCTACCTGTCAAATGAAATACATCAGTGTCAAGAAGAGAGACCGCAGTTGGCGTCTTTGCTCCTCTGATGCTAAAGTCATGCAATGTATTTATGTTGACAGAGTATTGGTAGGTATGTATTGAATGCGTAATAAATGAAGGGAGAGAAATGGACCTTTTATAGGTGAAGTGAGAACTAAACTCAGTCTTGTTTGCGATGTGGGACTGATATGCTTCATTATGATGGCTTTGAACATTCCCGAGGGGACGACTTTGAGCGGCGCGTGGTGGCGCGTCAAAGAGTGGTTTAGCCTGAGGCCGGTTTGTCATTGGAGGTTGGCCTGCATTGTTTCCGGGGGTCACACTTGCCTAGCCCTTCTAACAATGGGAGGAGGACTATAATAAGTGCTTATTATGGCCGATAGTACCATGTATGTACAATCTTTTTTCCAACCGTACTAGGCACTTCCATCGAATCAACTTGTGGAGAAGGAATCAAATCAAGTGTTCGAGGTAAATTCCATCTCTCTTGATTGAAATTGGACTTTGTGGTAATTGTAATGAACAATCTAGCATAGGTATTGCTACTCAATTTGGGGTGAGAGTCGGCGGTCTGTGTGGGCGCATCCAGCTACTTCAGGTCTTCTACTTTGGTCAGTTAGGTAGTGTGTAGCATTACAAACTTGCGGATATGAATTTTGTCACGATTGGTGGATGTTTGAGGAATGATCGGAATTTCCTAAGGTTTGAGTTTTCAGGGTATTATTCGTGTCGATCGAACCGTTGGATCAACCCCATTTTAAGATAGGTTGTTATAGTTATCGAGTCAACATAACCCATGAAATTTAAGCTCGTTCTAATGAAATTTCAAGCTTTCGATGAATTATCACTTATGGTTTTGATTTTTGTTATGTCAATTTATTTTCATTTCTGGAAATCAATTTTTCATAATATCATTTTGTTCAGGTCGACGTGTAAATCAAGCTCGTGGGGGAATTCGTCGGATGGCCATCATAGCCATAATTTTGTGAGTGGACATTTGCCTTTTAAATTGAATATGCATGCAGTATTATATTTTTGAGTATTAAATTCTCTTATTGATTTAAATTGATAATGATCGTGGCTTGATAATAATTTTACTATTTATTTATGATTTATCAGAATTTCTTAAGATTATGTTTTTGATGACATAATGATAATTTTAGATGTTGGTGTTTGATATTGATTTCTTTTCCAAATGTTATTATCGGCCTTGAGTTCATTTTGAGTTATAAGTATTCTTGAAGTTTTTGCCGATTCTTGAATTATTGAGAATTTATTTCAGAAAATGGATATTTAAAGATTATAAGAGTTGAGTTTGGATTTATGAATAAGAGGAGGTAATTATGTTATCACATGCATACATTACCTGATCGACAATACCCTTCAGATAATATTCTAGCCGGTAGTACCCTCCGATGCGTCATATGGTCGGCAATAACCTCCAGATGGCATGAGATGGTTAATCAGCGGTACCCTCTAGCCATAGCCTTCTAGTATTCCGGTCGGCAGTACCCTCATATACGTCATCTGGTCGGCAGTATCCTTCAAATGGCATGAGACCCTCTAGTCATCGCCTATTTTATAATGTGAGGATTTGAAACGGTTTTTGAGATGCTAGTATTTAATGAGATGATTTACGGTAGATATTGTGATATCAATACCAGAGAAAGGGTTAAAAGTACTTTCACAAAACATTACTCCATGCTTTGGTTTTTACTAATAAAATTGGGGAAAGCATTAAATTTATTGTTGTACTTTACTTGCAATTATTTATTTTTCGTCTACTCACTCTAACAATTTTCTAAATGCTTTTCCTTGGGTTTTTCGATTTTCGTGTCCAGTCTGTAGATTAGTTGAGGTCGGGTGTGCATAGAAGTTGAGGCATAATGTACACCACTTCCATCTTCGTTGTAGGTTACGTGTTTAATGTTAGGACTCGCCCCGAATTTCACCCTGAAATCCGAAGTGGCCCTGTGGGGCCCACCTTAGAAGAAATTTTACCAAAAATTTGGCAGAACTTCCCCTAAAAGTGGACTACCCAAGATCTGTAGAAAGACATTTACATTTCTAAGCAATCCAACCTTATTCTTCTGGAGCCATCCTGCTCCCCAAATCATAACATCTTCCAATTCACATTACACAAAACTCAACTTAATAACATTAATCCCACAGGTTATCAGAGCAATTCTAAAACAAAAGATATGCTAGAATAGAAAGTAAAGAGGGTAACAGATCGATAGATCCTACAATGCAGAAGCAGTGTCAACTATGTCTCAACTCCATGTACACCCGATCTCAACTAATCTAGCCTACAAACTGGGCATTTGAAACCGAAGGGCCCAGGGGAAAAGTATTGAAAAACACGTTAGAGTGAGTGAACAAAAATAACTAATCAAAATAATTTTTTTAAAAAATAAGCCTTGATACTTTCCCACATTTATTCCTTTAAAAACTCAATGCATGCAACAATGGTAAAACATTTATCTTTAAAATCGAGAATCTCGTAAAGACAAGCCAGCCCCTCTGGTTAAGGGAAATCGGATTAGCCCTGCTAGTCAAAAATAATATAATAAGTAGGGGAAGATGATAGCCATACAAGTGAGCCTCCTAGGCTCCCAGGCTAAAATACTCTCACATACTCCCGTATATACCCTTACACCACTATGTGTGGTGATTAGGATACTGGGCTTCAGTATTACTATCACAAAGAAAGTAACCAGCGCCACATAGGCAGACAGGCTTTCGTGATCCCATCACGTTGCCACAAAGGCGGACTCAATGCTAGCATGATATATTGATACGCCCAAAATAGACGCTCGACTTAACCCTGCAAGATGTAGTCATTAGCAATATAGAGTAAGCAGGGATCGTTCAAGCCGGAGATTGAGGGTAACAAATTAATCACACAAAGTAAAAACAAACTAATTTAAACTAACTAAAACACAAATCAAACAAACAAAATATGAAACTAAACAAAAGCAAAAACGTCAAACACTAGAAAAGAGAGAAAAATATGGCAAGAAACAGAAGGGGATAGAAAGGGCTCTGCAATCCTAAACAAGAACAATATTTTGGGGTTTTTGGTTTGCAACAAAAATAAAAGATAATATAAAAGAAAAACGATTTTTATTTTAGGTTTTGAGAAAATAAGATGGAGAACATGTTAGAGACACGGAAATCCACCACCAATTACTTTCGAACAATGTTAAGTTAACCTAGTTTCAATTACTAAGGTGTGAACAGAAATCAATCAAGAAACAAGTCGGAGCAGATCATGTCCCTTATTAATGTTTCCCCAATTACTTAGTCTACGTGAACGCACAATAGCTAAGCCTATCAAACATGCAATCAAGGTATAGAACGCTATCCTATCAACAACACATATAGTGTCAACATATTTGAAGCATTAAGATCTCATGGAAACGATTGATTATAGAGTTGCAGTCTAGTGTGGAACGCCTACCTAGCATGCTCTTCTAATTGTTTAAAACATCAGCTTTTGTCCAAAGCGTTGCATACTTGTGGATTAGAAAACAAGACGATTAGGTGAATTATTTTCTAAACCTAGCTCCAATTACATGCATATATCCTAAGTGTCGACCCAAAGAACATAAACACATAAAAGTTTTCAATCAAGCAGAAATAAACAACCAATTCACACCAAAGATCAAGAAACTAGATTTAAACAAACATATGTTCTACATAATTGGGGCTTCAAACCTTGCCCCTAACAAAAAGATAGTTAGTTACACATTGTTTTAAAAACCAAAATAAAACAAATAGAGAAAAAGAAAAAAATGATGGCGGATGAATGAGAAAGAGAGATAGAAGAGAAGGTGAAAGGCGTGGTCATCTTCAACGTGTACATAAGCTCAATATATATAGGAGAAGTTCAGCCCTAGTTTCCTTCTTCAACAATGCTTTTAAAACCTTCCCTTGTTGCTTGAGGATTCCTTTAATTGGTGCACAATTAAATGATTTTCAAGCCTTGGTAATCTTGTAGAATTATTCTAGTACTCTCCTTAATATTTGCAGCAGAAATAACCTTCCAAAAATGCCCTGGAAATCCGTCCAAAGAAGAATCTCGGCCAAAATGCCCTGTTTTGACTAGGATTCAATTTCTGTCTCTGAAGCTTCCTTCTTGGACAAGGAACAACTTTGTCTTGACAATTTTATGGATTGTTCTTGACTCCCACGTGTTCTATGACATCATATATTCTAGATTGATCAACAACTTTCTGGAAAAACTCCAATTAAATCGCCGGAAAAGATCTCCCAAAAAGCTTCGTGAAAACCTGACAGTTTCTGCTTTATCGGGAAGCCTACTTTGCATTTGATTTCCTGCTGCCTCGTTGACACTTCTGACTAGTTCTTTGGCTCTTGTTGAAGTATAACATCATTTATTTAAGGTTCTCTGGTCCTTTATTCATAGGTGCAGCTGTAAGGATGCAAGAATTTCTCCTCAAAACCGTTCCCAGAAAGCTGATTCTGAAACTGCAGTTTTCTGCTGTGCAGCAACTGTTTTGCACAATGAATTCCGTGGACTTCCCTTGTAGTTTCTGGCTAAATGGTTAATCAAACTTAGTCCTCTGCATCATTACTTCATTATACATGACTTCGTTTCTCCCTTTAAGCTCCTATTTCTCTTGAACTACTCCACGAACTACCTAAAAATAAAACAAAGTTAAAACTGACTTTTTAAAGGAAATAACTAAGAAAAGTGTAAAGGATTCCACATTATATTTGTCTCATTTATGCTCCTATCAAAAATCACCCCAAAGTATGGCACAAGAAAACATATCCGAAAATCCAGTAAATCCATAAATACATAAGGCTTCCCCAACTCTTGCAAATGAATTTCCAACGACGTGTCCCACACGCCAAGATAATCTCAAGTTCAAAAATAAATAGGCGAGAAATAATAAAAATTCACAAATCAGAAACAAAACCAAAATCTAAAATCATCATTAAGGCATTCTCAATGCCAAAACCGAAAAGTCAATAAATAAATAAGAAATAAATCAATAAATCAACATGTCCCACACGCCAAAATATTCTCTGGTGAATGATGAATAAGCAAGGAAGTTCAATAATGAACTAATATTCCATTTTGGAAAAATACCATGGAAAATACTTTGTTAAAAAAAAACATAAATCATAATTTCGAATCCGAACATAACAAAATTAATATCCGAAATTCACAACCGGAATAAATCATAATCACTTCATGAGAATCATCATTGAAAGTAATTCTACGAGATAAATCGAAATCAAAATCCGAAAACAATCATATGCTTAAAAAGTAATATGATAAATAACTAGAGCATTACTTTAAGAAATAAATGCATGCATCATTATTTAAAAACAAAAGTCCACTCACAGCACTATTTAGGCGACCACGCATAGGGGCTCCTTCACTAAGTAGTAATTCCATATGTCACCCTGTACAATTATAATCCGTAAACGAATAAATATAGGGTGGAAATTTAATTTACGATAATTAAAATTCAATCCCATAATCTCAACTCCTTCAATCCTCTTCGATATCCATCCAAATTTCACCAAACTTCAAATATAAGTTCTACGACATTTATAGGATTTAACTAGCCAGAAATCGCAATTAAAAAGCTGCCCTACGAGCCGCCGCCACCGCCACCAGCTCCAATGGCCACCAAACTTTGGTAGCAGCACCTACTCAACAGACCCAACAACTTTCTCAACTGAGACAAAGTCAGAAAATGAGTAGAAGTACCTCAACAATTAAGGAGAAGGTTGGACCCGATTCGTGAATAGTGACCCAGAATTTCAAACCTTCGATTCTTCCTTCTCACGTCGAATCACTGTAAAAGGTTCGGGGAGCATCATCTACGTCCCAAGGGGCGCTTCCAAAGAACCTAACTTGATCGGCTGGGGTGGCCGAAATAACAAGCAACCGGCGTTGACTCAAACTGCTACAGTAAACTTTCAAGGCTCGATGTGTCGTTTTCCAGCCAAGCCTCCGTGAGCCACCACCGCCAGCGCCGAGAGGAGGAGGAGACAAGTCCAATGGTACTAGCCTTGCGCCACCAAGTGGCCGGAAGAGAGAGAAAGCGCCGGAGTTGCAGAGAGCGCCGAGGAGAGAGAGAGAGAGAGAGAGAGAGAGAAAGCCACGGGAGGGAGGAGAGAGAAGGAAAATAAAGAAATTACCATGCAACAGTAAAAATTTTAATTTATACTATCAATTATGAACAGTAACTTTCGTATTTCGCTTATAACTTTCGCATACGAACTCCGCTTTATGTACCACATATGCACGCGCTTGGTTTAACGTCCTCTACAACTTTCATGAAGGAAATTTTCTCAAATTTTGATCCAAACAAAAAGTCAACTTTTAGGGCCACTAAAAGTATCGAAACAAAGTAAAAAGTGAAAGTAGTTGTCGTTTACCGTCCAAATGACTAGTAAACAGGTAAATTAAGATACGGGACGTTACATTTATCCTACTTGTATTTTACTTCGGTCTTTGGTTTACATTGCTCTGATGGCCGAATTTAGTTGTAATGATAAGTTGATATGGGAGAATTATGTTTATGTATTCTTTAATATTACTTGGTGGGAGATAAATCTATGAGGAGATCATGTAGGCTTTGGGAGTTTGAATAGTTTTTGATATATTAGAGAAACTTTAAGAAAGAAGAGTGAATCGTCTGCAAAAAACAGATTACTTACGCCCAAATTGATGTAGAACGAATGGCAGTCCGAATTGAAAAACAGCACGATCGTGAAAAATGAGGAAAACCCGGTTTGCTGCAACTTTGGCATTCGGTGTCCGAATCACGATTGCTATAGCTTTCCGGAAAGGGAACGATGCCAGGAACAAAACTCATTGATTTGCCATGATGTGTGGGCTTTTTCGAGCTTTCTAGGCCGTTTAGGGCATCAAAACTGCAATTTACTGTTTTTCAGAATTTTCGGTTTCCTAGTTTGTTTTGGATTTGTTTTATTTTTACCCGTGGGCTTTATGGTTTCTTTTCTCATATATAAGCAACCTTAAATGGCTGCAGAACCTATCTTTTATCATAATTTCAATCAAAATTGAGAGTTTTCTCTTTTATCTCTGGTGGACTCCAGAATCTTTGTTTTAGGTTTATTGCTTGTAAACCTAGGTTACTTTCCGACTGCGTCAGGTGGTATCAGAGAAGGTCTTCCCTGTCTCAACTATTTACCTTAGTAGCAATGGGTGAAGTTGCAAAAACAGATCTTGATGCTCTTACTGCTTCTCTTACCGCACCGTTTACCGCTGCCCTCAACATTGTGAATGACTCCGTGAACAATCAGATTGGAGAAATTCGTGGATTGTTGGGAGGGAGGAACAATAACAACAACAACAACAATCGGAATAGAGGTGGGGAAGGAGGCCAGCGAGTTAGGGCTCAACGTGGTGAAGTTGTTGATAATAATTCAGAATCTAATTCTGAAGAAGAGATTGTGCAACCTGAACAACAAGGACAAGCTGATCAGGATTACAAAGTCAAGGCTGAAATTTCTTTCTTTTCAAGCAACTTGGGCGTGGAATATTATCTGGATTGGCAACTTCAGGTGGACAGATTCTTTGAGATTATGGAGGGTGCCTGAAAACAAGCAGGTTAAGCATGTTGCCTGGTGATTGAAGAGTACTGCTGCAGTTTGGTGGGATAAGTTGCAGAATACTCGAAAGAAGCAGAGGAAGCAAGGGGTTAAAACATGGCGAAGAATGAAACAGCTTATGATGGAGAGATTCTTGCCGGATGATTATGAGCAGATTCTGTATAGGTTGTATATTGAATGTGTCCAAGGTACAAGGACCGTGGCTGAGTACACTGCTGAGTTCTTATGCTATTTAGAGCGCAATGAACTAGGAGAAATTGAAGGTTAGAAGGTGGCTCGCTATATCAGTGGGTTGAAGCCAGCTATTCAGGAGAAAATTGGATTGCAAACTGTGTGGACTATGACGGAAGCTGCAAGCCTAACATTGAAAGCAGAATTATTGGAGAAGCCTTCACGAGCTTCTTCTTTCCAGAGGTATACCTATCAAAGGGGCACAGAGTTGGTGAACTCCTCAGTTGGCAAGGGTAAAGCCATTCAGCTGAATACAAAGAGTGCTCATAGGGCTTCCAATCCTCCGTTTAAAGGAACTATCGGTTCTAGCAGTTCTAGTGGTGCTCAAAATAGGGTCCCAAATCAAAAGCCTAGTAATCCTTATGCGAGGCCTACAACAGAATTCTTCTGTAGATGCAACAAGCCTGGACATAGGTCTAATGTGTGTCCTGAGAGGAGACAAACTGCTCTTATGGATGATTATGATGAAGATGATGAAGAAGTTGGAAGAGGTGATGAATATGAAGGGGTTGAGTTTGCAGTGGAGGAGTCTCTTGAGAAGGTTAATATTGTGTTGCAGAGGATCTTATTAACTCCTAAGGAAGATGGGCAGCGGCGCAATATTTTCATATCACTTTGTTCGATTAATAACAAAGTGTGCAATCTAATTGTGGATAATGGGAGCTGCGAAAATTTCGTAGCCAGAAAATTGGTGGAGTATTTGCAGTTACCTACACAGTCTCATGAGGCACCTTATTCCTTGGGATGGGTCAAGAAAGGTCCACAAGTTCGAGTTGCTGAGTCCTGCAAAGTACCGGTATCCATTGGTAAGCATTATAAAGATGAAGTTCTGTGTGATATTATTGATATGGATGCTTGTCATATTTTATTTGGGCGACCCTGGAAATATGATGTAGATGTGACTTACAAAGGTAGAAATAATGTGATGATGTTTATGTGGAATAGTCATAAAATTGCCATGGCTCCTGTTTCTCAATTTGAGAGATCTGGTGTAAAGAAAGGGGAGAGTTTTCTGACCTTGTCTAGCAGTGAATTTGAGATGGAGGAAGCCTTTAAAGAATCTGAAGTTATTTGTCCAGTGGTGATTAAAGGGTTGTTGACAGCAGAAAAGGAAGATATAGTGATTCCTAAATAAGTGCATAATATGTTGAGAGAGTTTGAGGAGTTGATCTCGGATGAGCTGGCCAATGAGTTACCACCTAGGAGGGACATTCAGCATCAGATTGATTTGGTTCCTAGAGCTAGTTTGGCAAATCTGCCCCATTACCGCATGAGTCCTAAGGAGAATGAGATTTTGAGGGAGCTGATTGAAGACTTGCTAAAGAAAGGGTTCATTCGTGAAAGTATGAGTTCTTGTGCAGTTCCAGTCCTCCTTGTTCCTAAAAAGGGTAATCAATGGCGGATGTGTGTTGATAGCAGAGCTATAAATAAAATAACTGTGAAGTACAGGTTCCCTATTCCTCATTTAGAGGACATGCTTGATGAGCTAGAGGGTTCCAAGGTGCTTACAAAGATAGATCTTCGAAGTGGTTACCACTTGATTCGAATGAAGCCAGGGGATGAGTGGAAAACAGCCTTTAAGAGCAATGATAGGTTATATGAGTGGATGGTGATGCCATTCGGGTTGTCTAATGCACCTAGCACCTTTATGAGGCTTATGAACCAGGTTCTTCGTCCTTTTATTGGTTTTTTTGTCGTGGTGTATTTTGATGATATATTGATATATAGCAAGACCAAAGAAGAACATTTGGTTCATTTGAGGCAGGTTTGGGGAGCTTTACCAGAAAATAAACTATACATTAACCTGAAAAAGTGTACTTTCTATACCAGCAAGCTATTGTTTTTGGGTTTTGTAGTTGGAGAAGAAGGCATTCAGGTTGATGAAGAGAAGATACGAGCTATAAGAGAATGGCCAGCCCCAATAACAGTTTCTGAGGTGCGAAGCCTCCATGGTTTGGCTACTTTCTACAAGAGATTTGTAAGAAATTTCAGTACATTACTGCTCCTATTACTGAATGTTTGAAGAAAGGCAAATTACAGTGGGGAGAAGAACAAGAAAAGAGTTTTGCTTTAATCGAGGAGAAACTTTGTACTGCACCGGTTCTTGCTCTTCCCAATTTCGACAAGGTGTTTGAGGTGGAATGTGATGCTAGTGGCGTGGGAGTAGGTGCTGTGTTGTCACAAGAGAAGAGACCAGTAGCTTTCTTTAGTGAAAAATTGATTGAAGCTCTTCAGAAGTGGAGTACTTATGATCAGGAATTTTATGCAGTGTTCCGGGCATTGAAGCAATGGGAGCACTACCTAATCCAGAGAGAATTTGTATTGTTCACTGATCATCAAGCCTTGAAGTACCTTAATAGTCAGAAAACTGTGAACAAGATGCATGCAAGATGGGTGAGTTTTCTGCAGAAATTTCCTTTTGTAATTCAACATAAATCTGGTACTCTTAATAGGGTGGCAAATGCTTTGAGTAGGAGGGCTTCCTTGTTGGTCACTTTAGCTCAGGAGATTGTGGGTTTTGATCTCTTGAAGGAATTATATGAGGAAGATGTTGATTTTAAGGAGATTTGGGCTAAGTACAATTGCAGATTTCTATGTGAGTGATGGTCATTTATTCAAGGGCAATCGGCTTTGTATTCCTAGTTCATCACTGAGGGAGAAACTGATCAGAGATCTGCATGGAGGGGATTTGAGTGGTATTTCTGGCCAAGATAAAACTATTGCTAGCCTTGAGGAGATAAAACTATTGCTAGCCTTGAGGAGAGGTATTTCTGGTCACAGCTGAAGAAGGATGTAGGAGCTATTGTGAGGAATAAGTGCTACACCTGCCAGGTTTCTAAGGGTCAGTCCCAAAATACTGGTCTTTATTTACCTTTACCTATTCCTAAAGATAATTGGCAGGATCTTGCTATGGACTTTGTGTTGGGATTACCCCGTACCCAAAGGGGTGTGGATTATGTGTTTGTGGTGGTTGACAGGTTCACCAAGATGGCGCACTTTATAGCTTGTAAGAAGACTGCTGATGCTTTCAATATAGCCAAACTGTTTTTCAGAGAGGTGGTTTGTTTGCATGAAGTGCCCAAGCCCATTACTTCTGATAGAGACACGAAGTTCCTTAGTCACTTCTGGATTATGTTGTGGAGAATTTTTGGAACAGCTTTGAATCGTAGCAGCACAGCTCATCCTCAAACTGATGGGCAAACAGAGGTTACTAACAGAACTTTGGGTAACATGGTCAGGAGTGTTTGTGGAGATAGGCCCAAGCAGTGGGATTATGCCTTGCCACAGGTAGAGTTTGCTTATAACAGTGCTGTGCATAGTGCCACAGGGAAGTCACCATTCTCATTAGTTTATACTGATGTTCCTCAACATGTGGTTGATTTAGTGAAGCTTCCTAAATTTCCTGGTGTTAGTGTTGCTACTGAAGGCATGGCTAAGGATGTGTAGACTATTAGAGAAGAAGTTAAGACCAAGTTGGAAGAAACTAATGCTAAGTAAAAAGCCGCAGCTGACAAGCATCGAAGAGTTAAAGTGTTCCAAGAGGGTGACGACGTAATGGTGTTTCTAAGGAAGGAGAGGTTTCCTGTTGGTACCTACAACAAGCTGAAGCCAAGAAATATGGTCCTTTTAAGGTGCTGAGGAAGATCAACGACAATGCTTATGTTGTTGCACTTCCTGATTCCATGGGCATTTCTAACACCTTTAATGTGGCTGATCTGCATGAGTATCGTGAAGATGAGATTCTTTATCCTGAAGAGAACTCGGGGTCGAGTTCTTCGGAGGTGGAGGAGACTGATGTAGAACGAATGGCAGTCCGAATTGAAGAACAGCTCGATCGTGTAAAAGGAGGAAAACCCAGTTTGCTGCAACTTTGGCATTCGGTGTCCGAATTGCGATTGCTATAGCTTTCTTGAAAGGGAATGACGCCAAGAACAAAACTCGTGCTTAGCCATGACGTGTGGGCTTTTTCGGGCTTTCGGGGTTGTTTAGGGCCTCAAAACTGCAATTTACTGTTTTTCATAATTTTCGGTTTCCTAGTTTGTTTTGGATTTGTTTTATTTTTACCCGTGGGCTTTAGGGTTTCATTGTTAGTCGCCCTACGGTTTCTTTTCTCATATATAAGCAACCTTAAACGGCTACAGAACCTATCTTTTATCATAATTTCAATCAAAATTAAAAGTTTTCTCTTTTATCTCTGGTGGACTCCAGAATCTTTGTTTTAGGTTTATTGCTTGTAAACCTAGGTTACTTTCTGACTGCATCACAAATTCAGAGGACCAACTGTTACAGGGTGCACCAAGGAAGCTTGATTGACAAGTTTTTATTATCATTCTGGACAAAACACCATTGATGAATAGGAAGAGAAAAGAAGACAGTGGGTCGCCTTGACGAAGCCCACGAGTAGGAGGTGAAAATTCTCTGGGGGTTCCATTGATCAAAACTACCACTTGTAGTACGACCACAATTCTTCACCAAATTGACCCAAGGTTAGGCAAACCCCATTTTTTAATTTCCATTACTGCCTGCAAGAAATTTCATTCTATCTTCTCATACGCTTTGTTCATGTCTAATTTTAGACCAAAAGCTCCCTCATTTCCAGACTTAAAAAGTTTGAGTTGATGAAACAACTCATGAGATGAGCAACAATGATATTGTGCTATATTTAACATCCCGAAATAAAGGCCGACTGGTTTTCTAAGATAAGAGTTGGCATGAAAGGTTTGAAGCGATTGACAATGATCTTTGTATGGATCTTGGAAGAAAAATTAAGAAGAGCAATTGACCTATAATGAGAAGCTTTGGATGGGGCTTTAATTTTTGGAATCAGAGCAAGGTGACTTTTATTTATGGTCTGAAGCAAGGACTGATGAGTGATAATACTGAGCCGATTCATGTATAGTAGATTGGACAATATTCCACTGAGATTGCTAAAAACAGTACATTCTTGACCTCTTGAGATGCCAAAGAATACATCTGGACCTTGAGGTCTTAAGGCCCAAGGTTAAACAGTACATTCTTGACCTCTTGTAAGCTAACCTCACTCGTGAGAGCAATATTTATCGCTTCAGTCACTACTGGATCCACAAATTCAAGCACTTTTGCCAATCTTGAGGGCCATTAATCAGTAAAGATGTTGAAAATAAGAAAGGATGTGATTTCAAATGTCCTTGTCCGAATCAAGCCAAACCCTATGATCATCATTATTTCAGAGAATTTTGTTAAACTATCTCATTTGTAGAGCTGATTGATGAAAGGACCTTGTGATTTGATCCCCGAGCTTTAACCAATATACTCTCGATCTTTGTTGCCAATACATCTCATTTCGAGTCCACATTTTCTCAATATCAGTTGAGATTTGATGCATTTGTTCACTGACATTTGGATCCGAAGATGCATATAAACTTTCAAGAGCAACAAGCATATGAGTTATCTGAGCATGATTAGTAGGGAACACATTTGCACCAAGGCAAAATAGAGCGTTTGCAATTTTGCAAATTTTGAGACCAAGCAAGCATAGCAGCAGAGCCTATATCTGTCTTCCCAATAGCAGCGATTAAATCAGTGAAGTTCTCATGCATAATCCAGTCTCCAATAGTGTTTTTGTTCGTTGTACAGTTACTAGTGAATTGCGATCTAATGGACAATGCTAGTTCAATAATCAAACTCTGAAATTTGTGGAGCTTGGAAAACTTGGATTAAGAATTAGTGTGTAATTGGACTCAGGAGGCAAAATCCGATGGAGGTTGATAAGGCGAAATCTAATTCTACAACCTGAAAATAGTGAAGGATCTTTCTTTGTTGAAATTGTTTTGTTATAAGGAGTAAGATTCTCATATAAGGTACACAGAATTAGTGATTGGAATAATGAACATCGAGAAATTGGAATTGATTTGGATCTAATAGACTAGCAGTTTGGCGAATGGTTATTTGTGGTGAGATTAGAATTCATTGGAACTATTGTACGAAGTTGCAAACAGTCGTTGAAGTGACATGAAGAAGGTAAGGGAAGTAATTGTGGTTCTTTAATTATATAGACAGTAATGTGGAAAGAGTGTGGATGGATTTCACTATTTGTGTTTATATTGTTACGATGCTTGACTCAGATCAGGCCCGACTGATCATCAGATCCCTCTAGATATTCTGAAGTTGAATGCTCGTTGATTAATGAATTCAAATTGCGAATACTACTTTCCATAGTATGACTTGTGGTTAGAGAGATGGCATTGAAATGACATTGTGAGACAGATATTGAGGAATTCTACTACCAAGTACCCTTATTGGAATTTCGGTAGGAAATTCTATTAAGGAGGTTGGATTGTGAGAACTCGGAATTTCAGTTTCCTATTTTTGAAAGGAAAATAATTTCGAGCTATTTTTAGTGGATTTTCTATTAGTTTTAAACTATTTATAGCTTTTCAAAAATTATTTAAATTTTTAGTTTGTCAAATTTTATCTTTCAGGCCCGCAGGATTAAACTAGACGTCATTACGAGTTCGTAGGAATTTTCAGAAGACTTTTCAGACACCCGAGCTATTTTAATGATTTTTGGAAATTTGTATTATCCAAAAATTTAATGAAAGAGAAAATTTTACAAACACTTTGTATTGCATACCGTCAGTACACCGACTGTATACATATACATACTGAATAATATACAAAATATATAAAACTTTGTGAGAGACCAACGCTGCTCCCCACCACTTGAGTACATGCTACTCACAATATAACATGTACACACTATATTTATGGCTTCTTTAAACAAAACAAAACTCCTTTCCTTATTTATCTCTTTCTCTCTCTCTCCAGTTTCTTCTATTTTCTTCTTCTTCTTCACAGACCGGTGGCCTTGCTCAAGTTGTGCTTCATCTCTTCATCTTCTCATCTTTTTTTTCTTTTTTTTCTTCCTCCACAATCCCCATCAAATCAACATCATCAAATCATCATCAGATCATCTCATCTAATTAGTAATTACCATATCTTCCATTATCAAATCAACATCATCTGATCTGATCATCCTTATCTCCAACATCATGAATCTCCGGTGGAAGAGGAAGAATAATAGTCTTAAAATCATCATATTTCAGACATGAATCTCCGACTGCAAATCCACTCAAAACCGAACTATGCCAACCGAAATCTCTGCTTGTCGACAGTCGGTATATCGATTATTCGGACCGGTAACGGTTTGAGAATCTGCTTACAGGCAAGAGTTGGTTCAGCAGACGGTTTAATATTGAATCTAGCCCTACCTTTAATACCTACCGTCTATGATGGCGTCAACCCTTTACTTTTGAAAGGGTATTTTTAACCCTCTGTGTCTTAAATCAATTTTTTTTTTCCTTTCAACAACCATCTTCTTCTATGGTGGAGGCTATTTTGCTACCCACTCTTCTATGACAAACACCATTTTCTGAATCACAAGTTTTTGTTCTCTATCTTCGTCTTCGTCAAATTCAATTTCAATGTCTTTGGGTTTTTTAGGCCTTGCTACTTTCGCTTCTTTTTCTGTAGCTACTTGTCTTAATTACCAAGCTAAGCATCAATCAATCTGAGAGGACCAAAGCATTTTAGTCCAGCCATGTTGGTTGGATCGGATCAATTCTCGCAGAGGGGATTCTTTGGTCAAGTACGTTCTCCATCAAGTCGGGTTGGGATTGGAGATTGGAAAATTGGGGAGGTTTGGTTAAAATGTAAGCTAGAGAGAGGCAAAGGATGGTTTACTGGAGATACAACATAGTTTTTTGTGGTTGGACAATTAGTTGGGATTTGGGTTTTGAAATGTTGTGGGGTTTGGATTCTTGGATGAATAATGCAAGTAGAAGAAGCAAACGATGAAAAAGAAGAAGAGGAAGATTTAGTTTGCAGCAAAATGCCTGACTGTGTGGCTGTGTGCGGACAGAGAGAGAGAGAGAGAGAGAGAGAGAGAGGCAAAACAACTGAGAAAACAAAAAAAAGAAATTGCCCATAAAATAACTTACATTTCAATAGACTTGACGTGGTTATAAACGAAGGGTATGAAAACTATGATGGGTTTAAATATTGGGGTACCAATGTGATAATTTTTAAATGTGAATTATGTGATATACCAAAGTGATGAATCAACTTTATGTAGAGTATTGTTTGTAAAATTTTCTCTTAATTAAAAACTAGCCTTCCTGCACGCGCGATGCGCATGCGGAAGGGCCGCGCTCGCGCGTGCGTATTGTTCTCCCTCTCTTGCTATGCATGTTTGAAATATTACTCATGAGTGCAATATAATCTCTGTGTTGCATATTACCTGACTCATATCCCATACAGATATTATAAAATATTGTATATGTGTTTATCAATCCATTAGTAAAATCCTTAAAACTTTGTACAAAAATTCGCACTGGTATATACAAATATATCTAACTTGAATGGTTGGAACCCAGTAGCAATATAGGTCATCCCGCCTTTAAGTCTACTTATTATTGGAATTGGTTAACTACCACAAAATAAAAACATATTTAAAAGAAAAGAAACAGAGCTTAAGAGTACATACTGTGCATGCTTAATTTTGTTCCACTCTTTAAAAATAAGCTCACTGAGATAAACAGTGTTCATTTTTACTGATTTTCTCATGCACTAACCACATGATATGATTCATTGATTTATATTACCTTGCAATACTGATGAAACTAATCATATCTAAATAGGTTGCGATAAAAATGTCTTTCTCAAATTCATGCTTTCTTGCGGCGAATGAAATAATAAATCATTCTGAACAACATAACCCTGTCCCTATTTAGATATATGATTACTTTACCTATGCCCAAAGACAGAGTACTGGTCCATTGTCATCAACACCTTATTTGCTTTCAAACAATTAAATGATCATGTAGTAACAGTGTGTTACGGTAACAGCGTAGCAGAACTTATTGGAAGTAGTGCATGCTTTAACCTGGCTATAGTTCCTCTTATATTTTTATGGTAGTTTCAGTATTAGCCCAGTACGTACTTGAAGCATCCATAGTCTGGGTTGCCCCTGATTCGTCTCTGTGGACCTGAATCGGTCTAGTATGTGAATCTGACTCAGACATAGTGGTATGTGAACCCAACCGGACTTGAGTTGACCGTCGAGTTGCCCAGTCTTTTGGTGTACTATCAAAGTATCAATATAATCCGGTCGATGCAGAAGGATTTTCTGC